>NC_064617.1:966443332-966765640 GCF_023898315.1 Schistocerca nitens
GGCTGCAATGTAGCACATAATATAAAGGGTGTTACAAAAAGGTATGGCCAAACTTTCAGGAAACATTCCTCACACACAAATAAAGAAAAGATGTTATGTGGACGTGTCCGGAAACGCTTAATTTCCATGTTAGAGCTCATTTTAGTTTCGTCAGTATGTACTGTACTTCCTCGATTCACCGCCAGTTGGCCCAATTGAAGGAAGGTAATGTTTACTTCGGTGCTTGGGTTGACATGCGACTCATTGCTCTACAGTACTAGCATCGAGCACATCAGTATGTAGCATCAACAGGTTAGTGTTCATCACGAACGTGGTTTTGCAGTCAGTGCAATGTTTACAAATGCGGAGTTGGCAGATGCCCATTTGATGTATGGATTAGCACGGGTCAATAGCCGTGGCGTGGTACATTTGTATCGAGACAGTTTTCCAGAACAAAGGTGTCCCCCGACAGGAAGACGTTCGAAGCAATTGATCGGCGTCTTAGGGAGCACGGAACATTCCAGCCTATGACTCGCGACTGGGGAAGACCTAGAACAACAAGGACACCTACAATGGACGAGGCAATTCTTCATGCAGTTGACGATAACCCTAATGTCAGCATCAGACAAGTTGCTGCTGTACAAGGTAACGTTGACCACGTCACTGTATGGAGAGTGCTACGGGAGAACCAGTTGTTTCCGTACAATGTACAGCGTGTGCAGGCACTATCAGCAGCTGATTGGCCTCCACGGGTACACTTCTGCGAATGGTTCATCCACCAATGTGTCAATCCTCATTTCAGTGCAAATGTTCTCTTTACGGATGAGGCTTCATTCCAATGTGATCAAATTGTAAATTTTCACAATCAACATGTGTGGGCTGACGAGAATCCGCACGCAGTTGTGCAATCACGTCATCAACACAGATTTTCTGTGAACGTTTGGGCAGGCATTGTTGGTGATGTCTTGATTGGGCCTTTCAGTGATCGATGGATTGGTAGAGGTGGACCAATTCCATGGCCTCCACGCTCTTCTGACCTCAACCCTCTTGACTTTCATTTATGGGGGCATTTGAAAGCTCTTGTCTACGCAACCCCGGTACCAAAAGTAGAGACTCTTTGTGCTCGTATTGTGGACAGCTGTGATACATTCTCCAGGCTGCATCAGCGCATCGGGGATTCCATGCGACGGAGGGTGGATTCATGTATCCTCACTAACGGAGGACATTTTGAACATTTTCTGTAACAAAGTGTTTGAAGTCACGCTGGTACGTTCTGTAGCTGTGTGTTTCCATTCCATGATTAATGTGATTTGAAGAGAAGTAATAAAATGAGCTCTAACATGGAAAGTAAGCGTTTCCGAACCCATGTCCACATAACATATTTTCTTTCTTTGTGTGTGAGGAATGTTTCCTGAAAGTTTGGCCATACCTTTTTGTAACACCCTGTATAAGTGACAACTTCATCTCATAATGCAATTGATATGCATTTATCAGAAATTTTTCATGTTTAATGAGAACTATTTTTCTGTTTTTGATAAAGAATGATTCAGTGCTTGCATAGAACTATTGTCAGTTTCAATAGAGATATGACCTTACAACCTCCCTTGCAGTTATTTTGGCTACATGAATTTTCTGAGTAGTATGGACCAACCACAGAAACAAAATACACAGTGGCGCACAAAATGTGTTACCATTTTGTTTTTTAATATAAACTTTATTGTCAATACAATCTGAAAGGAACATATACTACAATGAAGAGCCGGCCATGGAGATTTGTTCTAATTCAGCACATGCTCAATATGTCCACCATTTCGTTTCCTAACTTCCTCCAAACGAACACTGAAGCTAGCGATTACCCTACGGCACACGTCTTCCGTAATTTCTGAGCTCCATTAAATCACATGGACGTTTCGGGAAAATTTTTTCCTTTAGGTGCCCCCAAAGAAAAAAGTCACATGGATTGAGGTCTAGACTATTGGGGGGCCAATATTATCCATCATTGAAGCGACCTGGAAACCTGAGTGAAATGATCCGCATGTTGAAATGCTCGTGTAAAAAGTCAAACACAGTGTTTGCAGTATGTGGCCTTGCTAAATCTTGCATGAACCACTGTGTGTTGAAGGGCAAGGCAGTAGCAAGAAGCTGTGGAATGAAGCTACTGCGAAGCATGCCCAAATAACGCTCGCTGTTCACAGTTTCTTCAAAGAAAAAGGGTCCAATAAGTCCGTGACTGGAAATTGCTGCCCACACTGTTATCCTCGGAGCATAATGTTGCTGTGCATGAAGCACTTGTGGGTTTTCAGTGGCCCAAAAGCGTACATTTTGTTTGTTAACCACACTGTCTAAATGAAAATGCGCCTCGTCTGAAAACCAAACGTTGTTGCAAGTTTCTTCCCTATCCTCCACCCTGAGCAAACAGTAGTCTCTGCTGCTTGTGTTCTTCAGTGAGCTTCTGTGCATAGGCCATCTTGTATGGGTACATGTGGAGGTCACTTTTAAGAATGCGTTGAACAGAGCGTCTTGATATTCCCAGTTGCACTGCTGCCTTTCTACACGATTTCCCGGGACTTCTCTGTACAGCAACTCGTACCGCTTCAATATTCTCCGGCGAACAAACAGGCTTACGCCGAGGTCGCTTCGCTTCCAATACTGTTCCTTCCAGTGCAAATTTATCGTACAACCTGTGGATGGTCTTCTTGCAAGGGACCCATCATGTGTTAAACTGTTGTCGAAAACACCTCCGATTCACAACAAGGCTTTTCGTTTCATTAAAAAGTAACACAATTGCCGATCGTTGTCGTGTCGTCAGTCTTCCATTGTCAGCCATTGCTGCTTTCTAGTCTCCTAGGCAGTATCGTGAATGACGCGTCATTTTGTAACTCATTGTTTTTCCAAGCTCTGCTAGTACTGCTGTAGAGATCCCAGCGGGATATCTAATGTGCGTCGTAAATTGTGAAAGAAACAATTGGTAACACGTTTCGTGCGCCACCCTGTATATGAATTAAAATTAAATAGGTGAATATGAAGGTGGTTTCAGGAACAGTTGCCCAACAGCTGAACAGATCCACAACTCAAAAGAGTCTTGAGCTGTGCTTAGGTCTAAAAGGTACATGTCATTCTTTGTACGTTTTAAGAAATTATGTGACTTGATAGACCACGAGGTCTTGTTGACCCATGAGCGGGCATGCTGTTTTTCATAACACGCAGTTGCACATGGTGCACTTTGTAGACGTATAAAGAATAGCTCTCTCTTAGTTACCTAGATATGTATGACTAAAATCACAGTCTAATCGTAGTTTACCTCAGTAATGATAAAATAAAGTTACTTTATATAAGCTAAAGCACTGTTTAACCAAACAATAAGCTGATGCAATAATGAAGGGATAAGACAATGTTATTTGTGGTTGGTGCATTTTATACATAGGTGTGCCAGCTCAAGGGTTGAACATCTTGATGAATTTGTGGATTACCTGAAACTGATATCCATAATTAGAGCGATCCTTACAATCACAAAATCTAAGGTAAACTTGTATGGTAAGTCTTGCATTCCTTTGACATTAAAACAAGAGTGCAAAACAAGGCAATGTTTTTTTTTCTTCAATTACTTTTCAACTACATCTAGAAAAGATCATACCAAGCTTGAGGGGAAAAAAAGGCCTACATTCCATTGAGAATGGGGTCCAAATGTAAAGGGATCATGGTAAACAATGTAGCTTTGGCCGATGACTTCATCATCCTCCGTCCTGTCAACCAACATGGAAATCACTCAGATCCAGATTAACCTACTAATGGAAGTCACCAAGCAAACTGGCAGGAAGACATCCTTCAAGAAAACAGATGTATGGACCAACTTCAAAGACATCCTACCAAACCTCCCTCAGATGACCAAAAACCCACTCTTCAGGCAACACAAAAAACATTCCAGGCCTTAACATTACACTGAAGTTCCATTTTTCTTCTCATGCAGAGGGAAGAATGCCAATGCACTGTCAAAAATCTTTATGTTAAGTTCAAATTTTCTTAGTGAACATGTTGGTTTTCTCGATAGTTTGTAATGATTAACGATAAATCATTACTTAACTCAAACTTCACTGTTAATATGGAAAAAAATCAAACAAATTATGTATATTTTCCGTTCCCTTTGGTGTTATACTCCACACATAGTTCATTACACAGTGGAAAATCCAGGATGAAATAACAAAAATATGAATATGTAGAGAGGTTGAGTTGCAGACAGGCTCAACAAAAACAATGCTATAAATGTGAGCTTTCGGCCAAAAGGCCTCCTCCTATTATTGAGAACACACACACACGACCACTGTCTGTGGCCACCAAGTCGACTGGAGAAGCAGTCGCGCCTGATGGGAGAAGCCATCTGGGTGGTGGGGTAAGGAGGCTGGGGCAGGGAGGGGTGGTGGAGGGTGTAGCGTTGCTTGTGAGCGTGCAGGGATATGGCGAGGATAGCGTTCAGCTGCTAGGTGCAGTCGGAATGTTGGGGAGGGTGGGGGTGTAGTGGAGGGGGAAAAAAGGAGAGTTGGAATAGAAGGTTACATAGTGCTGAAGTGGAACATAGTGCTGAAGTGGAATCAGGGAAAGGGATAAGTGAGTGAAGGACAGCGTCTAGCGAAGGTTCTGGCCAGGGGGGTTAAGGAATGCAGGGATAATTCCAATCTGTGCAGTTCAGAAACGCTTGTGTGGGAAGACAGTATCCAGATGGCATCGGCTGTGAAGCAGTAACTGAAGTGAAGCATGTTGTGTCAGCCAGCATTTCAGCAACTGGATCTACATCTACATCTACACCCATACTCCGCAAGCCACCTGACGGTGTGTGGCGGTGGAGTACCTCTATTGGTTCTCCCTTCTGTTCCAGTCTCGTATTGTTCGTGGAAAGAAGGATTGCTGGTATGGCTCTGTGTGGGCTCTAATCTCTCTGATTTTATCCTTATGGTCTCTTTACGAGATATATGTAGGAGGGAGCAATATACTCGTCGGTGAAGGTATGTTCTTGAAACGTCAACAAAAGCCCGTACTGAGCGTCTCTCCTGCAGAGTCTTCCACTGGAGTTTATCTATCATCTCCGTAACGCTTTAGCGATTACTAAATGATCCTGTAACGAAGCGCGCTGCTCTCCATTGGATCTTCTCTATCTCTTCTATCGACCCTATCTGGTACGGATCCCATACTGCTGAGCAGTATTCAAGCACTGGGTGAACAGGCATACTGTAACCTACTTCCTTTGTTTTTGTATTGCATTTTCTTAGGATTCTTCCAATGAATCTCAGTCTGGCACCTGTTTTACCGATGATCAAGTTTATATGATCATTCCATTTTAAATCATTCCTAATGCATACTCCCAGGTAATTTATGGAATTAACTGCTTCCAGTTGCTGACCTGCTATATTGTAGCTAAATGATGAGGGATCTTTCCTTCTATGTATTCGCAGCACATTACACTCGTCTACATTGAGATTCAATTGCCATTCCCTGCACCATGCGTCAATTCGCTGCAGATCCTCCTGCATTTCAGTACAATTTTCCATTGTTACAACCTCTCGATATACCACAGCATCATCCGCAAAAAGCCTCAGTGAACTTCCGATGTTATCCACAAAGTCATTTATGTATACTGTGAATAGCAACAGTCCTACGACACTCCCCTGCAGCACACCTGAAATCACTCTTACTGCGGAAGACTTCTCTCTCCATTGAGAATGACATGCTGCATTCTGTTATCTAGGAACTCTTCAATCCAATCACACAATTGGTCTGATAGTCCATATGCTCTTACTTTGTTCATTAAACGACTGTGGGGAACCATATCAAACGCCTTGCGGAAGCCAAGCAACACGGCATCTACCTGGGAACCCGTGTCTATGGCCCTCTGAGTCTTGTGGCCGAATAGTGCAAACTGGATTTCACATGATCGTCTTTTTCGAAACCCATGCTGATTCCTACGGAGTAGATTTCTAGTCTCCAGAAAAGTCATTATACTCGAACATAATACGTGTTCCAAAATTCTACAACTGATCGACATTAGAGATAGAGGTCTATAGTTCTGCACATATGTTCTACATCCCTTCTTGAAAACGGGGATGACCTGTGTCGTTTTCCAATCCTTTGGAACGCTACGCTCTTCTAGAGACCTACAGTACACAGCTGCAAGAAGGCATATTCCCCCTATCTCTCAGCCACAGTTTTTCAGTGGCAATTCACGCGAACAGACAGCTTGTTGGTTTTCATGCCCATGCAGGATGCTGCACAGTGGTTGCAGCTTAGTTTGTAGATCACTTGACTGCTTTCATAGATAGCCCTCCCGTTGATGGGCTAAATAATGCTTGTGACCCAGCTCGAGTAGGTGGTGGTGGTGGTGGTGGTGGTGGTGGTGGTGGTGGTGGTGGGCGGATGTATGGGACAGAACTTGCATGCAGGCCTATTACAGGGATATGAGCCATGAGGCAAGGGGTTGGGAGTAGGGTTGGACAAGGATATTGTATAGTTTCAGTGAGCAGTGGAATACCACTGTGGGAGAGGTGGAAAGGATAGTGGGTAGGATATTTCTCATTCCAGAGCATGACGAGAGGTAGTTGAAACCCTGATGGAGAATGTGATGCAGTTGCTTCCGTCCTGGGTGGTGCGAATGCTGCTCTCTGGCTGGATGGTGCGAATGTGGGAGGCAGCAGGTAACTGGAGAGACAAAGCATGTAATGTCTGTTTCTGTACTAGGTTGGGAGGGTAATTTTGGTCCGTGAAAGCCTCAGCGAGACCCTCGGTATATTTTGAGAGGGACTACCTGTCACTAAAGACACTGGCCATTGGTGACTAGGCTGTACGGAAGCGACTTCCCGGTATGTAATGGGTCGCAGCTGTGGAAGCTGGTGGTTGGTAGGTTTGATATGGACGGACGTATTAATGGAGCCATCTTTGAGGTGGAAGTCAGAAACTAGGATGGTGGCGTGTTAGGCTGAGGATGACCAAAGCAACAAACACCACTTATTTATAGATACATTATTTTGTTAAGCCTAACTTATAGTGGTATGTGGAATTACAGCTGGATCAGCCAGCTGAAATGAGTGCTGTTCTGCTCCATCAATGAATAGCCCAACTTTTAACACCACAAAGACTTTCATATGAATAGCAGAACTGATGTATTGTAAGTGTCGTTTGTTGTTTCTTTGTTTAGCCTTTCCTGGAGTTCCAATGGAAATAGCATTCTTTTGGTAGAACTTTGGCCACCATTCCTTAAAATTTAGCACCTCATGCATTTTTGGCATTTTCACTTCAAAATTAATCTGTCTCTTGGACTCTCGTTGATTGTGCATATTCTTTTGGCAAATATATCCTATCCACCTTTCTAATTTTCCTTTTTACCATGCTGAAATCTCGTATCACAGAGTAACATGTGATGAACTGAAAACTTCCATGTGCCATAAGCATAAAACATAATCACAATATTGCATGGTTTTTATTTTGCCTTCCACAAGAGTCAGAGAACAAGTTTAACATGTTTCCCAACATTTTCATTCGTATAGTAAAAAAGAAATTAACAGATTTCATTAGGTTTTTTTTGTGATATTCCCTCATTCCTGGGTTTTCTGCCCCATAATTCAGGCACATTGAAAACATTGGCTTAAAACTGATGCAAGTAAAATGTGTCTTATATTGGTATCTGATAGCAAGTTCTGCATAAAATCAAATGAGAGTCCTGCAATGCTAGAATCTGTTTCCGTGTTCTCTTTAACTGCATGTGATTTCTTGAAGAATTTATCAGCACCCCTCTTGTGCACTATTAACTTTGCTTTTGCTTCCATTTAAGCAGCATCATTCAAAGGTGGACTTTTCATGTTTACACCAAGCTCTTCACATGTGCAACACTTGTCCACTTGTGGCTGCCATTTTAAATTAAGATCTCCACAGAAAATTTTCAAATAAAATTGATAATCAACTTGAATATTGGGTTACATGTTTTTGAACGTCTGACACAATCTTCACGTTAAGTTCAAGATCGAGATAATTCCATTCTTTGTTGATATAATGTGCTTTCTTGACTAGAAATGAGTTGATGTGATTTTTAATTTCCACTGTTAAATCCACTAGCTTGCATTTCCAGGAGGGCATTTTCCCCTCTCTTGTGGAGATTTTCCTTCTTTCAACAAATTGCACAGGCACCTTATTCGGTTACTGCTCGACGGCAGTTTTACAAATCTATATCATACAGCCAGACCCTAATCACTAATAAACATACGACAGTCCTTTTGGTTTCTTCCTCCCAACTTCCTTATCAATACTCAATGTCTGTCTTGCTAATGTTTTACTTCTATGACACTTTGAAGGAATTGATCCTGTTCATTTTTTGTTTGAAAGTCAATAAATTTAGTGTATAATTCTACCTTGCTGCCCCCCATTATCTTAGTTGCCATGGATTTCACCCAGCAACTGGAAATAGAGTTATACATTCAATTGAATTTAATGTTCTACTCTATTATGTTCACTTTGATACAATAGAACCTCATTAAACCATCCCCTAGAGGACTGAGAGCTTGGTCGGAATGCAAAAATGGTTGGATTATCAGAAGGACACTTTCATTGATCCATAACATAAAATGACAGTATCTTGTGACTGTCATTAGCATTATTACAGAGAGCAATAGATAGCAATACTATCTTTGGCAAGTTTTGTACCTGATACAGACTTATTTTATGCTGCAAAAGTTCTTGTAAGGAGCATTTTGTAGTTTAAGGCTGACTCATAGATGTTATACACTTTTCAAGAGTCGGATTAAGCTCTTTTAACTAAGTTTCCAAATCCTGGAACAAATTCACTGATAGCTGTTTCATCAGCAGACATCTCACTGGAGATAACTACATTGTGATTGCCGCCTTTTTTCCCACTAATACAATCAGCCTTCACTTGCTGTGGACTTTTCATTTTCATTGTTTCCATCTGATTTTGCCAGTGCCTTTTCTATTATCAGACAACATTTCCAGATAACAGAGTTGCTTTTCTTCTTTCCTGCTCAAACCAAATCCACAGAGATTTGTGTAGAATTTCACTTTTAGGTCTCTTAAAAATCTTGTGCATTTTCAGTCGTTTTTCATCATCAATTGTCATTGTATGACTTTTAAAAGTTTTCCTATTTTTTCTCCAGATTTTAACAGTTGTTATGGCAACCCCTACCTCACTTGCAATGTTTTGAAGGGGCTTGCCTTTAGGTAATCTTTCAAGCACTTTCAGTTTCTCCTCTAAATAGAGTGCCACATGTTCAATTTATTTGATCCCGCAATTTACTTTTACACACTTAAATGTGAAAGAACGTTTGTCACTAATTTACAAAACAAATTCATGTACAATAACATTTGCTGATCACATTAGAAATGAGCTGTTTCATAATAAAACTGAATGAACTATCCCGTCTACCGATGGTCAACTGTCCACTGATCCATTTTGGAGACCAAACACCGAAAATGGGATAGTCGGAATAAGTGGGGAGTCAGAACATCAGAAGTCAGATTAGAGAGGTTCTACTGTAATTAACTCTCAATTTTGAAGCAACACTAAGTTTCAGGTCGGAACTCACCTGCAATCATAACCATGACATTTTGGTTCATCTCTAGCCCCTTTCCAATTTATATATGCTTCTTTCTGCACCCTTTCTCATTTTATGGCTGTATGTTTTGGAAACTCCACTGCATTCTTCCTTCTTTCTTCGTTATTTCCAGACATTTTTCACTAGCATCACCACTGTCTAACGTTTCAGCACAAATAACAAAATAAATCAATTAAAGCAAAGAGTAAGAGACAATATCATTTATTCTCTCTGTTTATAACAGTGCTGAAAATTTAAAATTTCAAGAAGTTCAAATCTTTCACAAGTGTGGGGTTTCTCTTCAGTTAAGGTGATACAATGGCTGCATAACAATGCAAAAAATGCTAGAATGTACGTGATTTCTCTATATCATGACTGGCATATGCGTTTAAAGCACAAAATCAAAATAACAGTCCTGTCACAAAATGGACATTTGGAGTTTCTCAGTATTCCCATTCAATAAGGAAGTCTGAATGAGGTAGAAATACCTAGGCAAGACCACCATGAAAACAAGTTTGGACAAAGAACGACTTCCAGAAAGACTACGGAACCTTGAACAATCTACTAAAACATTCCTTTTTCAGAACATCAGCATATGTTATTTTACAACAGCTCCGAAACCAGTAGTTTGCTATGCATCTGAACCCTGTTTGTTCCTGAGTGATGGTTATTCAAACAAATGGATGAAAAAAGTTTGAGTAAGAATATATTTGGTTTTTTCAACATGAAATCCTAAACTACAATGACCTGGCTTACGAGCACAAAGAAAAGAGCTTCAAACATCAGAAATTAAGTGTAAAGATAAATTGAGACGAACTACCATGACAAGAAAGCTGCATCCCCTCAACAGGGGAGTGCAGACATACACACTCAAAATGAAAGATGGGAATTTCAAGTACAGGCGAAAGCAAAGCTCGCTGCCAAATGCAAGAAGTCGACATCAACAAATAATCAGCTTGCATTCAGTAAGAAGTAATAGATGATACATAGCAGGTCAAGGTACCAGAAAGAGCTTCTCTTTCTTCCTCCTTACAGGTCAGTACCGGCTAAGTAGGAACTATCAGACTACAAAGAGAAGGCATTATATTACATTGTGAGCCTAACAGTGTGTGTGTGTGTGTGTGTGTGTGTGTGTGTGTGTGTGTGTTTTTTCAGGTATGGACATTTTTCCTTCTGTAGTACTAGAAATTTATTTTGGGTCTCCCAGATGTGAGCACCAATCAAAATTACACAGTTATTATAACTAAACAATTAGGAAGGTAGTGTGAGTTTCTTAGCAGATAAAAATTACAGACAACATTAAAAATGTTAAATTTTTATTGTGTAACAAACTGTAATTTATGCAATGAGGAATCTCAGTGATGTAACAGTTTTATGTCAAATAATACATTTTGTTTCTGGATTGTTCACTGAAAAAGTCTATTAAACAAAAAGACATGCAGAAATATACAATGAACTGCCAACATTATTTTTTTGTTTCAAAACATGAGATTAAGTAAGAGTCATCTCGAAATGATAGTTCATTTAAATTTTAAATACTGCAATAACTTACATCTTAGTCTTAAATCTAGTAACTTTGGATAAATGCTTTAAAATAGATTTTTTAAAAATTAATTATAATACACTGTGTACATGGAAAATGTAATAAGTGATTTTATCAACATCTCACTTTCATATACAGATATTTAATTGGCTGCAGTTAACCAGTTTTGGTAACACTTTTCAAGTTCCTTGTTAACTCTGTAACACTTCATCATGTTTGTCATTTTGTGCAGTACTTCTATTGTGCAACAAAAATACAGAAGAAAGCATGAAGATCTGAGGGAGTAGTGTTCACAAAGTAAAGAGCCAAATAAAGTTTGATAATATTAAGACATTCACAGAAAATCAATTATGTGAAAATACTTCATAATATGTTTTGTAGCTGATAGCTATGTTAATGTTTACTGCAGAGACTGTACTAAATGTAACTGTGAACGTTTAACTAAAGCCGTACGAATGAAATAATGCTTTTCATCTAAAAAAAAAAAATTTTTTTCAATCAAATTTGTACTTTCTTTATTATAGATACATATCAGAAGAAGAAGAAACTTTAGAGGCTTGACAGAAAATAGTTTGTGCACATACATTCAGTGTGCCTCCATGTATGATTCTGACAAGATATGTGCAGTAACAGATAAATATTAGAGAAACATGAAAATGTTTTAGATGATGGGATGTAGGCAGAATGAGAACAAACTGTCTATGTATAGGTGTTGCTTAATGTTTTTCAGTTCTAGTGGATCTCATGCCTCTTCCACAAAACCAAACTTCCATTAGCAATTCGTAATTATATGTGCCTCAAAAAGCCAGAATAATTCTGAAGGGGCAGTGTACACATCAGCTGTCATTGAAGATGAGCTTTTATTATCACAGATGGTAAATAAAACAGAATTTTTAAGCTACACAATATGATAAAATTTTCATCTGCACAGTCACTGTGTACACCCACTATTTACCAGTGAAGTACATATCGCAAAGTGTTTTACAGAACCTAATCACAGTGACACCCTTGGAAATGTGGTATATAAACATTTCTAAATAACAAGTTTACTAATTAATAATTTGGTGAAGGAAAGACAGACGAGGAACTATCCTCCTGGTTTTGCAACCTCCTCCACACATTTATTCAGTCTTGAGATTAAAGCAAAATTCTGTAGTATCATGACAAACAAAGGAAAAAGGGGGAACATGTACAAGAGTGATCATGAGAGCCAGCAGTAGCTCAGGAGCCACTTTGTAGCATTAATTTGGCCCCCAAGTTTCTGAAAACTATAACTGACATAACAATTCAAATATCTCAGTCAGATACAATAACTTAGAAATGTTAGCGTTCTTTGAAACTGTTGAGCAGTCCAGTATAAAAACCACAAAAGGCAGCGAATAAGAGATCTTCATCCATTATATGGGAAGGGAGGGAGGATTGTGGTCCACTGCATTACACTGAACTGCCATCTACACAAATAAGGAACCAAATGACTTTAAGCACTGAACATTTTTCTAATTCAGTTCAACAGAGACTTACATGTCATCAAAAACATTTATCAGCAGATACTGCTGGATAAGTAATAACATTCCTGCTATCTATTTACATATGTGCAACATCAAAGTATTACACATATCATCACAAATGCACAGCAAAAGCGTAAACCATTACCTCTCTGTTCTGACACCAGAGCATCTTCATAATTAAAGTCAGTTCTCAGAGAGAGAAATTTCACTTTTATTTTTTACAGGTACCCAGAATTAATCAGGACAACCGAAGTTCTTAAGTATAACAAAAACATCTCAGTTGGCTTTCGCTATAATTAACATGACCAGTCGGAGGCCTCAACCCAAGGGGGCATGACAGCTCTTACACCTCAATTCTTAAGAAGACAACCAGGTCGTAAGAGCCCTCTGGTCCTGCCATTCATATACTTACATACCAGCAAAGGTATGTGATAAACATGCTCAAATTCACGTAACACGAAACTTCTCAGTGTACCGTCACAGTTTCATTTCCCAGATTACAATATGTGCATCATTACTGTTTGGTTCTGGACCCCCTTTGCCCTGTTGCCTCCAGTTGACATAGCCACGCCCACCCATCAGTGTGACGACTGTGCGCCGAGGAACGGCACCCGGATCGTGGGGCGGCGGAGGCTGGCGAGGTTCGGGATCGGGTGGCAATGGAATTGGAGTTGGAGGACACTGAACAAGATTGTCGACCGGTCGGCTGGCATCTTCAGATCCCGACGATGTCGACGCTCGTGAGTCGACAGACCACGAGGACAAGTCCAAAGATCTGGGTCGACCTGCTGCTAAAAGAAGCCTGCGATCTAGAGTGCTCACACGACCTGGCACTGCTGCCAGCTCGGGGTCACTGCGCCGGAGTGAACCATAACCGGCATCTGTTGCCGTACCACCTACGCCACCATCTGTAACACCTCCTGTGCCAGCTCGTCCTTCACCCTCATAGTCCCGCACATACATCAGTTCTCCATACAGTCCGTACACATCACATCCATCACCAGAAGCAGATGAAGCAGCTGAGCCACCTCCTAGTCCCCGAGGAAGTGTCTTCGAACCACGAGCGAGTGGGTCGATATCCCTCGGTCTTCGACGCCTTAGTACCACAGGGCTCCCGAGATGCACGTCATTTCGTACTACAGAGGATGACGATGATGTCTCTGATGATAAGTCACCTCCACCTGTGGGATAATGTACACGACTTTAATTTTTGTGATATTAGTTCTAATTGTTACGAAAGAAGAGGAAGAAAAAAGAAACACATTTTGGAAAGATCTTTGATGTGCAACAACATGTACGCTGCATATTTTTGTATTACGGCGAATTTCACCAAACACAACATGTTAATTTCCGGAGCATTGAAATACGGATTCCAATGTACTTTTGTAAGCCAATCACATCTCATGTCACATGATCTTGCCAGCCAATGACAGCAGATATTCAGAGCATAGGACACGTGATGTAGTCAGCCAATAGCAATATTACTGTTACGCAACGTGAAGACACAAATAGGAAAAGTTAACGATTTAAATTAATGTACATAGTGTAGCTACATGAAAAGCAAAGCTTTCACATACATTACTGGTCTTTTTTAGCATATGTTTAGCGTATGTTACACTAAGATACATCACACAAATGTGCCAGTAAAATTTTGAACAATGACAGTATGTCTGGTCTTCTGGGCTCGAAATTATTCCAAGTGGTTGGTACTTTCAAAGAATAATTCGCAATATTTTCCCACAACCTCTTCGACATGGGTTCATTTCAGCAGGTGCATGGGCAGCTACGGTGACTTAGGAACACCGTATGTTCCTACACATACAGCATTACGAGTTCTTACATGTCATGATAAAAGAAATGGGGCATCAGTGGATACTCCACGGTCATAGAAATTTCGTAAACCAAAGTAAAATGCATAAATCGGCTTAAAGGCCACATTCATATGTCCAGATTTACAATTAAGTAGGCCCCAACCTGATATTAGGCTTTTCAGTGCACTTTTTGGGATGCAGATTTTCTTGGAGTACCAGTACTGTATTGTCTACCATGTTTGGTTCTTTATTATGTCATAATGCAGTATATGCCAGAAGATGAAAATGTGCACTTGAAATTCAGCGAACAGTTGAAACTAGCTACTAGTGTGGAATGAAACATTTCGTTCCTTATAAATTGACTGCATCTGCAGAAACGATTAATAAAAGCCCATTTATTTAGCAAACCAACAAAAATAGCTTCATTGTTGTGCAAGGCAATTAATGCTCGACTGCCAAAAATGTGGAAATAAAATAAAATCAGAAAACTGAAATTACTAACAATTTTAGCCTTCCATAAGTAAGTGAATGTATTTTAATTCAGTTGATAGCTACCGGCAACAGAAATCAGTTTTATTTTCATTTGATGTGTGAACTGTGAACGAAGAGAAAGCAGCAAAATCATCAAACGTAAACACGGGTCACTATCCCCCTCCCCACTACAACCCAGACTGCTCCGCACATGCACGAATCTGGCAGCTTAGACGCGCCAGAAAAATTTTTCTGGGTAGCATGACTGCTTCTTGATACTGCTACAGCTACACTTCAAGTAGCCAGAAGGGGAACTTACTGACTGAACTGTGCATGCGCAGGAGCCCACTGGCAACTGCTCAAAACAAAATTAACGTAACAGTTATGACGTCAGCTCATCGGAAGTAGTTTGCTATTATGAAATATTCCACTATCTTTGCCCTAAAGTGTTTTACAAATTTTGCTTTAGTCAAGCACTTGTATGTGCACTGTACGTTGTTGTAAATGGTCCCTTGCAAATTAAATTTTATTCTGGTTTCATTCTGTCGTCTACGCTTTATTGCTGCAGTATTATTCTGCAGTAGTGGGAGACGGTAAAATTCTTTGTTAGACTATCAGGTCTTACCAGTCAAAATTACAAAAATTTAACTCAAGACTAAAACAATGAAAAATTCCCGGGTTTTTCCCAGATTTCCTGATTGTCCCGAAGTGTATACACCCTGCTGTAACAGTTGTGATCTTTGGTTCAGTATTTCCAGAAAGTTCAAAATTTGGTAACAGTCAGACAAGTAGACACCAAACTTGATGTTCTTGTTCATTAAACACGAGGTTCGTTTGATTAGTCTTGTAAAAAAGCAAGAAAAAAATACTGATTTTGAATTAGTCCTTGGTAATCCGAAAAACCAATGGGCATCAAGTTACCAGTTGACAAAATGGTCTTTAGTACAATAAAAAAACCAGCCAAGGATGGAATTTTTTTTTTTTTTTTCCCCCAACTGGCTGATTTTTCACTGTGCTGATTAGGAGTTGCTGATCTGCAGTTATTCCAGTATGTTGGAGGTTCATAAAATAGTCTTTGCCTTTTTTCATGCGCTTTAAGAAGTGTTGTTCATTGCCCTGATTGTCATTTTGACTCTGCTGTGTAACAATGGATCCAGGTTTCATAAGTAGTCGCAAATCGCTGCAAAAGGTCTTGCAGATTGTGATTAAACATCAACAGACACTGTGTTGAAATGTTGTGCCAAATGCACTTTTGGTCGACTGTTAGCAATTGCAGCGCCCACCTCACACAGAGCTTCTTCATAGCCAATTCATCATGCAAGATATTATGCATGCACTCAGTTGAGAATCTTACAGTCTCAGAAATCTCACGAATTTTTGTTTGCCAGTCTTGCATTACTGTATCATGGTTTCCTTTGTGGTGACCTCAATTGGATGGTCAGAGTGCAATCAATGTCTCCAGTGCTTGTCCAACTACATTTAAATTCATTAATCCAAAAGTAAATGGTCTTCAATGATGGTGTCAAGTCAATGTGTACTTCATCCATTTATGTTTTGATCTGTGAGGCAGTTCAACCTCTCGAATGAGAACGTTTAATAATACCACGAACCTTCGTTTTTTCCATTTTCGACCCCAGTTGACCAAATCCATACTTTCATGGAAATTTACTCCACTTATCAAATCATCCTCATAAGAGGAAACTGAGAGGTGACAGAAAGAAAGAAAGAAAGGTAGCAGACATGGTAAAGGGCATTTGGGTTACTTAAAACAAGAACTGAAGGGAGGCAAAATAGTTCTTGAATAGCCATATTTCTTTTTTTTTCCCCTTATGGATTTATTCAAATGTGTTTGATAGCTTTGCCTCATTTACACTGTGCTGCTTTTTGATAACTTGAAATAGAAAGACATCTATACATCACTCATGTTCTAGTGATTGCACCACAGAAATTTCAAGCAGTTTCTGAATAAAAAAGCCAGTTGTCTGAAGAAATGTGTACTTACCGGCATGGTACTTCATGTTCATCACACTTTTGGCTATACTTTTATCACTTCACTGAGCAGTATTTAACTATGATGATGTGAAGAGGCTCACTCAAAACAAATAGTGTTGTGCTTAATATATAATATTAACCACTTACACAATCCAGTGATCATACTACAGCATAAATTATACAAAGACTGACCTATACAAATAGTATTTTGGTAAAGAGAAAATAGCCGACCGAGACAGACGCAGCAACTGGGAAGTAACCGCTTTTGTGTCATTTACGAGTTCCTAACCAGGAGCGAATTTTATTGTGTCATCTGTTTACATTAATAGTTTAGTTTCTTGAGTTTCTGTGTGTAAACTCAAACTCTAATAGCTACAGTTGTCGCATTTTCGTTTTTGAAAGTAAACCGATTTTGTGACATATTACAAGTTCCTAATCAGGGGCAAATTATTTAGTTTCACCTGAGTGCTTTGGTAGTTAGGTTTTCAAATATCTGCATATTACTATACACAGTTCCTGTGTTTCCGCCAGGGTCTAGAGTAGAGATGCACAGCACGGTGCGATAGTCCGTTTATCTGCATAGTTTAGTTTTCTACGGTCTTTAGTATGAACAGGGACTGCGATTGTTGTGTGGGGATGCAAGTCGAGTTGGTGACACTTCGGTCTGAGCTTCAGGCTGTGACGGCTTTCGTTACACAGCTTGAGGCTGCAGTGGATGGGCACCACTGTTGTGGGCTGTCAGCACGTTTTGTACTATCGCAAAATATGGGAGAGAGTTCCACAGAAATGATAAAGGATTTGGACAGGAAATCATTAAAAGAAAGGCATTTTTTGTTGCGATGGAATCTTCTCACAAAATTCCAATCACCAACTGTCTCCTCCGAATGCAAAAATATTTTGTTGACACTGACCTACATAGGGAGAAATGATCACCACGATAAAATAAGGGAAATAGGAGCTCGTACAGAAAGATATAGGTGTTCATTCTTTCCATGCGCTATATGAGTTTGGAATTGTGAAGGTGGTTCGATGAACTCCCTGCCAGGCACCTGAATGTGATTTGCAGAGTATCCATGTAGACGTAGATGAAAAACACTGGGCATGACATTAGTTTTGAAACAACCCTGCAAAATTTGATGATGATCAATGACTGTGAAGTACAGTCTTGCAATCTTCATACAGCATGATTTAAGAGTAATTCCATGCATTGTTGTTGTTGTGGTCTTCAGTCCTGAGACTGGCTTGATGCAATTCCATGCATACATACTTGAAATGTGAGCAAGAGAGAGAGGTCCAACTGTTGATAAGCTTCAGTATGGTGCTTGTTATCACTGTCATTACACGTTTCATTTTCCTTTATTTGACTTGTCAAAAACAGCTTTCCATTTTGGATGCTATCAATCTGATCTGAACTACTGTACCACCTTTTTAATTTTAATGTAACCTGTAGTCCTCACTTTTCTAATAAATTAGGGAAAGGAATGACCAGAATCTTTTATTGTCTCAATGGTATCTCCTAAACAATAGGCACCAATTTAATCCATTGAACCAAAATATTCTACTGCCATCAATTACCACTAGCCTTATATTTTAGTCATATTGCATTTGTATCATAAAATCAAAAATGTTCTTACCAACAGAAGCAGGTGACGGCTGATTCTGGGGTTCTTGATGTGTAAATTCTTTGTTGCTGCGAGGCTGCAGTGCCAGTAGGAATGAAATAGGACCAAAGTGGGCATGATATGAAATGTTAACACGCCCCGAGATGATGGGCACACCTTCAAGTCGAGGCAGAGGCACTGTCAGGCAGACACCAGCATCTGTGCCAACCCAAAGTAAACCCTTACAAGCCATAAGGGCTGTTACCGTTACAGGTCCTCCATTCCCACTGCCTCGAGGGAGGCATGCAATATTTGAAGCAATGTTGATGTCCTGAAATGAAATGTATCTTATTGTATTATAATACCAAGGATTTATATGCACAAACAGACAGAGCTGGTAGATCAGTAACTGATTGAAAATATAAAATGTACCGTATTTATTCAAATCTAAGCCGCACTTTTTTTCCGGTTTTTGTAATCCATAAAACCGCATGCGGCTTAGAATCGAGTGCAAAGTAAGCAAAAGTTCTGAAAAATGTTGGTAGGTGCCACCACAACTAACTTCTGCCGTCTAATATATGTAGTGCTACAAAGGCTTGCTTTGCAGGCACAAAGATAAATACTGGCGCCAAAACCTATGCATCAGTAAATAAATTAAAAGAAAAGGTAGAAGAATGTAAACATTATGCCATGTATTCTTTCGTGTTCGCTGTTATCTCATTTAAATCATGTCTGCCTAATAAACTATGAATCTAGAGTGAGACAATAGCAAACGCAGAAGAATATACATATCCTGTCATGTTTATATTCATATTATTCTTATGATGAATAGTGATACAGTCAGAAATGAAGCACAAATCTAAGATGACTAATTTCTGTGCAGAATGTAATGTACTAAAGCGGCGTCTGCGAAGATTTTCAAACGGACAAAAATTTTTGCTAAACTCTCGTTCGACATAATTCTATCATACGCAGTCTATTATTTGGTTCTTGTTGATCATTATCAAAGAAAGCAGCAGTGTAAGTAACAACAAATAGCAGTCTCTTGCCGTTGTTTCGGTTACGAGACAATTCCTCTCTTTTTTTAATTGTAAGCCGCGGTAGTGCGCACAAAAGAGGGCCATGCCGCGAGCGGCGACAGGTCCTAAACACTCATTATCAGAATGCGACAAACAATGCATGACACAGTACAATAATGCATTTTCAGCCAACAAAGAGAACAGCACTTATCAGATCAAAGCAAAATAAGCAATTGATTCAAACCAGACGAAGCACGTGAAAAAGGAAGGGTACCTGTATAAATACAGACAGAGCGTCTGACACATAGCAATGGCTATTCGGTAAAGCTTAACTGTTAAGCTTTTACTCGAACCAAACTACTGTAGCTGTATCTTCATCCATTCGACCTCAATTGTGACTCATGTTACAATGGACCAACTTTGTTTCTATTTGGAGGGGTGGCCTAAAACTTTTCTCTCCCCTTGAATTTAGAGTCTCTAATTTCAGGTGCGGCTTAAATTCGGGAAAAAAATTTTTCCCTGATTTCGAGTCTCATTTTTCAGGTGCGGCTTAGATTCGAGTGCGGCTTAGATTTGAGTAAATACGGTAAATTCTAAGTGTAAAACATAGACACTAATAACAACAATGTAAGCATATACAGGAGATCTACAGCAAGCCCAACTTACTGAAAATTAGTATCTTCTTTTTGAACTGATAGCCCCCTTCTTAGAGGAACACACAAGCTATACAAAAGAAGCATCAACTTTCTTCTGTATATCTTTTACGTTCCAATAGAAGGCAGAGACCAGGTAATATAACTTATGTTTCAGATATGCTACACGTGTTCTTGGCTTCCTGACAGGTAGGTAGACACTCCCGCACTGCCATATTATTGTTTTAACTATTGCAAATATCTTTCGTACCTGTAGATGCTTGAAGGTCTCTGTGTGGTACAGGCATATCGTGCTGGAATTTTTTAAAGATATCCACAATCCAATACCAGAATGTGCCATCAGATTCACACTGCCAACATGTTCGTGTTGCACACTGAAGTTTTTCTGTACAGATGAAAGATTTTGAAGATGTTAAAATACGTGTAACATACACATTATGGTTAAATATAAATCAAATACATCTCAAAAGGCTGTTTCTTTTGTTTCACAATGTCTAACCATTTTCTCAAGTCTTGTTCTTTTGTATTTGCCCTATGAAATCTATTCAACACACTAAGATATTGAGTTAGTAAATTTAATACATCAGTTGCAGGGGAAAAGAAATATGAATGGCCTAGAACTTCACTACACAGTTTGATATTATGTCACCTTTTTAATCTTTTCATAGCCCATTTGCAAAATGTACGAATTTATTAATAGAATACAATGCTGACGTGCTTTTGTAACAGTTTTGTCATATATGCTGCAATAGGAAATTAAATGCTCACAAATAGTGAAATAAGATAACTCATCCGATTTCACAAGTGTGTTTGTGACCTGTAGAGAGAAGTGTTGCTGAAATACATCACTCACAAATGTAGAAAAGGAGAGGATTTCTATCAAACTCAACAAAATGCATTTTTTCAAGTTATAGTAGCACTGTAAATCATATCAAAGCAAAATTTAAACTCAACTCGAGTCCTTAAAATATATTTGAAATGTAAGATTTCACATGGTAGCTCAGTACAGCACATACTCTGCTCTGCAAAACTTAAGGATGAGAGAGATAAATTACTGTAACATATTAACTACTTGGTGGATAGGATATGCAGGAGCATTTTGCCAGAGGTATCCCAGTCATGCACACAAAGTTGGACGTCAAATCGCATGTGGTCAGTGTGACAATGGTGCCAAATGGGGCTGGTCCCACAAGATGGGACTATTTTACGAGTGGGGAAAGGCAGTGCACGTGTCGAGCAGCAAGCGACGATGTTCTTCATTACAACATTGTCCGAACACAGCGACTTCACGTGGGGAAGAGCCATCAGGAAGGTGTAAAGACGACAAAGTGTGATGCGTCTAGTCCAGCAGTTTGGTACTGTTCACAGCATTGTTTCACCTGAATGGGTAGCATTCCAAACCACTGGCACTGCTGCTCAAAAGGTAGGTGGTGGCCAACCACGGTCAATTACAGCTGCAGGACCACTACATTGTGCAATAGGCAAGAGGGGACCCGTGTCAAACAGTGGATCAACTGTGATCACATTTAGCAGGTTGGCAAGGCACGGAATCTCTCACTCCACAGCAGCACAGTGACTGCGTGGAGGTGATCTCTTTGCCTGACGACCAGTGAGTTGTGTTCTGTTGACACACTGGCAGCATCATTTGCTGTGGTATCAAGAGCACAGGGACTGGTCTAGTGAGGAGTGGGGTCGTGCTCTTCTCAGGTGAGAGCAGATTCAGTCTGAGTAGCAATGATGGACTTACCCTCATAAAGGAAAAGGTGGAACATGTAATGCACGCATGAACATTGTTGAACATGATCGTTTTGATGGTCCTGGTGTTGTTGTGTGTGGGAGGCATAATGTTGCATAGGCTTACTGATCTACAAGTCTTTGAATCCTGTACACTCACTGGTCAATGCTATTGCAACACTGTACTCCTTCCAGACATACATCTTTTCAGGGGTGCATTAGGCCACGACTTCATTTTTTATGATGACAGTGTATGACCACACTGAACAGTGCAGCTGGAGCAACCCTCGGAATGAGTGGATATTTGGCAAATGGACCGGCTCGGCTGATCCCGATTTAAATCCCACTGAGCACATGTGGAATACATTGGGGAGACATACTGCAGCATGTACACAGGCACCAACAGTCATTTGGTGTTAGTCAACTGTGGTTGTGAAGGAATGGAATGCCTTACCACAAGAACTGGTTATGAACCTTGTGGCCAGCACAGGAGTACGTTGCATGATACAGAACATACAGTGATATTCGCGGTGACCACACACCCTATCAAAAATCGTGAACTGATATCACTGTGACTCCAGAGTAAGTATTGTACTTAATTAAAGTATCATTTCTGTTCGTCTCATTGTGTATTTCTTTCAGTTACCTACTGTACTACACTGTAGCAGTTCTTTCTATGTTTGCTCCAACTTTCATCGAGCTATGTAACCTGTCAGTAATACACCGCACTACAGTTACTTTCATTCTTAAGTTTTGCACACCAGTTTATATTAACAGTTTTATATAACATGAGAAAACAAAATGATCATTGTCCAGTGAGAATGCACTGCTGCTCCAGCCCGCAACGGATTCTGCAGTGGAAGTGCAAGCACTGGAGAAATATTCACTGACTAGCTCACAAATAACCACCATTGTCACTGTCTGATATTCTCACAAGGGAACCTCCCCATCGCACCCCCCTCAGATTTAGTTATAAGTTGGCACAGTGGATAGACCTTGAAAAACTGAACACAGATCAATCGAGAAAACAGGAAGAAGTTGTGTGGAACTATGAAAAAAATCAGTAAAATATACAAACTCAGTAGTCCATGCGAAGATAGGCAACATCAGAGACGCTGAAACGTAAGCTGCTCCGTGGTCCCGTGGTTAGCGAGAGCAGCTACGGAACAAGAGGTCCTAGGTTCAAGTCTTCCTTTGAGTGAAAATTTTAATTTTTTATTTTCAGTTTATGTGACAAACTCTTACGTTGTCATCACTATTTTGGGAGTGATTATCACATCTACAAGAAAACCTAAATCGGGCAAGGTAGAAGAATCTTTTTACCCATTCGCTAAGTGTACAAGTTAGGTGGGTCGATAACATATTCCTGTCATGTGACGCATGTGCCGTCACCAGTGTCGTGTAGCATGTATCAGACGTGTTTTCCCGTGTAGGAATCGGTTGACCTATGACCTTGCGATTCGGTTCCCATTGGAGAGGCACGTCCTTTCGTCTACTAATCGCACGGTTTTGCGGTACGGTCGCAAAACACAGACACTAAACCTATTACAGTGAACAGAGACGTCAATGAACAAACGGACAGATCATAACTTTGCGAAAATAAAACAAGTAAAATTTTCAGTCGAGGGAAGACTTGAACCAAGGACCTCTCGGTCCGCAGCTACTCACGCTAACCACGGGACTACGGCGCTGCTGAGCTCGCACTCTCCTTGATGTTGCCCATCATGCGTATGGACTACTCAGTTTGTATATTTTACTAATTTTTTTCACGGTTCCACATAACTTCTTCCTGTTTTCTCGATTGATCTGTGTTCAGTTTTTCAAGGCCTATCCACTGTGCCCACTTATAACTAAATCTGAGGGGGGTGCGATGGGGAGGTTCCCTTGTCAGGTAGTATCCAGACGTGTCTGTGATGCTGAGTGTCACAGACTACACAAGCCCGTAACTTCGCCCCATTAGCTGTAGGTGTCAAAAGTTGGACTTCGTACGGAGACAACTCGACATCGTGGCAAAACTGGTTCGCCTGCTAGGCGACTTTCCTTCTGTTGACGACTACCTCCCTGGTGGGTCACATGTCGAGCCTGGGCTAGGGCTTGCCCACCTACACTGTTGCCGTTTACAAGTCCTCGTGGGCTCTCAATACTACTAATCACCATCCAGTGTGGACATACAGCTTTGTCTTAGAACATGCTGGGTACTAGAGTTTACCGCTGTCTGTTCCACTATGTCGTCACTGCAATCACCGTCTTCCCTTATCAGTGGGATGACACTTGCAACAGCATTTCATGCAAGTGTGGACACCAGCAGCTGTGGCTTCCCGCATGTCGTCATCATCAATATGATGCACACTCGCGGCCCCATGCCTCACTGAAGCCAATAATCTACCCTCTGGCTACAACTCGTGTCCTCGTAATTGGCACGAGCAAACCATTATTTAATCAGGGTTGTTTTAGTGACAGTACACTTTTTGAGTACAGTTACCATTGCACCTATAGCCCACATTCAGGCGAGAAGATGGCGCTTCATTCTGGCCTGCCATCAGCCGTTCCACATGTCACTTTACGGGTCACGACCCGATCCCTACAGACTCTCATTAATTTTATTATTTCTTTGGGTCTCCATTTTGCTCATTAAAGCTGACATCACCAATCTTTCTATGTTCATATTATGAAGAACCGTCTTCTCTGCATGGCTGCCTCACACTTTATTCCTGAAATATTCTTGAAATAATTATCATTAACATCCCGAAAGCAACTATGAATACAATAACAGCTCATATGCCAACAATTTTCATAGTTTCTGACTTTATGTCCCATTTATTGAAACACACAGTAATCTAAAAAACAAACAACTGACAGTTTCGTGTTGTAAAAATTAGAAGACCTCAAAACCTGAATAGTTTCACCAACAATTTTTTGCCATAGTACATCATGCACACGCAGTTGCTGGCAGCATAATTTTAAAACTTAGTTTCGCAGTGTTGTGCACACGTGTACTTGTCTACTGTGTACCCATATTCTTCAGTCTTCTGAACAGCTGATACTTCAATTCTATCCTATATCATCCTTCTCAGAAACTTATTTCTCCTTTTTATCCCTCTTTCAGGTATTACTGCTACATACCCAGTTTCAACAAAAATGATCAGTTCTCGTTCTCCTTATCCCTCTTCCTCCCCCTTCAACCCTTCTGCCAGAAGAAAGAGCCACTGGCTCTGAAAGTTTGCATACGTAATGCTTTTTATACATGTATATTCAGTTTTAAGTGCTTCTCACTGCTGTAGCCAATTTTAATCTATCTCAACAATATTAGTTTTGACTTTATAATCTATCATTCACAAGTCCTTTGCAAAAAGACTTCATAGAAACTGACAAACTGTCACATAAAGTAATGACAGATCTATTAAATGCAAATACATAAAACTCTTGCAATATTACATACAAACGCACATCAAAATTACTTAACACTGTATCACTAGAAAATCTATTCTTCAATAATAATAATAATAATAATAATAATAATAATAATATTGTCTACTGACTGGCACTCACCTGCACATCACCTGATGGACCCAGAACCCAGACTTTCTTCCCACATGCAGCATATAGACAAGAATTTATGGGTAAAAGACTTGACACAGGATCCATTCCTAATGAAAGTGTTTGCGGTTCACGAAGAAGCCAGGTGTCATCTGAAGCCTTGCGGAACCTCTGTAAGCTTCCATCTGCCAGTGCCACAAACACCGATTCTCCGTGTGCTCTGATCTGAACTACTACTGCTGGTACTACCACACTTCCAACTTCCTCCTGACGTTCTGGTTCTGAGGCTTTGTACAACACCAACCTGTTTTTGTGGAAAATATCAGGAACAACTGCATGACCAATAATTTTAAAACTGAATATCTAATAGCACTAGTTGACTAATTATTATATGACTGCTTTGAAATTATTTTTCTCTTTTCAGAAATGATTTATCACCACAGAGATTAGGTTCGAGTATAGGAAAATATGAAATTGAAATGTGGTTGTGGCAGATGTCTCAGGATAATATTATATAGGAGGAGGAGGAGGAGGAGGAGGAAAGAGCAGTCTTATAGAAATACATCATCATAATAATATTGTGCACTCCAGTAAAAATATTATTTCCGAATAGACACTTTATGTGTATAATTTTCTAATGATCATATTCCAATCACGTGGCAGTAGTGTAGATAGAAAAGGGAGGAAAAATCAAATGATGAACTTATAACTGCAACATTGCTGGAAGAGGTTGGCAAAATCTCAAGATATTCTGCAGAATAGTAGAACAGTTGGTTTCATTTTATTTATATACGGTGCGGCAGAACCAATTCAGCTGTTTTGAAGAGAAATCGTGGTATATAGATAAAAATTATTCTTATTTTCAAAGCTAGAATTTAATACCATTTTATATTGATTCAATGCCGAAAATAATGTCCTGAAGCCAGCAGCTGTTAGCAGCAATACACTTTTGGGGAAGATCTCTGAAGTTATGAACAGCTCAATTACACATATTGTGGAGTATGGCATTCACTTCTTCAATAATCCACTCCCTTAGTTTTGGTAGAGTGTAAGGGCAATGTTTTCCTTAAGATATCCTCAAAGAAAGAAGTAACAAATGCTCAAATCTGGTGACCACACAGGCCACCCCACATCATCCCTCTCTTTTTGCGAATGATTTCAGCCCAGTAGCAAAAATTTTGTTTATTCACAGCCCACTGTAGCGAAAATGTGCCTTGCCACTACTGAAGTGAATGCCTCCAAAGGGATCTCTACAAGCATCTGCTCCACAAATTTCGACAGTTGACGTGGTCTGCTGGGTTCAGTTCTTGAGCCATCAATATTTTGAAGGGATGGAAATTCAAATCAAAACACAGAATCCTCATCGAACTGCACTCTGAAAACTCCAGTCAAACAACATGCCTTTGAGCAGAACATCTTGATGACACTCAACTGCTGTTCTCTTCAGCTGCACATTTTCTTGTTTGTGATGGACGTGTGTTGGCCATGTGCATCTCTGTGGTACCAAATTCCTCCGACTGCCAATCCTTGACTGTGTTGTGTTAGCATTAGAAATGGCACTGTTTCAAGGAATGTTGAATCTTTGCCAAAAGCTCTGTCGCGGTCACACATCTGCTGTTTTCAAAGTGCGCACACACACACACACACACACACACACACACACACACACACACACACACACACACACACACACACACGGCAAACTGCAAACTTCTGATGTGCTCTAGTCCAAACCACATTGGCTACCGAAATTGGGTCATCGACGAAACAGAGGGCGACCACATGCAACTGCCTCCTTCCATCACTGCTTGAGCAGTTATCCCTTGTGAGGCGTAGCGCCGTATACCGATCCTGCCATGGAGGCGGTTAAGTGGGAGATGTGTCTCAGAGCTGGATAGTGACAGATGGTGACGCGAGACTGGACACACACGTAGTTTATGTATCAGTCGATAGAGGACAGTATTGGATAGGGGGACTGTGATTTTAGTTTCGATTGTGCCCACTAGAGTGCACTTAAGTAATAGAATGTTTGCATAAACTGTTCTAGTATCTTCATAAAGTGTTGTCATGTCTTTTTATATATATAAAATGTTATAAATGTGTTTTAGCAGTATGAATGATGTGTGAGTGTGGTTTAAGGTTAATATGAAGGTAATTGTTTAACGAGTTATGTAGTGGGATTTAGTGTGGGAACATTTCGAAGAAGTATGGATATGGACAAAGGGGATTTTAGTAGAATAGATTTCTAAAGTTAAGTTTCTGGTAAAGGGGAAGTTAATTCAGGTATAAATAACAATAGTAAATAACTTTATGCATAATCAAAACTTCAGCATATTAGATAATTATGTCAGTAAAAAGTGCAGTCGTTAGGTTTACTAGTTTGCGATTGGTTATTGATGAAAAGCGCGGACTGATGCGGGAGAATGTTGTTTTGCTATTGGCTGTTGAGTAAACTGACCAATGGTAAAGCAATCTTCTTCGCACGCCTTTCTCTGCTGGTAGAGAAGACAGAGTATTCTAAAGAGGATTGGGAGCCTAGCCATGAAACAGTTCGAACGTGTGTAGTAGTAGTTCCGATGGAAACGGTAAGTTGCCGGATCTAGCAGTGTTTCATACATGAAAAGTGTGGTAAAGTGACGGCATAATTATTCTGGTGGGCATGTGGAAATTTTGGAATTTTTAAGTGAATTTTGTGACGAGAAAAGGCATATATTCCAGCAGGTCGGTGGCTAAAAACTGTGACTGCATTAGGTACCGACAGACTTAACATTTGGTGAGCATTATCAATTAAAAACAATCAGTATTTTTGTAGCTATTACGTTTTCGGGAAATGCAACACCATAAACTTGCTAACGTGAGTGAAAGGGATTGTAAGTGACTGTGTTAAGACTAGCACGGGCTTGGCAGTGATACTTGTTCATTTAAGCTTCAGAATATATCGAGGACAAAATTTCCAACCTCTCATTTGTGTGAAAACTTTCTCCTGAAACGTAGATTAGTGACTTAAATTGCAGCCTGGTTCATGTTGAAGTACAGTAGGTTTCACTCGGCTTTCCTACTGATGATCTGCTGAGACAACGTTCACAGGTAGGTGAAGGTTTGTCGTAAAGGGACGGAAGGAACCGCGCCGCCACACTTGAAACTGTTTAGCGAGTTCTGCTGAACCCTGTACTAACTCTCAGGAACTACACGAAAAACTTAGATCCCTTCAATACAGGCAGTATCTTCAAAGGTGTGCATCTGGCATGGAAATACATAGTCAATTGTCATAAAATGAACTAAATAAAGACAATTTTTAACACTTTTTTAGTCTTACCTCCTGCTGTCTGTTCCCATCCAAACAGCATCTGGGGAACCACGAACAAATTCAACTGCCGTAACCCTCGTTTCAACCAAGTCGAAGGCAGTCACCTCACGCAGCTGTGCCGCTTGTTGTTGTGGCTGTGCCAGTACAGCGACGTGACTGCTAGCGCCGTCTGTGGTGCACACCCACAAGTACGACGCAGGCCGCCTCCCTCTCCTACTACTCCTGTGGTCCCGTGTTGCAGCCAAGGACCCAGCCGAGTAGAAACAACCGCAGCGCACCTGCGTAATGCAATTTTTAGGAATGTGAATGAAGTGAATTAAATAATGAGGTAAGAAAACTAGAACTAAACTACAATTATATTTGAAAAAAATTGTACTCTCAATATAATGACACAATTAATATTTTTCAGCCAAACAAACTTACATAAACTAAGTTAACATTTCCGTGTTACATTCAATACACAGGATACACTACCGCACCTCTGTTTCATGCTGCGATCTGTACACTGGCTGGGCACGTACAAATAGCGGCATTTTTGTCGAAGGTCGCCTTTCTTGCTCTGGCACTTCCCATGCAGGCGAGTTGTTTGGATCCAATGCCAACTGAGCGAGTCTTAGTTCTGCAGAAAAAAATGAAAGCGTTGTCTCAGTCAGATGTATATACCACACGATGACTGATACTATTCACCCTTACACTTCATAAAAATAATATCCGCTGTACGGGGAAAAATTACTGACTGCAGAAAGAACTGAGGCGATAGCTCAAACTGACCTGTTATCCATTCTTTCTTAACAGATGGATTATCAGTTTGAAAGGTAAAAGTCTCTTCCTTTCCTTTAGTTTTCACAGCCAGCTGCAAGCAACAGGAATCAACCCAAGCCATTTCTTCATCCTTCTGCTGAATTGATCCTTGTATTTCGGAAAGAATACGTCTTATTCCTGGCACATTCAAATCCTGTAGCAGAAAGTATGTATAGTTGCTTAGATTGTTCCACGTGTTAAGATAGTATTGTAATGGATGGAAGCCACATTACAATTGCTTTTATACAAAGCTGCATTTTTAAAGTAAGTATATCTTTAAACTAAAATAAAATACAAAAACAATATTAAAACTATTTTACTTTTACAAGAAAGCCTGGACCTTGGTCTACTTTCCAACATAATTTCCATAGTATTATGGCACTATGTGATCAAAAGTATCCGGACACCTGGCTGAAAATGCCATACAAATTCGCGACGTCCTCCACTGGTAATGCTGTAATTCAAAATGGTGTTGGCCCACCCTAAGCCTTGATGACAACTTCCATTCTCACAGGCACACTTTCATTCAGAAGCTGGAAGGTTTCTTTGGGAATGTCAGCCCATTCTTCACCGAGTGCAGCACTGAGGAGAAGTATCGATGTCGGTCGGTGAGGCCTGGCACGAAGTCGGCATTCCAAAACATCCCAAAGGTGTTTTATAGGATTCAGGTCAGGACTCTGTGTAGGGCAGTCCATTACAGGGATGTTATTGTTGTGTAACCACTCCGCCACAGGGCGTGCATTATTAACAGGTGCTCAATCGTGTTGAAAAATACAATCACCATCCCTGAATTGCTCTTCAACAGTGGGAAGCAAGAATATGCTTAAAACATCAATGTAGGACTGTGCTCTGATAGTGCCATGCAAAACAACAAGAGTGGTAAGCCCCCACCATGAAAAACACGACCGCACCATAACACAACCGCCTCCGAATTTTACTGTTGGCACTCCACACACTGGCAGATGATGTTCACCAGGCATTCGCCATACCCACACGCTGCCATCAGATCACCACATTGTGTACTGTGATTCGTCACTCCACAAAACACTTTTCCACTGTTCAATTGTCCAATGTTTACACTCCCTACACCAAGCGAGGCATCATTTGGCATTTACCGGCGTGATGTGTGGCTTATGAACAGCCGCTCGGCCATGAAATCCAAGTTTTCTCACCTCTCGCCTAACTGTCATAGTACTTGCAGTGGATCCTGATGCTGTTTGGAATTCCTGTGTGATGGTCTGGGTAGATGTCTGCCTATTATACAATTATGACCCTCTACAACTGTAGGCGGTGTTTGTCAGTCACCAGACGGGGTCGGCCTGTACACTTTTGTGCTGTAAGTGTCCTTTCACGTTTCCACTTCACTATCACATGAGAAACAGTGGACCTAGAGATGTTTAGGAGTGTGGGAATCTCATGTAGACGTATGACACAAGTGACACCCAATCACCTGAACACATTCGAAGTCCGTGAGTTCCGCAGAGCACCCCATTCTGCTCTCTCACGTTGTCTAATGACTACTGAGGTCACTGACATGGAGTACCTGGCAGTAGGTGGCAGCACAATGCACCTAATATGAAAAACATTTTTTTTTGTGGGTGTCCAAATACTTGTGATCGCATAGTGTATATCATACAACCAGCTTCTGAAATCCATTTTCAAAAAAAAACATACCACCTGATTTTGCAACCAGTTCTGTACTGATGTTCTGACATTCTCATCTTCTTCATAGTAGTGACAGGCGATGTGCTTCATTTAATTCAAGAACAAATTATAATAACTCTGTGCTTGGTCACAGCTATATGAAGATAACCATTTAGTTCTCAACCAAACGATGTGATCAGCCTGCTGAAAGTTTTGTTCTGCATTGTAGGGTCGAGTTTCTTTAAGATCTCACAACAGAAGTCTGCAATGACCATGCTACCCCAAGGCAAAAAGCAGACAAGCTAAAGATGCTACCCATCCCAAAAGCATAGAGCACATATTTCTTTTGGGGCTGAAATTGTTTGCTGCAACTTCAGGTTCTTGGGAGACATTACGTGCCACCGTTCCACGAACTGTCATTTTGATTCTGGTGCTTTGTGGGCAACCGATGTTTCATCACTCCTGACAATTTGTTTTAAAAATGTATTCCCTTTGGCACCAAAGTCTGAAGGAAAGTTACTGGACTGGCTAAGCAATTCGTTTTGTGGAACTCAGTCAGTGTTTTTGAAATCCAGCATGCACCTACTTCTGACACTGTAACTGTTCGGTCATAGTTTTGCATGGAACACTTCTCAAAACATGAGGAAAGGCATAAAATAGTGATGAGCATGTAGCATCAGTCATCTCAAATCTTTTTATCTACTTTCTGCACCAGGTCGTCAGTAATGACACACGGTTGCCCTGTTTGTCATTGTCCACATTTTGAGCGGCCATCTAACCATTCCTGCACTCTTAGCATTTTTTACTTAAAGTTAGCTAATCTGATGATGAAGTCCAGGATAGCTTCCACATCTCTAGCACTTAAGAAACGGGTAACAGCATAGATTTCACAGTTGGCAGTATTTTCAGTCAGTTTAGCCAGTTTGAAAGTATACAAACAAACACTGATGCAAGCAAAAGCTACCTTAATAGTGTTTGTGGTTAGCCAACTGACGAAGGTATTTAGTGAGCATGCACAGTATAGTGACCACAAAGCTCCAATGGTCATAATTTTAAAACAGTACTTACTTTAAGAACATATCTCCTAAATCATCTTCCTCCATACATTCAAGAAACAAAATTAACTGTTTTTGCCGACAATACAAGTATTATGGTCTAGCCTAATGGAATAACTTCAACACTTGAAAATGTAAATAATATTTTCTTGAAAATTAATAACTGGTTCTCTGAAAATGGTGTGTCACTGAATTTAGATAAAAGCAATACATGATTCAGTACTGTACAAAGCCTGACACACCATTAGAAATATTGCACAAGGCAAATCAATGAATGAAACAATGTTATCAATTCTTTGGTTTTTCTATTGATAAGAACCTGAACTGGAACAGGTAAATAACTAACCAATCAAAATGGAGAACGGACAGACGGACGGACGGACACACACACACACACACACACACACACACACACACACACACACACACACACACACACACACACACTCTCTCTCTTTTTTTTTTTAAGTAAGGACAAGTATCTCACCTTATAGTTGCCTTTCAAAGTTGAAACAAGATCAGCTATTCGACTTACGACCTCATAATCGTGCATGAGGTCATTCATCTCTGCACAAAGATTATCTGCAGCTCCACTGCCACTCATATTTGAATCGAGTGATGTGGAACTGCGGTCTGACTTAAGACTTCCACCACGATTTAAGCCAGCTGCCAGCAAACGACTCAAAGTAGGTGATGTACTTGTATCCACAACCTATTGAAAAAAGTAGCTTTAGTAGGGCTTAAAATCTATACTTGTAGCCACACTAATGATTTTCAATTCCCCGCCTAACACATATACACAAAATAACAGAACTTACGTGACACTAAACAACTGCACTGTTTTGAATTTGCATAGACTCAGCAAACAAAGATGATTAAATTTTTCACACATGAAAAATGAAAGATGAGAGTATTGTATTTTATGTACACGAGAAAAGTCACTGCAGCTTTATCTATAACACAATAACCAAGAATAATGATCTCCAGCATGATAAAAATTTTCCTCATGAGATGGCATATCATCTGGAAAAATCCTGAGGCATTAGACGTGCTGGTAGAGATAAAGTCACTAATTCTACATGATTTTATGGCACCAACACTATCATTAGCAATATCAAGACATTAGGAAAAGGACAGACTGCTCCTTACGGTAAGAGGACACGCTGAGTTACAGACAGGCACAACAAAATGAATGTTACACATATAGCTTTCAGCCAAAACCTTCTTCAGAAAAGAACACACACACACATTCACACAATCAAGCACACTTCATGCACACATGACTGGCAGCTCAGACTGGAGCATTCCCGAATATTCCAGTCCAAGCTGCCAGAGATGGCAGACACGTGTGCATGAGGTATGCTTGCTTATCCTTTTCCTAATATTGTTGATATTCCAACCTGAAGTTCCCATTGTATCATTACCAATATGTTTTCAGAGGGTGATGCCCCACAGCCCATATTGTTTGTTGAACAGCCAGTTTTGGCCCACATACCATCATCAGGTTCATAAAATCATTTACAACAACATATTAGGTGATATAAAATCAATAGCCTCAGATAATAAAATCCATGTATTCATCACTGCTGTCACAAAGTAATATAAATTGCAGTCTGGCATAGTTTATGGTTCATGGCTTTTATTATCTGATGCCAATAATTTTATATTACCTAATATGCACAAACAGCAGGCCAGATGTGGCCCGCCCCTCACTATTTGTTCTTTTTTTTCCCTTTTTCATTCCCTCTCAAAAGGGAGAGAGTGGGTCCTTGCATAATTTAGAACTTTAGAGCAGAGTCCTGCTGGCATTGATGCAGGGGGGAATCCCAATGTGGAATAACAACTCATCTCACAGTGCATTATTTTCAAAGTTGCAGCCCTTGCGTACTCGTGATGATGGGTTTGCAGGCCGCAGTACTAGCAAGTCTATACATCCCTGTTGTAAATGCTTTTATGAATGTGATGGTAGTCTGTGGAACAAAACTTGATAGTTAAATTAAGAAATTTTATCAGCAGCTCTTGGTGGTATTCATGACTTTCATCAGTTTTCATTAACTCCTCAGTGTGTGAAAAACACAGATACTGTAATAAAGGAAAGTAAGTTAATTTAGGGATTAATGTCCTGTTGACAACGATGCCATCAGAGATGGAGAAAAAGGCTGACTTGGTGAACAACGAAAGGAAATTATATATACCTTTCAGAAAGACACCATCCTAACATTTACATAATTAATTTAGAAATGCAATGGAAATATTAAAATCTGGACAGAGAGATAGGAAATTTAACTTCTGTTCTGTCGTATGTGAGTACAATGCCACTTCACTCAGTGATATAGTGATAAAATAAATCACTATACATCAATGGATACACGAAGCTGCTAATTCAAAAAATTGTATCACTACCTACACAGTTCCACACAATTTTACCACTGCTATACTAAAACACAAAGTGCAAGCTACATCTCAGAAATCACTCAAACTGCTACAACAGTTTTGTGATCAACTCCAACCGATAATGGATACGACTTAGTGAAGACCGTTTTCAGAAAAAGTCTTTATCTGATAATGGAATTCAGAATGTTTTTGTTTTATTCTGACTGGCCTTCACAAATATACATATACGACAACACAGCCTACAGGTTCATGGATGGATGGTTAGTGATAGTGCTTAATGAGTGATTTAACTGACTGTCAAAATTCAGGTAATGATTCACTCAAGGAATAAGAAAATAATGTTCATGTGTTGCTTTTGAAACATACCTCAATGTCCGTTACAGGATACGACCATTTGAGACTCAGTCTCTCACTGCCGCTGAAGTCATCTGTTGTTTTTGGTGTCACTGATACGCACACCACCATATCATTAAGCAAAAGCAGCCTTCGACTCTTTGATTTTGTAATCATTCCAGCTTGGTTGAACTCCTGAAAAAAAGAGAAAACCACATTTTAGTTATGCACCATCCACATGAGTATTTCTTAATTTCAAGTCTTTCAATAAAAGTAAGTACTATAAAATGCAAATGTCTGGAAAAATAAGCAGTCTTATATTGACAGATTAAGGAAAACACTGTCTTCTAGTTGTTACAAAATACTGAACCTTCACATAGCAAAACCACATATTAAAACTTGAACAGGCTACAAAGGAAATGAAAATATATAATCACCAATATGAGGACAAATACAATACTCATAAAATATATAATTTAAAACTAGAAAAATTTTAATAATTCTGACAGGAACTAACCAATTGTGTGACATTATCTTCACGTAGCAAGTACCGATGACCATCAGGCCTAGAGCGAGCTGCAAATCTTCCGCTAATGTGACGCATCATTTCTTTAAAGGCCTGGAACTGTTCGGCTTCACGTTTCCGCTCATTGAGCATTTCTGCCAATGATTCAAGCTGTGTTAGAGCCAGCTGCAGTGACATGCGATCATGGTGGCCCTGAGGCGTATGCTTCAGCAGGTCCTGTGTTGACAGAAAAACAAATGTGGATATTAACTATAGTTATTGTTTGCTTTATCATTGGATGACTGTGATGCACTATTTTTAAGTAATGAATGTGAATTTTACTAAATACTTTCAAATTTGATTCTACATACACTAAAGGTAGCGCAATTCAAAATGAAAATTGCAGTTACGAACAGCAATACCTATTTATTGCACTACGATACATTGACAAGAACTACCACGAATGGTGAGGGGGATGTAGAAACGTATTTTATAGTTCTAACTGACTCCCCTTGGTTATACAGATAACATACAAGCAATAATCCATTTCTTGCTCTACTGTATGAAAAACCCTGGAGGCACTGAAACGAGTGCATTTTAAATGCACCTTTTGATTTCTGGAATTGTTTCCATCAAAGGAAGCCTGTACAGAAGGTCCTTCACAGAGACCTAGGCAGCCAAAGCAGAACACAGCATCACCATGTCCTGTATGACCGATCTCACTGTTCAGATGTTGTTGATTTAAAAATGTGCGAGTCTCCACACCAGGTACAAATTCACTGCACCTGTGTAATAATTGAACTTTTGCACTTTCTTTACATTCTGTGTAGTTCTTATTGGTGTTTTGCTATGCATTAAATGGTTATAATTGTGTATTTAACCACTCACGTGGAATGTTTCCCTCTATTATATTACCCACTATATTCATTTTGAATTCCCTTTCCACGAAAGTTAATAAAACTAAAATTCAAAATCCATGTGTCCTCCATTTTATACAGTTCATGTATTTTATCAGCATACATAATTCTTTCACGCATGCAACTGCATTAAATTTCTACAGCTAGGACATCACAGGCATCACTTCCACATTTATAATAATCTTCTTCTTCGTTGGGATTGGTTAAAAGTATGAGGATGCTCCTTGATGATGTGTGATATGTATCTGAAGTGACATATGCCTATTGCTTGAATTCTGGAAAATGTTATCTGCTTTCAACTTGAAAGTGTTAATATGAGGTTTTCGGCATTACTCCAAGTCACTAATTATGAAATATCTTGATTCACGTGGGGGGGGGGGGGGGTTTGAGAGAGGGATTAGGGTGTAATGTCCCATCAACATGTGGTCATTAGAGACAGAGCACAAGCTCAGAATGTTTCATTGATGGGGAAGGAAATTTAGCAACTTCTGGAAGCACTTGCTCAGGCTTCTACATTACAACAAAAAATTGTCAAGTTTACTTCTGAAAATGATTTTGACAAGTAAATTTCAAGAACTTGCTGGAAGTACTTGCAGAAGTGTTTTCACTGGAGTCACATCTTGAGATCACCACCACCACCACCACCACCACCACCACCACCACCATTGAAGAAAAATTGTACCAAAAAACAAAGTTAAAAAAACTAATTGGCTGAAGAAATGGATACAGAGGTGTACATATTTATATTGTCAAGATACACTACTGAATGAACTAAAATCAGAGGACTTTACTCAGATTAAAAATGTTCTGAGAAAATATTGTGCAGTTTTCGAAAAATTTTTTGTCTTACACTAAACTATTCGAAACCAGGGCACAAAAATACTGCAAGCTATATCACTAAGATATCATCTTTTAATTACTTTTCAATTTTTGAAAACAGTGTTTACTACAAATGTAATGCATTTATGCTTATGCTAAGATTCAAAAAATCTGCTAAAATTTAAAGATGTGTCTGCTGCCACTCCCCATCTGGAAAAGTAATTGACAAATTAATTTTGCATTTCTCTGGCTGGTGGCGACTACCTGTGTATGTTGATGGGTTCCCATAGTAGAACATTTGTTTTGGGTCATCCGTCTTTATTCCATTGTTTTCGACAATGGCATTGTCACACCGGTACTGAACACACAAATGTTAAAAAACTTGCAGGAGTAGCTTCTGTAGACGACTTGTGGAAATAAACCTTAACCGCCCTGATAAATTGCAACCATGACTGCTTTAGGTGTAACTCCAATCAAAATATCAGAGACAAAAGCAATGCAATTCTATCATACAACTAAAATGGAACTTAGACGAAAGTGACTACTGAGGGATAAATTATGGAAAATATTTTCTATGTACTAACATATTATATAAAATAGATTTATTGATTATATTTTAATAATGCATGTCTTCCACAAGAAAGACAACAACCATTACTGTAAAAACTATGAGGGGAATGAAGTTTCAGTAGTACAGACTATTTCTAATAACCTACACAAATCATGAGAAATTTTCTAAGAAGTATTATCATCAACCTATTAGATAGGTTTGTGAGCAAATTTGCTTTCAAGCACTTTAAATCTGATGCAAAAAATCCCAATGAACCTGCATACCAAAATACAATGTCATTTGCTAACAACAGGTGTACTAGATTGAAGAGCTCTGAAGGGAACACTGGGAAAGTTTCACTCTCTCTCTCTCTCTCTCTCTCTCTCTCTCTCTCTCTCTCTCTCACACACACACACACACACACACACACACACACACACAACACACACACACACAGGTTCTACAAAAGGAGGAGGGAGGGAGGGAGGGAGGGAGGGAGGGGGAAAGAGAGAGAAATTTTCTACAAACTTGGCAAAAAACTTGCTTAGGATGATGATTTGCAACCAGTGCTACAAGCGGTTTAAGCCTTTTGAACAGGGCAGAATGTCAGTTGGTGGCGATTCCAAGCTTGGACAACCCCATCTACAGATGACAACCACGTTGAGAGAGTTCATGCTGCCATTCGCAGAAATCACCGTCTGACTGTTCGAGAAGTTACTGACAAATCCTAGCACACATCACTCCTTTTCCTCAGCTACCTAGCAAAATATCACATTCACATTGTGCCCCACCCACCATATTCTCCACACCTAGCCCCAATACACATTTTCCTGTTTCCCAAACTTAAAACCACGTTGAAAGAGCATCGTTTCCAAACTGCAGAGGAAATCAGAACAACGCAACAAGAGACCCGCATGTCATCCCAGAAAATGAATTTCAGGAGGCTTCCCAAAAGTAGAAAAAATGACGAGTATGGTGTATTGCCGGTAGAAGGGACTACCTGTATTGGTACAGTGATTAAAATGCTGTACAATAAGCAATAAAGGTCTTCCATCAGAATTTTGATATCTTTTCGAACACACCTTGTAAAGAGATATCGGTTTCAATAGTGCTTGCAGAAAACATTTAAATGTGCTACCTTCGTCTGCTGTTGTGCTTTGGACACACTATATTTTGGTGTAAGCAGTCTACTGTATGAATTTTTGTATTATTAGATGGCATATTTTCATTGGAATGTGTAATATTTAGAATTGATTGCTTCTTTCCCTCAGCATTAAAAGTAATAATTTGATGACAAATATTTAAAGTTAGTCTTAAAAAACTGCTCTCACGAATTTTAGTTGCTGAAAGTATAGTCCTCTTTAAGCACCTCCATCCTATTCTGTGTCCAAAGAATTTATGATTAAACAGTTAAACGTTAATGCAACAATGAAGCTCTCACCTGCAAAAACAATATGAACTGGGGAAACCTCTGAACAGGTTTGACCATCAGACCAAAGAATGAAAGCCGGTCATGTGCACTGATCTGCTTCACCTGAAACACATTCCAGAAATATGAATCTTAACAATGTATAACAATGCTCTGTGTATCTTACACACACTGCTTACATTTGTGGAAGACTATTTCAGAATTTTTACGTATTTCAAAAAATTCAGAGTAATTACGATACCTTAAAGAAATCCGCAAGTGCTGACTTCCTCTTTGCCTCCATTTTGGCTAAATCCATGGCAGATGAAAAGTTGTTGATGAAATCACTATATATTTCAAGCACCACAGCCTTGGAAAAAGATGCAACAAACACATCACCAATACGTTCATCCCTATCCCAGCTACGAACACACTCTGCCAGAGCTATGCGAAATAAAGTGTGACACTGCAGTATCTCCGGCAGGCGCAGGAACAACGTCTGTATTTTTGCTGGACTGAGAATTGGTGGTGTGCTCTCTTCCAGAGGTTTCTTATAATCCTGAACAAAAAAAATCCAAGGTGTCACTTTAAACAGATATTTCACATTAAGTCTTGCTATGAGCTGTTATTCTTAACAAACACAGTAATTTGTCTAACTTGCTTAATATTTAATTTCACTATTGTACCTATAAAGTACAGTTGACTTTGTAGCCAACCACACACTGACAGTTTTATTTCCGTAGTTTCTGAATAGCTTTTGGAATGTGTAAGCAGGGGGGACAGACTGCGGGAGAGAGAGGGGGGAGGGAGATGGAGTAAGAGGGATGAACTGTAAAATCTGGTAATTAAACACAAAGATTTGTAAGTATTCTTCAATCACAAGGTGACAAACACAAAATCGGAGGGTCTGAAATTATTTTGTTATTACCAACTTACATTGACTAGCCTATGCAATGTTGCGACATAGGAGTTCTCACTATGTACAATAGCAGCAACAATGTGTCGCCTTTTCAGCTGCTCCGGAGTGAGTCCGTGAGGAGGGGGCGGTAATGTGGGAGGCATCTGGCGCCGCCCAAATGCAGCAAAGGTAGTGCCATTTTCCTCTTCCACCTGAAAAAAGAGAAGAAATAATACACTGACCCGTAAACAATTTTCCTACGCCTACCATCACGACTGCATTCTTAGAATTCTTTGAAATGTTCACTCTGTTTACATTACACACCATTTCTTTCAAATCCCAGTTCATAACAGAAATTTACAATTCCATTCAAAGCAGTACTATCAAACAGAAACTCGTGATCACCTCTGGCAGAAGAGGCATTTTGTTGGGTGTCGGCACGCGGTCGCAGCTGCCACCGCCGCCCCCTCCGGTGTCGACATCGTACTGGTGGGTCGAGCCGCGCCGGATGGAGAACCAGCGCGACAGGCGGCCTCCGGGCACCGCCACCGCCTCCGGTGCCGCCTCCGACACGAGTGGTCCAGAGCTCCCTCCTGCTGCCGGCAGAGTGGCACTCGGCCGCCCTCGCCACTTGTCGCACAGTGTTCGTGCCTTGCTACCCAGAGTCGCCCTCGCTTGACCGTTACTTCTGCAGACATTTTTGTGGATTAGAACTCTCTTACTGCAAGCCACCTCACTGCAATGTACTTACGAGTACTCGAGATTGTCCGTAGAAGATAGCAAAAATATTTATTGAAATTTCAAAAAGGTGTGTTAACAATTTGTGTGCAAAAAGGTGGGAAATGAGTGATGCCAATCTGTTGCTGCTATAGTGAAATGTTCAAACGTGAATGTGTTAATGTATATCTTGAATACTGTTTCAAAAAGCAGAATAGTGAATAGTTGTCAGCATTTATGATACTTCAGCCTGTAGACATTTGTCTCAGTAGTTTGAATTATCCCGTATTTTGAATTACTCCAACACGTGATGTCCAGATATCACGAGGGATATCCTCGACAAGGGATATCCTAGACAACAACAACTTTTTTGACAGTAAGTCAAAATGAAACAGGCTAATTGTGTTACAATGAAAAACTTTTATATTCACACTCATAACCAGTCCACAATCTTGAAATGATTTTTCTCCACGAGTTTTTCCGTAAGTCTCTGTCCTACCATGAGAAATTCAAATGCATAACAATGTCTTATTTTTGTTGAAATGTCACTGGTTTTTCATGATCTTATTTCCATCACGATTCAAACATTATGTATGCTTATTTCAGTAATTAGAAGTGGCATCTAAGCTAGATGAAAAAAAAAGAACAATTCTGGTGTAAACTTACACAAATATTTAGTGTTTTTAAAATTAAAATAATACAAATGCTGTAATACTTCTTTTGCTAACTTAGAAAAATGACTGACTATGAAATGTGACAGCAAATAACAAATGTGATGTTTTGAATAAAAAAGTTGGGCTATTATGTCAATCAAATCTGCCCTCTTAATTTTGAAATGATACTGATGAATGGTGAGGCTAGAATGTACTGAGATAATTGATATCCATACATACATCCGAAAGCAATTAGAAAGGAAAACATGAGCACTGAAATTTTTTTACTATATAAACACCGTAAGTTAGTTATGGGTAAGGCTGAATAAATCATCATCTTTTTCTCTTATCCTTTATCTTACTCTATCAGTGGAGTTGAACACTATGGCGAACATTCGTGCCACTTCCTTGAAGAGGCAATAATATGTAAGATTTACACATACTGATGAAACTCAAGAGGATGCTATTTTCTACAATGTTTTTATCCAGATTACCTTAGTATCAATGTATATATCAGACATAATTCTCCAGTTCCACTTACTTACTGGTCTGAATACACACTGCTGGGGAAAGAAAAATTGGTACACCCTTTCAGAGGTTCCCAATTCACTCTAAGATTTACTGTAGCAATAGTGTATATGCGGTAGATGAGATGATTACATTTACAGATCATTAGCACAAATGGTTTAGAGGCACCAGGTATCAATACGTGCTGAAACTCTCACATTAGTATGGCGATCATATAGATGGCAAATACTGCCTCGGAATATGTCATGCCATGCCCTCTTGACATGCTCACGTAGTTGGTTGCAGTCGCACAAGTCACTTCTCAACCCATCATATCCCACACCTGCTCAACCAGTCACTTCTCAACCCATCATATCCCACACATGCTCGACCACGTGTTGACCAGGGACATTGCTCCACGTCTTGCAGCGGACACTGAGTTTCGTGGGCAGTGTGTGGGTAAGCATTATCCTGTTGCGAGAATGGCAAAAGAACAGGCCTAACAACATTCTGCACGTACCAAGTGATGGGTACTGTCACCTCCAGAAACAACAAAGGTGAACGAGAGTTGTAGCTTATCGCACCCCAGACTGTAAGACCTGCGGTAGGGCCAGTGTGTCTCAGGCGAATGCACTTCACAAGACGAGACAGCGCTCACCAGGTCTACCTCGTAAGCACGAACGACCATCAGTTGCGTGCGTGCAGAATCTGCTTTCATCACTGAAGACCACGGTGCACCATTCCATCTTCCAAGTGATCCTCTGACGGCACCGGTCGAGCCGTGCACATCCCTGCTCCAGCAAGAGTGGAAGATAAGCCAGAGGTGAGTGTGCCCACAGTCCTCACTTCTTATAACCAGTTCGGAACGATTTGTGTTGACACATACGAATCCACAAACCCTCTTATCTGTGCTGTGGTAGCGGTACAATCTGCCACTGCTGCCCTTACAATACAACAATCATGGTCTCTTGTGCTTTGTGGTGTCCAGAACCTCACTTACGGGTGTGAGAATGTTCACGTGATCACTGGTACCAGCATCATTGCACAACTGATACAGTATATCAAACCTACGAGGGCAGTTCAATAAGTAATGCAACACATTTTTTTTTCTCGGACAATTTTGGTTGAAAAAACCGGAAATTTCTTGTGGAATATTTTCAAACATTCCCGCTTCGTCTCGTATAGTTTCATTGACTTCCGACAGGTGGCAGCGCTGTACGGAGCTGTTAAAATGGCGTCTGTAACGGATGTGCGTTGCAAACAACGGGCAGTGATCGAGTTTCTTTTGGCGGAAAACCAGGGCATCTCAGATATTCATAGGCGCTTGCAGAATGTCTACGGTGATCTGGCAGTGGACAAAAGCACGGTGAGTCGTTGGGCAAAGCGTGTCTCATCATCGCCGCAAGGTCAAGCAAGACTGTCTGATCTCCCGCGTGCGGGCCGGCCGTGCACAGCTGTGACTCCTGCAATGGCGGAGCGTGCGAACACACTCGTTCGAGATGATCGACGGATCACCATCAAACAACTCAGTGCTCAACTTGACATCTCTGTTGGTAGTGCTGTCACAATTGTTCACCAGTTGGGATATTCAAAGGTTTGTTCCCGCTGGGTCCCTCGTTGTCTAACCGAACACCATAAAGAGCAAAGAAGAACCATCTGTGCGGAATTGCTTGCTCGTCATGTGGCTGAGGGTGACAATTTCTTGTCAAGGATTGTTACAGGCGATGAAACATGGGTTCATCACTTCGAACCTGAAACAAAACGGCAATCAATGGAGTGGCGCCACACCCACTCCCCTACCGAGAAAAAGTTTAAAGCCATACCCTCAGCCGGTAAAGTCATGGTTACAGTCTTCTGGGACGCTGAAGGGGTTATTCTGTTCGATGTCCTTCCCCATAGTCAAACGATCAGCTCTGAAGTGTATTGTGCTACTCTTCAGAAACTGAAGAAACGACTTCAGCGTGTTCGTAGGCACAAAAATCTGATCGAACTTCTCCTTCTTCATGACAACGCAAGCCCTCGCACAGGTCTTCGCACCCGAGAGGAGCTCACAAAACTTCAGTGGACTGTTCTTCCTCATGCACCCTACAGCCCCGATCTCGCACCTTCGGATTTCCATATGTTTGGCCCAATGAAGGACGCAATCCGTGGGACGCACTACGCGGATGATGAAGTAGTTATTGATGCAGTACGACGTTGGCTCTGACATCGACCAGTGGAATGGTACCGTGCAGGCATACAGGCCCTCATTTCAAGGTGGCGTAAGGCCGTAGCATTGAATGGAGATTACGTTGAAAAATAGTGTTGTGTAGCTAAAAGATTGGGGAATAACCTGGTGTATTTCAATGCTGAATAAAACAACCCGTTTCAGAAAAAAAATGTGTTGCATTACTTATTGAACTGCCCTCGTATATGGCAATTCTCCAAAAGAACTATCCTGCCATTCAGAATGCCGCAATTTCACCCCTTTCAAACTAGCTCAGGTGGCTGTAAGAAGGAAGAGTGCGTCTCTATGGCACAGCTGCCTACTTGCTTCACATTTTAGCACCACACCGAGCCTTCTCGCTGTGAGGATACCCTGCTGAAGCGTAGACAAAGATGACACTTTGGTAACTAAGCCACTATGGTACGTGTTGTTGGACGGCACTGAAACCACTATCAGTGCATCTGCTATCTCCCCACGTGGCATATGATCAAGGTCAACTTTCCATGTGTACAATTCACCCACCCTCTCTCCCAGCAGTGTATTCGTTATTGATGACTTGGCTGTTTACTTCACTCTGACGGCCTGAAATCTAACTGGATTCATCCTAAAACCTGAAGAACGCCTTTCATGTAGCCCTTCTATGCAGGATACTGGCCGCCTCTTCCATGCCTGCCAGCTGTTTTTGTGACACACAGTGTAACTGGATATATATATTTCAGCAGTACTGAACCCTTTAACATAATGACAGAGAGAACTTACAATGCTATTATGATAGATGCAATATGCAAACAATGTGTGCCATACAACAGCACCTGCTGAGATAAGACCTACTGTGATCTACAGAAACTAAGCATCTAGTTTCAAACATTCCGTATGTAGTCCAATGTTTTACTCCACTTCTTTTGACCTGAATTTACTTTGTTATCTATCTTTAGTACCCCCAACAGCCAAGACACACTGATAGCCCACATCAACAGGTCATCTTTTTTGTGACACCATTTCTTTTACTTAATTCGCCTTCATTCATTCTGAGTACCTTTCTAGTTGCATCCTTTTCATTTCACTTCTAGTAATAATTTGTATGTGAGGAAAATGAGTCACATCATCATTTTCAGTACGAATCACATCTCACATTATATTACTTCCAAAAGTACAAGTCTCAATAAAATATTGTAACAGCTCAGTGCTTCATTTGAAAAATAAATCAAATCAAATACACACATATTGTGTCTATATGATGTTCTAAATCTAACATACTCAAATCCTTGCTTCCAAACGAAATGTATGTAACAATCATCTTTGATTCACTGTGTTCATAGGCTCTGACAGTACAATACATATTGCTTCAAAATACATAACTCTGGATAAACTTTAGATGTAAGTTACAGGAACCTGGCTTACATGCAGTGTAGCTTACGAGATGTGACCGTCTTCAAAAGAAAATTATACATTTCTTATGTAACATTTGTATTTTCTCACCGAGGTTTATATATATATATATATATATATATATATATATATATATATATATATATATATATATACACACTTTAATCAAGGACAGAACAGCAATCAATAAGGAATCAGCAACCTTTGCTGGTCACGATCTTAAAAGAATAGCACCTTATCTACACGAGAAACATTTTGAATTTATGTAAGATATATACACTGATGAGACAGAACACTATGACCACTGCCTACCGTGAGATCGAATGCTGCCTGGTAGCGTAGCAGGCACGTAACGAGATAAGCAGAGACCAGCAAAATATCTCTCTGTGACAGTACGGGTCACAAATGGGGAAATCCACTGACGCTAGCAACTTTGACAACGGGCAGACTGTTGTGGCCCATCTGGGAAAGCAGCAGCTTGTAAATGTTACGGTTGTCAGCTGTTCATTGCTACTGCTCTGAGCGTCTATGAGAAGTAGTTGAAAGATAGTTTAATTGAGAGCACAGGACAAGTTGTTAAGATTTCCACGTGTCATTACACAATGTTGATGGTGGAGGCTTGTCCAGTCTGAAAAGCAAGATACGCAGCAACCTATGGCAGACATCAGGACTGAGTACAATGCTGGTGCAAGTACATGCCTTTCGGTAAACACTGTTCGATGCACAATGTTCAACACGGGGGTCCACGAACGACAAACCCTGCGTGTTCCCGTTATGTGGACTTGCGAGGACCCTGTGGTACTGCACAAAGGCTCTATTAACAGCTGCAGACTACGTGAACGTTGTTGCAAACCTCCAGCATCACTATACGCTCGATGCTGCTATATCCTGTCACCATACGTACCCACAATATAGTGTCAACTGGCAGGTTGTCATGTTACAGGCTGACCACTGGCTGCAGAACATCGGCACACAGGTACCCCAGTCTGTTTACGAGCGATGTTACAGTGGAGTGTTGGGACCATGTGGCATTACAATCTGCAGCACTCGCATCACCACAGGAAGTGCTACATCCGTGGTACTACCAAAGCTATGCAGGTCACAAGCCCACCAATTGCAGCACCATTACCTACCCGCCGAGATTGTACGTAAATGGTCACCCGATACCAGAGCGGCCACTTCCAGCTGCAACACTCGTCCCAGAGGATGAACTCCGGAGCACCGCCAATGAGCAGCCCGGCAGTGGTCTGTAGCTACCACTCACTCAGTGATTCGTGGACACACACTGTCAGCTGAATTTACAATCAGTGCCATCGGATAGCCATTAATGGCAGTAACTAATGTCCGGTGGTACTTTGAATATTTTTTTGTCACTCATCCTGGAAGCATCCTTCCTCCATGAACCATGGACCTTGCCGTTGGTGGGGAGGCTTGCGTGCCTCAGCGATACAGATGGCCGTACCGTAGGTGCAACCACAACGGAGGGGTATCTGTTGAGAGGCCAGACAAACATGTGGTTCCTGAAGAGGGGCAGCAGCCTTTTCAGTAGTTGCAGGGGCAACAGTCTGGATGATTGACTTATCTGGCCTTGTAACAATAACCAAAACGGCCTTGCTGTGCTGGTACTGCGAACGGCTGAAAGCAAGGGGAAACTACAGCCGTAATTTTTCCCGAGGACATGCAGCTTTACTGTATGATTAAATGATGATGGCGTCCTCTTGGGTAAAATATTCCGGAGGTAAAATAGTCCCCCATTCGGATCTCCGGGCGGGGACTACTCAAGAGGATGTCGTTATCAGGAGAAAGAAAACTGGCATTCTACGGATCGGAGCGTGGAATGTCAGATCCCTTAATCGGGCAGGTAGGTTAGAAAATTAAAAAAGGGAAATGGATAGGTTAAAGTTACATATAGTGGGAATTAGTGAAGTTCGGTGGCAGGAGGAACAAGACTTTTGGTCTGGTGATTACAGGGTTATAAATACAAAATCAAATAGGGGTAATGCAGGAGTAGGTTTAATAATGAATAAAAAAATAGGAGTGCGGGTTAGCTACTACAAACAGCATAGCGAACGCATTATTGTGGACAAGATAGACACAAAGCCCATGCCTACTACGGTAGTACAAGTTTATATGCCAACTAGCTCTGCAGATGATGAAAAAATTTATGAAATGTATGACGAGATAAAAGAAATTATTCAGGTAGTGAAGGGAGACGAAAATTTAATAGTCATGGGTGACTGGAATTCGTCAGTAGGAAAAGGGAGAGAAGGAAACATAGTAGGTGAATATGGATTGGGGCTAAGAAATCAAAGAGGAAGCCGCCTGGTAGAATTTTGCACAGAGCATAACTTAATCATAGCTAACACTTGGTTCAAGAATCATAAAAGAAGGTTGTATACCTGGAAGAATCCTGGAGATACTAATAGGTATCAGATAGATTATATAATGGTAAGACAGAGATTTAGGAAGCAGGTTTTAAATTGTAAGACATTTCCAGGGGCAGATGTGGATTCTGACCACAATCTATTGGTTATGAACTGCAGATTGAAACTGAAGAAACTTCAAAAAGGTGGGAATTTAAGGAGATGGGACCTGGATAAACTGAAAGAACCAGAGGTTGTAGAGAGTTTCAGGGAGAGCATAAGGGAACAATTGACAGGAATGGGGGAAAGAAATACAGTAGAAGAAGAATGGGTAGCTCTGAGGGATGAAGTAGTGAAGGCAGCAGAGGATCAAGTAGGTAAAAAGACGAGAGCTAATAGAAATCCTTGGGTAACAGAAGAAATATTGAATTTAATTGATGAAAGGAGAAAATATAAAAATGCAGTAAATGAAGCAGGCAAAAGGGAATACAAACGTCTCAAAAATGAGATCGACAGAAAGTGCAAAATGGCTAAGCAGGGATGGCTAGAGGACAAATGTAAGGATGTAGAGGCTTGTCTCACTAGGGGTAAGATAGATACCGCCTACAGGAAAATTAAAGAGACCTTTGGAGAGAAGAGAACCACTTGTATGAATATCAAGAGCTCAGATGGCAACCCAGTTCTAAGCAAAGAAGGGAAGGCAGAAAGGTGGAAGGAGTATATAGAGGGTTTATACAAGGGCGATGTACTTGAGGACAATATTATGGAAATGGAAGAGGATGTAGATGAAGATGAAATGGGAGATAAGATACTGCGTGAAGAGTTTGACAGAGAACTGAAAGACCTGAGTCGAAACAAGGCCCCGGGAGTAGACAACATTCCATTAGAACTACTGATGGCCTTGGGAGGGCCAGTCATGACAAAACTCTACCATCTGGTGAGCAAGATGTATGAGACAGGCGAAATAACCACAGACTTCAAGAAGAATATAATAATTCCAATACCAAAGAAAGCAGGTGTTGACAGATGTGAAAATTACCGAACTATCAGTTTAATAAGTCACAGCTGCAAAATACTAACGCGAATTCTTTACAGACGAATGGAAAAACTGGTAGAAGCGGACCTCGGGGGAGATCAGTTTGGATTCCGTAGAAATGTTGGAACACGTGAGGCAATACTAACCTTACGACTTATCTTAGAAGAAAGATTAAGAAAAGGCAAACCTACGTTTCTAGCATTTGTAGACTTAGAGAAAGCTTTTGACAACGTTAACTGGAATACTCTCTTTCAAATTCTGAAGTTGACAGGGGTAAAATACAGGGAGCGAAAGGCTATTTACAATTTGTACAGAAACCAGATGGCAGTTATAAGAGTCGAGGGGCATGAAAGGGAAGCAGTGGTTGGGAAGGGAGTGAGACAGGGTTGTAGCCTCTCCCCGATGTTATTCAATCTGTATATTGAGCAAGCAGTAAAGGAAACAAAAGAAAAATTCGGAGTAGGTATTAAAATTCATGGAGAAGAAGTAAAAACTTTGAGGTTCGCCGATGACATTGCAATTCTGTCAGAGACAGCAAAGGACTTGGAAGAGCAGTTGAACGGAATGGACAGTGTCTTGAAGGGAGGATATAAGACGAACATCAACAAAATCAAAACGAGGATAATGGAATGTATCAAATTAAATCGGGTGATGCTGAGGGGATTAGATTAGGAAATGAGACACTTAAAGTAGTAAAGGAGTTTTGCTATTTAGGGAGTAAAATAACTGATGATGGTCGAAGTAGAGAGGATATAAAATGTAGACTGGCAATGGCAAGGAAATCGTTTCTGAAGAAGAGAAATTTGTTAACATCGAGTATAGATTTAAGTGTCAGGAAGTCGTTTCTGAAAGTATTTGTATGGAGTGTAGCCATGTATGGAAGTGAAACATGGACGATAACCAGTTTGAACAAGAAGAGAATAGAAGCTTTCGAAATGTGGTGCTACAGAAGAATGCTGAAGATAAGGTGGGTAGATCATGTAACTAATGAGGAGGTATTGAATAGGATTGGGGAGAAGAGAAGTTTGTGGCACAACCTGACCAGAAGACGGGATCGGTTGGTAGGACATGTTTTGAGGCATCAAGGGATCACAAATTTAGCATTGGAGGGCAGCGTGGAGGGTAAAAATCGTAGAGGGAGACCAAGAGATGAATACACTAAGCAGATTCAGAAGGATGTAGGTTGCAGTAGGTACTGGGAGATGAAGAAGCTTGCACAGGATAGAGTAGCATGGAGAGCTGCATCAAACCAGTCTCAGGACTGAAGACCACAACAACAACAACAACAACAACAACAACAACAACATCCTGGAAGCGAACTGCTTTACCGGTGACTAACTTTCCTTGTGAAAACTATTTTAAGTTCTTTGATTTGCACATCACTTAAACTACCTGGACTTGTGTAATCCTGTGGACAATTAAAATTCTTTTCTCGTTGGTGCTACGTTTGAATAAAATGTTTATTGTACTGTACCACCTGGAAATCATTTAATGCATGTGCACGGTATTTTTGATCAACACAAATGCCATTCTCTGACGTCGCAGTCACAGTGGTTTGAGAATCGTGATAGTGAACTCACATTGACACCTCAATTACCAAAATCACCCAATCTGAATCTAATAGACAAATCTGGTACGCTGTTGGATGCCCACAAAGCACCAGCCAGTAATTTAAGAGAACTGAAAGACCTGTGCCATATATCTCCAGAAACCTACCGAGCACTGGTCAAATCCAGGTCATTCAGAATTACTGATGTACAGTGCTCGGAAGCTGGACGAACATGCTATTAAGCAGATGGTCGATGAGTGTGTGCTGACATTCCAAGATGGATTTAGGTCCAAAAGTAATTATGAAAAAATAAACAATTGATTTAAAGGAAAATGTGTCCGGCTGCAGTTCTTTTTTACCTGTTGTAAACTGAAGTGTGTCTGGCAGTGTAGTGTTGTGTCTACATCTACATCTACATCCATACTCCGCAAGCCACCTGACGGTGTGTGGCGGAGGGTACCTTGACTGCCTCTATCGGTTCTCCCTTCTAATCCAGTCTCGTATTGTTCGTCGAAAGAAGGATAGTCAGTATGCCCCTGTGGGGGCTCTAATCTCTCCGATTTTATCCTCACGGTCTCTTCGCGAGATATACGTAGGAGGGAGCAATATACTGCTCGACTCCTCGGTGAAGGTATGTTCTCGAAACTTCAACGAAAGCTCGTACCGAGCTACTGAGCGTCTCTCTTGCAGAGTCTTCCACTGGAGTTTATCTATCATCTCCGTAACGCTTTCGCGATTACTAAATGATCCTGTAACGAAGCGCGCTGCTGTCCATTGGATCTTCTCTATCTCTTCTATCAACCCTATCTGGTACGGATCCCACACAAGTGAGCAGTACTCAAGCAGAACAAGTGTACTGTAACCTATTTCCTTTGTTTTCGGACTGCATTTCCGTAGGAGTCTTCCAATGAATCTCACTCTGGCATCTGCTTTACCGATGATTAATATTATACGGTGATTCCATTTTAAATCACTCCTAATGTCTACTCCCAGATAATTTATGGAATTAACTGCTTCCATTTGATGACCTGCTATACTGTAGCTAAATGATAAAGGATCTTTCTTTCTATGTATTCGCAACACATTACACTTGTCTACATTGAGATTCAATTGCCATTCCCTGCACCATGCGTCAATACGCTGCAGATCCTCCTGGATTTCAGTACAATTTTCCATTGTCTGCATCGTTATGGATGAGCACTGAAGTAAAATAACGTGGTGCAGGCACATAACCTATTTCCCTCTAACTGAAGCAAGGCAATCAGTAAGTTTGATATCCTTATCCAGATGTACGGATTACCATCGATAGTATCACATTGGCACGGCAGATACACTCTAGTGACAAGTAAATGCAGATTAGTGTATTTCCTTCTCTAGCCAGCCAAACTTCAAGGTTATTAGCGGAGTGTTGTATATAGGCAAGAGAAGCTGCGGTACTCACTTGTTGCTGCTGCGCTCGCTCTCGTCGCCGGACGAGAGGTCCCCGTCGGAGGCGGAGAGCCAGCAGGAATCGTCGGGGCGCGGAACTGGCCCCGACCCGGGCGCCGCCCGCTCCTCCCACGAGCCCGAACCCACGCGGGGCTCGTCTGCAACACACATCACACCTCCTCACAAACACTCTCCGACAAACTACTGGCGTACAGGCTGTGCCAGCAGGAGAGCTCGGTATTCACAGAGATGACAGAAACGACCATTCGAAGCAAAAAATTCTAGCTCCTTAAAAAGATTTTTTTCTTTCAAATTGTGTTCCACAAAGTAATATTTTCTTATTAAAAAATCCTGCAATGAATGACATTACATACAAAAATAAAGAGAGCGTTCTTAAAGCTCAAAATAATGAGTTACACCAATCTGAAGAGCACCAGTAACAAAATCCCAAGTATATTCGTGCACAATATATATATTCACTTATAAAATTTGTATTAACAATCCAAACGAATTCAAAAGTAATAGCAGTGTACATGGCTACAACACTAGGAGAAAAGATGATCTTCACTAATCAAGGTTAAACCTAACTTTGGCTCAGAAGGGGGTAAGTTATGCTGTCACAAAAGTCTTTGGTCACTTACCTAATAGCATCAAAAGTCTGACAGATAGCCATATAGCATTTAAAAGGAAATTAAAAGAATTTCTTAAATCGCAACTCCTCCTACTCATTAGATGATTTTTTTGGGTATAGTAAGTGGGTAATTTCCCCAGCCCCCACAAAAAAATATATAAAAATAAAAATATTTTGTGTAATGTAATATCTTGTATTGACACCTTTTATTAACCTGACACGTTCCACATCATTACGAAGTGTCGTATTCATGATCTATGGAACAAGTACTAATCTAATCCAATTTGGACTTTGACTAAAATACCTGAAACTTCAAGCTATCTAACCATGTATTTCACAATTATTTCCTGTGAACATAAATCTTTGAGGGGCTTCCTGGAACACAGTGGATGTGTTTATCTTTTCGGATACTCCACAGCAAAACGCGAGCTTTCAAGACTCTCTCTTCTGTATTGTTGTTATTGGGGCACGCGCGCGCGCGCGCGCGCGCGCGCACGCACGCACGCACGCACGCACACACACACACACACACACACACAACGGCGAGGCTACAAATGTTGTACCAGATTACCTCCAGCGGCCGAACACTAATTATCAGTGCTAGAACCGATATACGAGAGTTTCGCTGTTTTGAAAGTTGCCCGAGTACACTCGGGTTTTAAGTTTACTGTCAAAGTAATAAATATGAAATAACTCGGGGTTTTATGTTAATGGGCTAGTAAATATGGGCTCTAAAATACTATGAACACTTCATTTTTGATACTTCAAAATAAATCTATTATAGTGCAAGCTCTTTGCTATCTATATTTTGGGAGGATGCAGTATGGACTAAAAACAACAAAAAATTGTCTAACATGGGCTCTAAAAATACACACTTTACGAGCTAGAGATGTGTTTCTGAATAGCGAAGATGAACAAGGTGCTCATGCTCTTAATGTATCCACTTTTAGAGTGCATGTTTACTGGACTCTTTTGCTTCGAATTATAGTTCCTGTTATATCCCTCAATACTGACCATTCCTCCAGGACACCCGCATATGAGCACGGGAGTCCGCAGAAATTCTTACAAGAGACGAAAAACTCCGACACTGCCATTTTTTATTTATGTACGTGGTTCGGTGAGTTAGTAAACGTGTTTTGCCACAGGAACTAAAACTGACAAGAAACACACAAAACTTTTGTACTTCTACGAATTGTTAGTTAAATTAGTATTGTTTAAAAATAAATTACCCTGACATCTTAATGACAAACAATCAATTAATTGTAGATGGTTCAAATGGCTCTGAGCACTATGGGACTTAACTTCTGAAGTCATCAGTCCCCTAGAACGTAGAACTACTTAAACCTAACTAACCTAAAGACATCACACATATCCATGCCCGAGGCAGGATTCGAACCTGCGACCGTAGCGGTCTCGCGGTTCCAGACTGTAGCGCCTAGAACCGCACGGCCACTCCGGCCGGCAATTGTAGATGCAAAGTACATTTTTTACGTTAATAACATAAATATGAATGCCACCTTTTTGAGTCAATGATCTAAAATCTTCATACAATTAAATAAAAATTAACAAACCGATGTCAGAACGATTCAGAAAAAACTGTTGAATATCAACAAAAATGACCAACTTTAATATTTCTCGAATGGAGGATCAGGCTACATACTTTGCGAAAATGCTTATTAGATTTGATGTCATCCACAGCACTGCATAAGCTTACAAAACACACGTTATCGCTTTCATTTATTTTATCTGACCAGTTTCATGCTTTCTATTTTCTTGTTATTCACTGGCATGACTAAAACTGAACAAAACGTCTTTTAAAAACTACATTTTTCCTTGGTGACGTAAAGTGTAGTCTAAGGTCTATAACGCACTAGATGAACGCGAGAAATTTTCCAACACCATCCTCAAATTGGCCTGGAAAATCGACTTTTAACAGCATAGGATAGAACCGACGCAGTCCTCGTCTCTCAAGGTTGTCACAGTACTGTGCAATCAGACCAACTGTACAGCCAAATTGGCAGCATTTCGCACTGTGTTACACCCCACAGATTTCTGATGGTTCCAATACCTGGCGGGGATATCTTATCAATATCGAAATTTTCCACTTCTTCCCTCTCTCTTTTAGAGCATAAAATGGGATTTCTGTTTCTTTTGAAGGAGGACATTATTCCACTAGGCTACGTTTAAAATATTTTACTCGCACTACTAGTTTCGGACACAACCAATTGTCAAGTATGTCAATAGTAACAGATGTGATAGAATATAATCGTTTCGTTTCTGCATATTTGTGCGCAGCACGGTCGCCAACAGTCATAATCTAAAATGTAAAGTGCATGACATGAAAGTGTTTGACATGAAAGTGTTTTCGAGGACAATATCATTACTACGTTATGTACTGTAGATGCCACGAGAACAGACAGTGCCAGAGACTGTTGTTGTTGTTGTTGTTGTGGTCTTCAGTCCTGAGACTGGTTTGATGCAGCTCTCCATGCTACTCTATCCTGTGCAAGCTTCTTCATCTCCCAGTACCTACTGCAACCTACATCCTTCTGAATCTGCTTAATGTATTCATCTCTTGGTCTCCCTCTACGATTTTTACCCTCCACGCTGCCCTCCAATGCTAAATTTGTGATCCCTTGATGCCTCAAAACATGTCCTACCAACCGATCCCTTCTTCTAGTCAAGTTGTGCCACAAACATCTCTTCTCCCCAATCCTATTCAATACCTCCTCATTAGTTACGTGATCTACCCACCTTATCTTCAGCATTCTTCTGTAGCACCACATTTCGAAAGCTTCTATTCTCTTCTTGTCCAAACTGGTTATCGTCCATGTTTCACTTCCATACATGGCTACACTCCATACAAATACTTTCAGAAATGACTTCCTGACACTTAAATCTATACTCGATGTTAACAAATTTCTCTTCTTCAGAAACGATTTCCTTGCCATTGCCAGTCTACATTTTATATCCTCTCTACTTCGACCATCATCAGTTATTTTGCTCCCCAAATAGCAAAACTCCTTAAGGGTCTCATTTCCTAATCTAATCCCCTCAGCATCACCCGATTTAATTTGACTACATTCCATTATCCTCGGTTTGCTTTTGTTGATGTTCATCTTATATTCTCCTTTCAAGACACTGTGCATTCCGTTCAACTGCTCTTCCAAGTCCTTTGCTGTCTCTGACAGAATTACAATGTCATCGGCGAACCTCAAAGTTTTTACTTCTTTTCCATGAATTTTAATACCTACTCCGAATTTTTCTTTTGTTTCCTTTACTGCTTGCTCAATATACAGATTGAATAACATCGGGGAGAGGCTACAACCCTGTCTCACTCCTTTCCCAACCACTGCTTCCCTTTCATGCCCCTCGACTCTTACAACTGCCATCTGGTTTCTGTACAAATTGTAAATAGCCTTTCGCTCCCTGTATTTTACCCCTGCCACCTTCAGAATTTGAAAGAGAGTATTCCAGTTAACGTTGTCAAAAGCTTTCTCTAAGTCTACAAATGCTAGAAACGTAGGTTTGCCTTTTCTTAATCTTTCTTCTAAGATAAGTCGTAAGGTTAGTATTGCCTCACGTGTTCCAACATTTCTACGGAATCCAAACTGATCTTCCCCGAGGTCCGCTTCTACCAGTTTTTCCATTCGTCTGTAAAGAATTCGTGTTAGTATTTTGCAGCTGTGACTTATTAAACTGATAGTTCGGTAATTTTCACATCTGTCAACACCTGCTTTCTTTGGTATTGGAATTATTATATTCTTCTTGAAGTCTGTGGGTATTTCGCCTGTCTCATACATCTTGCTCACCAGAAGGTAGAGTTTTGTCATGACTGGCTCTCCCAAGGCCATCAGTAGTTCTAATGGAATGTTGTCTACTCCCGGGGCCTTGTTTCGACTCAGGTCTTTCAGTTCTCTGTCAAACTCTTCACGCAGTATCTTATCTCCCATTTCATCTTCATCTAGCCAGAGACTAGTAGTGCAAATAAAATATTTTAAACGCAGCCTGGTGGAATAACGTCCTCCTCCTTCAGATTGTTGAGGCTCACCAAGAAGAAAATTTGCTGTTTCGACTCAAGCAGCTGCACTCATAGATTTAGTAGAGACTGCTGCGTTCTTCAGAGTCTACTGCACCTGCTGTGTCGTGTAAAGCTGAACGCAAAATTTGCAAGTCATCACGCACGGGTCCTATGTTGTCAGGCAGTGTGGGAAAGGGGGCGGTTTTGAGGAAGTTGAAGACGTATGACAGGCACGCATACAACTACCATGCTGGTGTAGTATGGAATTAGCGCTCCAGGGAATTATATGGATCTCTTTCTGCAGTTCTAAGAGAACTGTACCAGCAAGGGACAGAGAAAAGCACTGTCCTGTAAAGGTTCGTAGCCATTCTGATTGCAGAATAGCGCCGAAACTTCCAGCGCGCCAAGGAATTAGCACAATTTCTCGTGACTGGCGTGAAGAGAATAATAATAATCATAAAAAATACGACAGGTAGTAATTACTTCCCGTCGCACCAGGCAACGGTAATCTGCTGTTCAGATGCGTCACAGGCAATCATGGCTAGAAATTCGAGAGAATTCTGTAATGATTAAAGAATTTTTAATGATATTCCAGGAAAGGGCAGTGCCCGCTCTTGCGGGCGCCTATGTGAATGAGTAACACATAAAAGCTGCAAATTTTAGGCATCTGTATCTGAGTATATGGCCTGCTATTCCACGGTCTCTGCAGAAGGCCCAAAGCGGTTGCCGTGTGTTAGTCTGTGTAGTGTACATTATGAAATAATGCTTGTATAGCGTATGCGGCGATTGGAAGTGGAAGTTGAATGTACAGTGTCAGATTAACGTCTTACATTATTAAGTTACTTCTTTGCACCCTGATTTAGGTTTTCCGTGGTTTACCTAAATTACTTGAGACAAATGCTAATAAGATGTTTCCTTCGATGAGACCACGACCGATTACGTGTTCCATCTTTGTCACGCTAGACATATATATATATATGGTGTTTGTTTAAACTTGAGACGACTAAAGTCTCGAAAACAATGGGCGGGGTCAACTTTGTATTTTCAAATGGAATCCCTCGCCTCCCATTTTTATTGCATATTCGGATTCTATGGCAAAAATACGTAATATTTACTAAAGCAATTGTTTTCTACGCTTGGTAGATGACGCTGTAATCGACAAATATCAAATGTGGCTGTTTTTGCAGTTAAGAAACGACGCATTAATTCCACATCCCATTTATGATGTAAATCTAAACTTTTGTGCTGTAAAGGTTGATATTTAGTTTAGTGTTCCAAATTTGATTATGCAGTACGACATGGGTGACATGTCTGGTTAGAAACTACATTTGCATGATCCAGGGACAACGACGTGGATGTTACAGTTTTCTGCTCCCATCGGGGTGCTTGACAGCGGCTAGTCCCCTACATCACACCATTGGGGTGCTTGATTTCGGTGAGTACCCGCAGCAAGTGCGCCTGTCACCTCTTACTTTCAAACAATGGTTGTGATTTCTATTCTGCTGGTAGCCTGCCTGCGATACAGTAACGGCGGCTGTACGGAAACACACCGAAGCCAGTCACCCTGATCGCGGGGTTCGAGGACGACCACCGTAATCAAACAATCGGATGGTTTCGGATACTTGCCAGAAATGTCAATGTCTAGTCACATTATTTGTACTGTACAGTCACATTTGCAACCCTAAACTAAATTTCGAACATAAATATCAACCTTTAGAACACAAAGGTTTCAATTTACATCGTGAATGAAATGTATAATCAAATGTGTCGTTTCTCAATTGCAAGAACGGGTGCACTTGATATTTGTCGATTACAGTGCCATCCACCACGAATGAGAAACAATGTCTGAGTATGTGTTTTTTGGCGTAGAATCGGAATATACAATAAAAATGGTAGTTTCCATTTGAAAATACAAAGCTGACGCCACTCACCCATTACAGGTGGTAAGGAAGTGGCCGGCTGTAGCACACACAGATGTTCCCTTTAACAATACTAACTTTTCACATGGACCTTTTTTTCGTACGCTGCGTCTTTTTCGAGATTTTAGTTGTCTCAAGTGAAAACAAACACCCTGTATATGACTTGTGTTACTTGTACCACAGCATGTCCAAAATTCTTGCGCAAGTGATCTACAGATGAATACTACCGCTATTAGTAATGTACGTGATGAATACACGGGGCATCCGACAAGTCCCTGAATATCTCTTGTCTATGTATAAATGGGGGAAATATATAATTGTTTTATTGGTGTCCCAGCTTTGTAACTTATTAAAAGTATTGTTGTCACTATCGTATGGAAGTGTTTTGATCAATTTTTGTGAATGTGTTATCAGATAATGCCGTGGAGCAGCTAGCTGCAGCCCGCTGTCTTTTGTTGTCACAATTTCCAAATACCGCGTATCGCTTAAGAACGTTATTTCTGAGGATGAATGTGCGATATATAACACTTCACATAGGAGAAACTACATTTTCTGGTATACGCAAAATGCCCACTATCTGCACGGGCTAGAAAAGAACACGCCTCGTGTTACAATATGAGCAGGGATGTCATCAAGGTACCTCTTAGGGCATATTTTTTATTGATACATGAATGGAAATTCTTATTTCGACAGACGTGTGTAATTACCCAGATCGAAGACAAAGTAATCGTGCATCGTGTGTGTGTGTTCATCAAGGGGGAGTTCCACATACTTACTTCATGGATGATCAATTTTGAGACCACTGGATTGAACGCTTCAATCACATCTCCCCCCCCCCCCCCCAAATGAAGCACAGACCTTACCAAACCAGACAACTGATTATGGGGAACAATCGAACCCCATGTGGGTCAGGTCCGTGCAAGACCAATGAAGAATTGCGCAAAAATGTTGCGCAAGCCTTTCCAAGCCATTACACGATGTTGAGCTGTCAAAGAGGACCTGGAGACAAACAGGTATCTGCGTAAGGTACGATTGTGCAAAAGTAAATTCGCTGGATGTATAGTTTTTATATGTAAGTACTCCAATTCACAATATAATGCTTTGACATAAGAGTATGGAGACTTTCCGGACACAATACATATGAAATGGCAGCAACTGATGACTTGGCTGTATGGAAATGTAGCCACATGCCAATTCTAATAATAATAATAATAATCACTCATATAAATACATCGGCTACACCACCGCAATTTCATAACCACTTCTACAACCCTTTAGATCACATAACATCAACAGATACGAAGAAAGTAAATTGGAAAAAGAAAACACTTCATGGCAAGCACCCGTATCATCTAACACAGCCACACATCGATCAAGACGCATCCAACACATGGCTAAGAAAAGGCAATATATACAGTGAGACAGACAGAAGGATTCATGATTGCAATACAGGATCAAACAATAAACACCAGGTATTACAGCAAGCATATTATTAAAGATCCCAATACCACAACAGATAAATGCAGACTTTGTAAACAACAAATAGAAACAGTACATCACATCACAAGCGGATGTACAATACTAGCAAATACAGAATACCCCAGAAGACATGACAATGTCGCAAAAATAATACATCAACAGCTTGCCTTACAACATAAACTTTTAAAACAACAAGTTCCTACATACAAGCATGCACCACAAAATGTACTTGAGAATGATGAATACAAATTATACTGGAACAGAACCATTATAACAGATAAAACAACGCCACATAACAAACCTGACATACTCACCAATAAAAAGAAGAAATTAACACAACTAATCGAAATATCCATACCCAATACAACAAATATACAAAATAAAACAGTAGAAAAAATTGAAAAATACATCCAACTGGCTGAGGAAGTCAAAGACATGTGGCATCAGGATAAAGTTGACATCATACCAATTATACTATCAACTACAGGAGTCATACCACACAATATCCACCAGTACATCAATGCAATACAGCTACATCCAAACATATATATACAACCACAGAAATCCGTAATTACTGATACAAGTTCAATTACCCGAAAGTTCCTAAATGCAATATAACACATACCGTACAGTTGATAGGAAGTGGCGCTTGATCAAGGTCCGCGTCACTTTCCATTCTTAACCAGACTTAACGTCTGAGAAAGTAAAGAAATAATAATAATAATAATAATAATAATAATAAAGAGAAAACAAAGTATGCAGGTGAACTTCTTAAATGTGAAGCGTATTTCGAAAGTAAGAGTCGTTCGGTCATAAAAACAATATATACGATAGAAATATTTGTTAGGCGGTTTTAGTTTCCCATTCACCAACTTCACTTTTCCAGGTAAATGTTGTCCATTTCCAAACCTTTTCCGCAACTTTAACACTAATTACTTCAACTTCCCTCCATAGAAATATTTCGCCTGGGAACTGAACCACCTGATAAAAACGGTTTCGAGTTCCTCTCCATCTTCAAGCAAATGTCCATCGTGCCATTCTTTCAAGTGCAAGAGGCAGTTACAGGTGCCGGATGTAAAGCTGTGACTATAGCGTGGCTATTCGCGAAGGGAAACGCTGAATCTTATCCTTGGTGCGGGCAGCAGCACTTGAACGCTCGTTGTCGTTGAAGACTATCCCAAGCAACAGTCATCTATTTTGGATCGCACGTCTCAATTACGTGATTGTTTGTTGAGCAAGTCAGACGTAATTGTTGAGCCACGTTACGAAATAAACCCAAAACAGCACCCCTTTCCTCCCGGAAATCAGTGGCCAAATTTTTTCGATTCGAGTAAGGAGACTGAATTATCGGCTCTGACGAAGTTAATGGCGTCATTGCGTTCACTGCTCTCTTTTACTTTGAATTGGTGTAGGATTTTCACGTTTGCTCCCACTAATAATGTGAGAAAACAAATCGTTTCCATTTTGTTGATAGTGTTTCAAAAACACTCGTCCGCTTGAGCAGCTTTGTCCATTGGGTTGGTCGATAAGCATTTTAATAGTCACCGTGCACACAATTTGCGATATCCTAGTTTTTCCATGGGAAATCGTGTAAATAGTACTGCGACCGAAACGATGAAATTCATCAGCCGTGCGCCAGTTGTCAATATTGTCGACCAGATCTTGGTGTGGTCTCCGTCACCCATCTACGTCCACATTTGTACTCCGCAAGCCACCCAACGGTGTGTGGCGGAGGCCACTTTACGTCCCACTATCATTACCTCCCTTTCCTGTTACAGTCGCGTATGGTTCGCGGGAAGAACGACTGCCGGAAAGCCTCCGTGCGCGCTCGAATCTCTCTAATATTACATTCGTGATCTCGGGAGGTATAAGTAGGGGGAAGCAATATATTCGATACCTCATCCAGAAACGTAGCCTCTCGGAACCTGGACAGCAAGCTACACCGCGATGCAGAGCGCCTCTCTTGCAGTCTGTCACTTGAGTGTATTAAACATCTCCGTAACGCTATCACGGTTACCAAATAACCCTGTGACGAAACGCGCCGCTCTTCTTTGGATCTTCTCTATCTCCTCTCTCAACCCGACCTGGTGCGGATCCCACACTGATGAGCAATACTCAAGTATAGGTCGAACGAGTGTTTTGTAAGCAACCTCCTTTGTTGATGGACTACATTTTCTAAGGACTCTCCCAATGAATCTCAACCTGGCACCCGCATTACCAACAATTAATTTTATATGGTCATTCCACTTCACTCATACTCATTCCACTTCACTCATACTCGCAGATATTTTACAAAAGTAACTGCTAGCAGTGTTAGTTCCGCTTTCATATAATCATACTATACAGGATCCTCCTTTCTATGTATTCGCAATACATTACATTCGTCTATGTTAAGTGTCAGTTGCCACTCCCTGTACCAAGTGCCTATCCGCTGCAGATCTTCCTGCATTTCACTGCAATTTTCTAATGCTGCAACTTCTCTGTATACTACAACGTCATCCGCGAAAAGCCGCACGGAACTTCCGACGCTATTTACTAGGTCATTTATATATATTGTGAAAAGCAATGGTCCCATAACACTTCCCTGTGGCACGCCAGAGGTTACTTTAACGTCTGTAGACGCCTCTCCATTGAGAACAACATGCTCTGTTCTGTTTGCTAAAAACTCTCCAATCCAGCCACACAGCTGGTCTGATATTCCGTAGGCTCTTACTTTGTTTATCAGGCGACAGTGCGGAACTGTATCGAACGCCTTCCGGAAGTCAAGAAAAATAGCATCTACCTGGGAGCCTGTATCTAATATTTTCTGGGTCTCACGAACAAATAAAGCGAGTTGGGTCTCACACGATGGCTGTTTCCGGAATCCGTGTTGATTCCTACAGAGTAGATTCTGGGTTTCGAGAAATGACATGATACGCGAGCAAAGAACATGTTCTAAAATTCTACAACAGATCGATGTCAGAGATATAGGTCTATAGTTTTGCGCATCTGCTCGACGACCCTTCTTGAAGACTGGGACTACCTGTGCTCCTTTCCAATCATTTGGAACCTTCCGTTGCTCTAGAGACTTTCAGTACACGGCCCATACTGCCAGGCCCACAAACTAGGCACTATTTTTATGAATACGAGCAGGTGTAGTTCCTTTTGCACACAAAAGTCGAGTAACAGCAGCAGTTTTCGGAACCACTGATGTGTGGTTTTACTCACTACTGAAAACAACAGCTTCTGTGACTTTTCAAAACTCGCACGCAACTGCAATGACGAACGACCGTGGACTCTTACCGTCCATAGTGGATATTCGTCTGTAGTCGGACACAATACAAAACCAGCTTCGCTGCAACTTTCCAATTAATAAATAATATAAAAACTAACGCTGCACAGGCAGACAGAGAAGCAAGACACCTGGAGCAGTGAAGTGGTAGTTGTTGGGGATGAATTATGCAAAGAAGCGAGGAAGCCGGACAAGTGCGCCCGTGTTTACGTAAGACGCAGTGAGGTGCGGCGGCGGCGGCGGCGGCGGCGCCTGGACTTGGGAACCAGGCGGCGTCGACGCGGCGTGTTTCGACATCTGACTGGACACTCTTTTCTCGCGCAAGACACGCCTAAGCGCCGATGTCGGGCCGCTCCAAGGCGAGGAGCATCCTCCAGTAAGAGGGATACGACAGCCTGCTTGCCAATGTAATGACTCCTATCTACAGCGGATCTCGTGTTGATACATACTTCTACACTACTGGCCATTAAAATTACTACGCCAAGAAGAAATGCAGATCATAAACGGGTATTCATTGGACTAATACAGGGTGTTTCAAAAATGACCGGTATATTTGAAACGGCAATACAAACTAAACGAGCAGCGATAGAAATACACCGTTTGTTGCATTATGCTTGGGACAACAGTACATTTTCAGGCAGACAAACTTTCGAAATTACAGTAGTTACAATTTGCAACAACAGATGGCGCTGCGGTCTGGGAAACTCTATAGTACGATATTTTCCACATATCCACCATGCGTAGCAATAATATGGCGTAGTCTCTGAATGAAATTACCCGAAACCTTTGACAACGTGTCTGGCGGAATGGCTTCACATGCAGATGAGATGTACTGCTTCAGCTGTTCAATTGTTTCTGGATTCTGGCGGTACACCTGGTCTTTCAAGTGTCCCCACAGAAAGAAGTCACAGGGGTTCATGTCTGGCGAATAGGGAGGCCAATCCACGCCGCCTCCTGTATGTTTCGGATAGCCCAAAGCAATCACACGATCATCGAAATATTCATTCAGGAAATTAAAGACGTCGGCCGTGCGATGTGGCCGGGCACCATCTTGCATAAACCACGATGTGTTCGCAGTGTCGTCTAAGGCAGTTTGTACCGCCACAAATTCACGAAGAATGTCCAGATAGCGTGATGCAGTAATCGTTTCGGATCTGAAAAATCGGCCAATGATTCCTTTGGAAGAAATGGCGGCCCAGACCAGTACTTTTTGAGGATGCAGGGACGATGGGACTGCAACATGGGGCTTTTCGGTTCCCCATATGCGCCAGTTCTGTTTATTGACGAAGCCGTCCAGGTAAAAATAAGCTTCGTCAGCAAACCAAATGCTGCCCACATGCATATCGCCGTCATCAATCATGTGCACTATATCGTTAGCGAATGTCTCTCGTGCAGCAATGGTAGCGGCGCTGAGGGGTTGCCGCATTTGAATTTTGTATGGATAGAGGTGTAAACTCTGGCGCATGAGACGATACGTGGACGTTGGCGTCATTTGGACCGCAGCTGCAACACGGCGAACGGAAACCCGAGGCCGCTGTCGGATCATCTGCTGCACTAGCTGCGCGTTGCCCTTTGTGGTTGCCGTACGCGGTCGCCCTACCTTTCCAGCACGTTCATCCGTCACGTTCCCAGTCCGTTGAAATTTTTCAAACAGATCCTTTATTGTATCGCTTTTCGGTCCTTTGGTTACGTTAAACCTCCGTTGAAATCTTCGTCTTGTTGCAACAACACTGTGGTCTAGGCGGTGGAATTCCAACACCAGAAAAATCCTCTGTTCTAAGGAATAAACCATGTTGTCCACAGCACACTTGCACGTTGTGAACAGCACACGCTTACAGCAGAAAGACGACGTACAGAATGGCGCACCCACAGACTGCGTTGTCGTCTATATCTTTCACATCACTTGCAGCGCCATCTGTTGTTGAAAATTGTAACTACTGTAATTTCGAAAGTTTGTCCGCCTGAAAATGTACTGTTGTCCCAAGCATATTGCAACAAACGGTGTATTTCTATCACTGCTCGTTTAGTTTTTATTGCCGTTTCAAATATACCGGTCATTTTTGAAACACCCTGTATATTATACTAGAACTGACATGTCATTACATTTCACGCAATTTGGGTGCATAGATCCTGAGAAAACAGTACCCAGAACAACCACCTCTGGCCGTAATAACGGCTACGATAAGCCTGGGCATTGAGTCAAACAGAGCTTGGATGGCGTGTACAGGTACAGCTGCCCATGCAGCTTCAACACGATACCACAGTTCATCAAGAGTAGTGACTGGCGTATTGTGACGAGACAGTTGCACGGCCACCATTGATAAGACGTTTTCCATTGGTGAGAGATCTGGGGAATGTGCTGGCCAGGGCAGCAGTCGAACATTTTCTGTATCCAGAGAGCCCCGTACAGGACCTGCAACATGCAGCCGTGCATTATCCTGCTGAAATGTAGGGATTCGCAGGGATCGAATGAAGGGTAGAGCCACGGGTCATAACACATCTTAAATGTAACGTCCACTGTTCAAAGTGCCGTCAATGCGAACAAGAGGTGACCGAGACGTGTAACCAATGGCACCCCATACCATCACGCCTGTGGTACGCCAGTATGGCGGTGACGAATACCCGCTTCCAATGCGCGTTCGCCGCCATGTCGCCAAACACGGATGCGACCGTCATGATGCTGTAAACAGAACCTGGATTCATCCGAAAAAATGACGTTTTGCCATTCGTGCACCCAGGTTCGTCGTTGAGTACACCATCGCAGGCGCTCCTGTCTGTGATTCAGCGTCAAGGGTAACCGCAACCGTGGTCTCCGAGCTGACACTCCATGCTGCTGCAAACGTCGTCGAACTGTTCGTGCAGATGGTTGTTGTCTTGCAAACGTCCCCATCTGTTGACTCAGGTATCGAGACGTGGCTGCACGATCCGTTACAGCCGTGCGGATAAGATGCCTGTCATCTCGACTGCTAGTGATACGAGGCCGTTGGGATCCAGCACGGCGTTCCGTATTACCGTCCTGAACCCACCGATTCCATATTCTGCTAACAGTCATTGGATCTCGACCAACGCGACCAGCAATGTCGCGATACGATAAACCGCAATCCGACCTTTAGCAAAGTCGAAAACGTGATGGCACGCATTTCTCCTCCTTACACAAGGCATCACAACAACGTTTCACCAGGCAACGCCTGTCAACTGCTGTTTGTGTATGAGAAATCGGTTGGAAACTTTCCTCATGTCAGCACGTTGTAGGTGTCGCCACCGGCACCAACCTTGTGTGAATGCTCTGAAAAGCTAATCATTTGCATATCGCAGCATCTTCTTGCTGTCTTGTTAAATTTCGCCTCTGTAGCACTTTATCTTCGTGGTGTAGCAATTTTAATGGCCAGTAGTGTAGATTTCCAGAAGGTTTATGACACCGTTCCTCAACTGGTTTCTAATTAGATTGCTTGCCTACGGAGTAATTCTCAGTTGCGCGGTTGGAATGGTGATTTCCTATCAGAGAGTTGTTCTTGATGTATTTAACCCATAATTTACGAGGTGAATTTCTGTAACATATACAGCAAGGTGGGGTCCCCAGGATTTCTACGTTTAAACTGAGATTTAAAGCCCAAATCATTTGAAAATTTAAATCTAAATTATATAACTTCTTTACAGTTATTTAAGTGTTGTTTAAAAACCCCTTGTCAATTTTCATGCGCTAAATAAACCCTGCAGAACTTTATTTATCTCACAAAAGCACATACTTTTGTGCAATTATTTAAGCAAAACTGTCAAAAACTGAATTTTACATTCTGAAAAATTACAGTGCAGCAAAGTCAATTTTCACACAAATATAAATTCTAGGGTTGAAACTTGCACATAAAAATTGCACTGGACAGGTGCAAAAAGGAAGTTTGTAATATCTACATTTCTCTTTAAACCACATTTAATTTGTAACTAATGCTCTGTTGGAGAAATAGGAAGGTGAAACTTCCTGGCAGATTAAAACTGTGTGCCGGACCGAGACTCAAATTCGGTCCCGAGTTCGAGTCTCGGTCCGGCGCACAGTTTTAATCTGTCAGGAAGTTTCATATCAGCGCACACTCCGCTGCAGAGTGAAAATCTCATTCTGGAAATAGAAAGGCGCCGATCGCCGATCACCATTGACCTGAATTTCTTCCTCTGAATGATCCTCTTGTTTGATAGCAGAATTGTGCTAACTATTGCAAAATCGTCATCTTCTTGTTGATCTTTATCAATGACATCTTCCTCCATCCACCGACTAAAAATTTCTTCACACTTATGATCCTTAAAAATGATACATTCCTGCGAACACATTTCTCTTATACTGAAGAAAACAGGTAGGTAGTTCACGAGGTGCTGTCTACGAAACCACAATGCATGTGAACAAATAAAGAGGGCGATAATGCAGTCGACAATAAAATATTGACGTGTTGGTGATTTTAGGAGCCAAGCGCGTATAGAAGCATTCCGCCAGAACTGACCTTGGAAAGTGAGTTCGTAAAATTCTTGCACTGTCTGAGAGACCACTTCCGGTGAGCTAATGGTTAAACGATTTAGGTGACTTAACTGTTTGGGGGGGTGGGGTTGGGTTGTTTGCGGGAAGAGACCGAACTGCGAGGTCATCGGTCTCATCGGATTAGGGAAGGACGGGGAAGGAAGTCGGCCGTGTCCTTTCAGAGGAACCATCCCGGATTTGCCTGGAGAGATTTAGGGAAATCACGGAAAACCTAAATCAGGATGGCCGGACGCGGGATTGAACCGTCGTCTAACTGTTTGGAGATGATGCTGTCGTTTACCGTGTAGTAAAGCCATCCGAGGATTAAAACCAATTGCAAAGTGATTTTAGGCAAGATATCTGTACTACGCAAAAAGTGGCAACTGACCAGAAAGAATAAGTGAGTACAAAAAAAAATCCGTTGCATTTCTGTAGAACGATGAATCACACAAATTTAAAGGTATTTGACTACTGGTATTAAACTTACTTTAACCGCGCAGTGGTCACGTGGATTACATATGCAATCCACTAGCGGAAATTAAAAAAATCTAGGCGGATAGCGACAATGCCTCGAGCCTCATTGTATTTAAAGGCGGATTATCGGTGGACCATCTCAGTTTGGTGTGATTGCCGGTCAAATGTGGAAGTGTCACAGGATTCCGCAAAGTCTGCAATCTGCGATCACGAAATCAATTACACAAGTATTTTGGAAACAGTATTTTTTTAGCTGATTTCTTTATTATTTATGAACGGATTAACATGTGAACAATCGTGCAATTCCATTAAATTTTTGAGACGATAATCAATCATCAGAGGCACGAAGCTCGAATTTTAGCGTCGCTGGTATTCCTAGTGGAAAATCAGCCATCAATCCTGGGAATGACACAGAGGAGTTCTGGGGGTCGCCGCCATGACTGTAGAACAACATAAAATGTAAGTACTCGAAAACTGTGTAGTGTGCATCAAATTCAATTCAAACGATCATTCTCAGATCTCTGTCTTGTTCCGAAAATCTTTGAATAGAATTTACTTCAATATTTATTTTTATAAGCTCTATCCAAGCCAGTGTCATTTTAGTTGAAATTGTGACTTCTTATTAAAATTTTGTTGTTTTTGCAATGAGGAAAACATTTTTAATTTTTTATGATAACTTTTAATAAACATTACTATGAGCAACACATGGAACATTCAATTTCTTTTTTCCCAAATTCAATGGGTTCTTCTTTTGTAGATGGGAAAATGTCATACACAGATAATCCATGCGACCACTTACGTTTATTTTTAGTGTGCGACGACTGCCGGGTTAACTAAATACTTACAAACAATTGAACTGGAATCATCTCATACGAAATGGCATGGGGCAAGCGAACCAAAGACTGCATTTTACTGGCATAATACTTAGGAGATGCAACACATCTACTGAAGTGACTGCCTTCAGCACAAGAAAGCTACTTAAGTGATTGCCTTCAACACTCTTGCCGTCCTATTCAAGAGTTCTGATGCAGGGTAGGGGATCCTTACCAGGTGGGACTGACGGGAGGCATCGGAAAATTCAAAGAAGAGAAACTCGTTTTGTGTTAGCATGGAATAGTGGTGTGTGTGTTATTCGGATATATGCCAAGCGAGTTGGGGCTGTAATCATTAAAACAAACGCGTTTTTAACTGCGGCGATATCTTTATATGGAATTTCAATCAGACCACGGTAATAAAACAGAGATAGCAGGATACGTTTTGGTGTTCATTTTTCTCCCCTTGCTGTTCAGGAGTGGAACAGTCGAGAAACAGCCTTAATGCAAGTAAGTGTAACCATGCAGATGTAGATGAACAAGCGTTACGGTACTGTTATTTCAAGGTGATGTCAAACTTCGTTCTCTGTAAAAACTAACCATTGTTTCAGTGCCTCGGAGGGGAAACAACAGTACTTGCACCCTCTCTTAATTCTCGTCTTTGTTAATGCAAAAAAATACCGAGTTTCGGCATGCTTCAGAAAACTGTGCCTAGTAAAGTACAATGGTGTTCTAATCAACCTTCGGGTTGATGAAAGTCATACGTACGAGCACGCAGCTACTTTTGTTTCGTAATCATGGGTAGAGCTTGTGGAAGATGATAAAGCAGGAAACGTGGCGCCACATGGAAACAATATCGAAATCTCCAAGATTTACATGATATATTCGCCAAATTTAAAGTGCATCTCATCTTAGTTACAAGCAGATGAAACATGATATCTATAAATTAGACGTAAATACAGATGTCTATAATTAGCGCTCAAACATTTTTAAAATCAGTCGGCCATTTGCCAGCAAGCACCCACATTTTAGTGACCATATGAAACAATACACAGAAGCGCAGGAGCACGCGAAATTTATTGCGTGTTTATTGGGTAAGGTTTAAGAGAATGGTATTTTGTAAGTAATAAGTAAGTCGTCTATAAGAAATTCACGCAGGAAATGCTTTAGGAATGTCAGTCTGCATGAAATCTCAGAAAAAGCCTCTAACTCCGTACACTTAGAATATTGTATGAAAATCTGTGCTTCGTGTTAATGGTGCCTTTAGTTTAATGAGAGCAGTATTGACATTTTCAATTAAAATAAATGGGAGATGTTACAGGCTTCCAGTTTCAGGGAAAATACTGCTCTTCATATCCCAGAAAAGTCTATGTTACTATTTCTAGGTATAATCCTAAGGGCATCGATGATATCGGACAACGACAGAAACATGAAAGTAGAATCTTACCGGTGAGTAACTGCGGGTGATACAGGAAAAGGTTCAAATGATATGGCGAGCAATAATACTCGCTGTAAAATAGTGTGGCTTGCGAAGTGTAAACGGAGGGCTACCCACATCTTGCACAGAGACAGTTGCCGTAAACAAGACTATAATAGTCGGCAATGAGCGCAGTATAATGAGGAAGAGAGACAAACGCAATGGTGGGCGAAACGCGTGGAGGAGGAACAGGCAATCGACTAGAAGGAAACGTGGGACGTGAGATAGCAGCGGCAGGAAATAAGAAGTTATAGTGAAAGGGAAACGATAAAGGAACAAGTGGAGAAGCGAGGAGGAGGCCGAAACAGATAGTCAAAAAGTGGACGAAAAAGAATTTCGTCTGATGACTAAACATTACTTTATGAAAGGCAAAACGCCTCAGGAGACTAAAGAGAAGCTTGATAAACACTACGGTGACTGTACACCTTCGATTAGAACAGTTTGTAAGTGGTTTCAAAATTTTCGGAGTGGCTATATGGGAAAAAGTGATGCTGAACGTTCTGGACGCCCTGTGGAGGTTAGGACTCCAGAAATCATTCATAAAATCCATTATATGGTGGTGGATGACAGAACAGTTAAGGTGCGCGAGATTGATAGTGCTGTGGGCATCTAGAATGCACGGGTACACAATATGTTGCATAAACATTTGGACATGAGAAAGCTATCTGCAAGATGGGTTCCACGATTGCTCACGCTTGACCAAAAACGGAATCGTGTGAAGTGTTGCAAGGATGGTTTGCAGCTGTTCAGGAAGAATCCGCAGGACTTTTAAGCGTCGTTTCGGCACTGTGGATGAAACATGGATACATTACTGTACTCCTGAGACCAAACAACAATCTAAGTAATGGGTTACCAAGGGAGAATCTGCACCAAAAAAGGCGAAGACCATTCCTTCGGCCAGAAAGGTTATGACGACTGTCTATTGGGATTCGCAAGGGATAATCCTCGTCGACTATCTGGAAAAGGGTAAAACTATTACAGGTGCATATTATTCATCGTTATTTGACCGTTTGAAAACCGAGCCTGCAAGAAAAACGTAGCGATTGAGCCGCAAAAAAGTCCTTTTCCATCACGACAATGCACCAGCACACACATCAGCAGTTGTGGCCGAAATTAATGGGAATAGGATTCCAACTCGTTTCAAATTCCCCCTATTGCCCAGACTTGGCTCCCTCGGACTACTATTTGTTCCCAAATTTGAAGAAATGGTTAGCGGGACAAAGATTTTATTCAAACGAAGAGGTGATTGCAGCAACTAATAGCTAGAAGGGATCAACAAATTAGAACAGCGTTGGACGAAGTGTGTAAGTCTAAAAGGAGACTTATGTCGAAAAAATAAGTAAGGTTTACCCCAAACACGTAAGTAGTTTTTATTTTTGCACGGACTTTTCAAAGCACGCTCGTAGTTTGCCTTGCGACAAGACAACTGAGCGCGCAAGCACGCCACCTGAACTCATTTCTGTGGTAGGCGGTTCACTTCTGGTGAATGTAATTGTTTCTCACACGGAACTGGAAATCCTGATTGACTGATATTTCCACGCATAGTGCGTTAGGACTAATTTCAAATACGTGCAATCCGTCAACCGAGTTTTTGTCCCACGTGACTTTTTTTAAAAAAAAAAAAAAAAAAAAAGACGGCCATTTCCGTACAACTGAACGCTCGTCTCGTATCCTGTATCTCAGACACCAGTAAGTTTCAGCTGGTTGTGTTCACCCTCAGTACAGAACGCTTGGCTATACTTAGAGAGTAGCGGCTGAGCTTTGCTCTGCAATTAGGGGGTCCGCCGTATGCAGCGTCCTCCATCAGGCGAGTGTTAACGCAATTGGAGGCGGCCTAATCGTTTAAAGAGGCCACATCCGCCCATCCAAAGAGCCCACGCCCGCGGCGCCCTCTCTCCAGTGCAGCAGCGCCGGCCATCACCGCCGCTCAGTATAGCTTACGTGGCATTGACGCGTACCGCTACCGCTCGTAACATAAGCCGTCCAAACACAACATTACCGCCCCCTCCCGAGACATTCATCGGTTTGCAGCGCTGTAGAACTGGTAACAGGGCATCACGTCATCTTCCACGACTGACGTCAGTCACGGTATAACATCCACGATATATACAGGATGTTACAAAAAGGTACGGCCAAACTTTCAGGAAACATTCCTCACACACAAATAAAGAAAAGATGTTATGTGGACATGTGTCCGGAAACGCTTAATTTCCATGTTAGAGCTCATTTTCGTTTCGTCAGTATGTACTGTACTTCCTCGATTCACCGCCAGTTGGCCCAACTGAAGGAAGGTAATGTTGACTTCGGTGCTTGTGTTGACATGCGACTCATTGCTCTACAGTACTAGCATCAAGCACATCAGTACGTAGCATCAACAGGTTAGTGTTCACCACGAACGTGGTTTTGCAGTCAGTGCAATGTTTACAAATGCGGAGTTGGCAGATGCCCATTTGATATATGGATTAGCACGGGGCAATAGCCGTCGCGCGGTACGTTTGTATCGAGACAGATTTCCAGAACGAAGGTGTCCCCCGACAGGAAGACGTTCGAAGCAATTGATCGGCGTCTTAGGGAGCACGCAACATTCCAGCCTATGACTCGCGACTGGCGAAGACCTAGAACGACGAGGACACCTGCAATGGACGAGGCAATTCTTCGCGCAGTTGACGATAACCCTAATGTCAGCGTCAGAAAAGTTGCTGCTGTACAAGGTAACGTTGACTACGTCACTGTATGGAGAGTGCTACGGGAGAACCAGTTGTTTCCGTACCGTGTACAGCGTGTGCAGGCACTATCAGCAGATGATTGGCCTCCACGAATACACTTCTGCGAATGGTTCATCCGACAATGTGTCAATCCTCATTTCAGTGCAAATGTTCTCTTTACGGATGAGGCTTCATTCCAACGTGATCAAATTGTAAATTTTCACAATCAACATGTGTGGGCTGACGACAATCCGCACGCAATTGTGCAATCACGTCATCAACACAGATTTCCTGTGAACGTTTGGGCAGGCATTGTTGGTGACGTCTCGATTGGGCCCCATGTTCTTCCACCTACGCTCAATGGAGCACGTTATCATGATTTCATGCGGGACACTCTACCTGTGTTGCTAGAACATGTGCCTTTACGAGTACGACACAACATGTGGTTCATGCACGATGGAGCTCCTGCACGTTTCAGTCGAAGTGTTCGTACGCTTCTCAACAACAGATTCGGTGACCGATGGATTGGTAGAGGCGGACCAATTCCATGGCCTCCAGGCTATCCTGACCTCAACCCTCTTGACTTTCATTTATGGGGGCATTTGAAAGCTCTTATCTACGCAACCCCGGTACCAAAAGTAGAGACTCTTCGTGCTCGTATTGTGGACGGCTGTGATACAATACGCCATTCTCCAGGCTGCATCAGCGCATCGGGGATTCCATGCGACGGAGGGTGGATGCATGTATCCTCGCTAACGGAGAACATTATGAACATTTCCTGTAACAAAGTGTTTGAAGTCACGCTGGTACGTTCTGTTGCTGAGTGTTTCCATTCCATGATTAATGTGATTTGAAGAGAAGTAATAAAATGAGCTCTAACATGGAAAGTAAGCGTTTCCGGACACATGTCCACAGAACATATTTTCTTTCTTTGTGTGTGAGGAATGTTTACTGAAAGTTTGGCCGTACCTTTTTGTAACACCCTGTATATTTTTTTATTACGAGTGGAATATGAACGTGTGGAAAATTACGCAACTCAATAATATTCATTCAGTTATGTAATTATTTCTTAAAATGATAATTATGTAAAACAGAGGCAATATTTGTCTCACATTCTTTGTTAATTTGTCATTCTTTTCTTTTGTTTTGTACCCTTTTTCGTCTTCTTCTGATGTACGTCGCCGACGCAAGACGCGAATCGATTTGAGGTCTGTTGAATGAAAAACATTTAATGTAAAATTATTGTACTTTTATGTTCATTTGCTGGTAAAAAACAAATAGAGCCAAATGCGTTAAAACTATTTATGATTAATTATTGAAAAATCACTTCCTCTTTTAATTATAATTTTGTATTAATTGTTTTATCATAGCTGCAAGAAGCGCAGCCATTGTTAGTTGCGATTATATAGCAACTTCGTCTGTACTTCTAGTTGAAAATAGCATGGGTTTGTGTAAAACAATTTAATAATTTTTTTATTGGTGGCATCAATTTAAATGATTGATTATTTATTGAGCAAAGGAAAATTAAAAAAGAAATCTTCTATCTTTCGTTGGTCGCCATCTTAACTTTTATCTTTCTCTGCCTCGTGATGACTGGGTGTTGTGTGCTGTCCTTAGGTTAGTTAGGTTTTAGTAGTTCTAAGTTCTAGGGGACTGATGACCATAGATGTTAAGTCCCATAGTGCTCAGAGCCATTTAACTTTTATCACAGCGGCAAATTTAAATTACTTGAAACTGCAAACAATATTCCGATATGTAAGAAATAAATGTGCACCGGTGGTACTGAATATTTATAAAAGAAAAAAATAATCGAATCCGACTGCATTTTCTAAGAACAGTGCTGACGGTATTTATTGTTGAACAAGATTTCATTGCTGATCCACGAGGCCAAAATTAAACTACGCACTAATCACGAAGAAAAATATTTCTGGTAGCATACGGCAGTGTTGTGTGCGGGTGGTATTCTGTGGTTACTTTTCTTGATCAATTTGCTAAGAATAATTAAATCCATCGAAGACAAAAATTATAAAAGCTCTGATGTACGATCTGTAATTTTAGTGATATGAACACAACTTATAGTCAACATTATTACATTACGTCAGGTGGAATTCTTGTGCAATTTGAACGAAATAATTATCCGGGAGAAGTTGTAGTATGAATAATGTATTATACATGTGTATAATATTGTCAGTATCATTTACAAAATCAAATCAATGCAACTGCTAAATAACAGAGTGAATTCAAACCGCAGAATACAATAGAGTATCAAATCATCCATATTCATTGCATTTGTCCATATTGTTGATACGCCAAACCGCCACGACGGGTGGAGAGGTGTGGATGCGCCAATTGGTTTGTATGGAACAAGCGCAATAAGATGGGTGACGTGCAGACGTGACAATGCCAGAGAGGAACTTATCGTATTTCGATGTGCCCGTGACCACATGGTGAGCGAAGTTCTTCATCGGACTGTTCAAAGTGTCTCCAAGGAATGGAGTACCACTCTCAGCCATGCAGGATAGCGTGAGAACATTGGTGCTAATAAGATCCTAATCGGCGGATTGTGCAGGGAACTGTATGTGGTGGACATTTGCAGATGGGTACAACGCGTGACCACGACGTTTTGAGGGCGTTGCACGGATGCCGCTCTTGTAGGTCTGAGTGCATTATGTCGGAGCTCAGTGCACCTCGCTACGTTTGTTCCGGGAGCACCCAACATACGGGCACCAACAATTTGTCCGTGTCCGAAGGCTCGGTGAATACGGAAGAAGAAAGACGTAAATTTATAGCGAAGAATATCGGTTCACTGTTCTCGTCAATACGTTTCTATCTTCACAACTGCCTGACGGACGGTTGTCGGACCGCATGAAGGATAGAAAAGAAAGAAGTTGAACGTTTAATGTCCCAGTGACGATGAGGTTATTAGCGACACAGCACAAACTCTGACAGGGGAAGAAAACTAACTGTGCCCTTTCAAAAGAACCATACCAGTGTCCGTCGTAAGCGATTTAGGGCAACCACGAAAAAATAAATACAGAAAGCCGGCTAGGATTTGAACTGCCACTCTCTCAAATACACGTCCAGTGTCTTAACACTGCGCCACCTCGCTCGTTGAGGGTTTGGACATGAAATTTCGAAAAGGAAATATGACGACGTTTAGGAAGACCTTGTGTGCTTCAACTTTACGACAGTAATTTATAACGAAACATTACACATTCTGCGCAGAAAAAAGTGTAAGAATATTACAAATGCATAGGAATAGGATGAGTTCGCTTTAAGGTTGTAAATCTAGCTTTGAAAATCTGTGGTTGGTCATTGTCAGCCGTTAATTTATACATGGACACTCCGATGAACTAATGCTGCAAAGTGGAAAAAATGACTAAATCACTGCACAGAGCACAAGCTCGAAATAGTTGAGGACAGCAGAAGGAATTCAGCTGTTTCGTCCACTCAAAGGAACGATCACGGAGATCGCCTTGAGCGATATATAGGAGAATCGCGAAAGAGCTAAATCTGGACATCCAGATGGAGGTGTGAACCACGTACCTACCGAATACACCTTTAGCGTGTTAACCATTGCGCCACGTCGTTTGGAAAGATCTGAGTTTGAATGTAGACTTAAAGCAGAATTTAACGTCTGCATTTTCTCCACGTCGAACGGAGATCCGTCAGAGATCCGTGAGTTATTAGCACATGTTTTGACCGTTATTTTTCCACTATTTTACAAAAAAATCATTTTCGAGCTAAGTTAGGTCAAAATATCAGTGGCTTCGAGAAAGCGGCTTAACTGCAATAATTTACCCTTGAACAACACTTGACTGATGCTATTCTGATAGTTTAAGTGTCTCCTCAGGCTGGATGAGGTTACTGTTATATAGGGCGTTTGAAAAAGATTCATCAGATTTCACAAGACTTTCTTCTACATGAAGGAAGACAGAATCTTGGGGTAAATTTCAGCTCACGCAGGCAACAGCGGCTTTTTTTATATATTTTTCAAAAGAACGACCCGATTTTACAAGAGTATAACTTTTACTTAGATGTACGTACAATACCGTGGTAAGCCATGACCCATAAAGAGTTCACCGAACTCTACACGGTGCTGTTTATCACCGTCGTGAAGCGCACGTAGAAACTGAATGCTGTATGGATGGCTAGTTCTCGGCTCGCACGGGAATCTGTGCATTTCTCCTTACATAAACAACCTGCGCCTTGGAACAGCTCAGGCTATCGACAAAAGCTATATGATGTGCGGTGGCGTATTTTCGATTAAAATAATGTCGCACATGTGTAAATGAACTGGATAAAAATTATGTCACACAGTTGTAAACGAACTGCGACTATTTTAAAGGAGAACGTTAAGTTTTTGTTGCTGTGCTACCGCACTCTCGACGCAATGCACGTTGGCTGGAAGAAGATCCCATATACTACCACACAATTTGTCAAACTTTACAATCTTTGGCAAATATCTGACCATGTTCGGTGCTGTGTGACATGTTTGTCAAACGTAATGCGTGTTTGGGACAAATTTGGCAGAATATTTGACAAGATGGCGGACGTTTTTCTGTGTTGATGTTTCGCCTCATATGTTTAGCGAGAAAGAGTTTTGTCTCAGTTTATCACACACAACATCTTGAGTTTCCACAACAATGGAAACGCCGATCAAGAATAAAAACAAAACAGCACTGGCATTTACCAAACTGGTAGAGATGTCACATCTCTCCTAGCCATTCGTTACGCAGAAGGGGTTAAAAATTGAAGCTCAATTCTACGCACGACATAGCAGGTGGAGGGAAATGAAATAAAAAATGCTCTAAGTTCTCCGGTTCTTCCACGGACAATGCAGAGGTAGACCATTATCTTCCCACGTCGTGCAATTTTAATGAACTGTCATTAGAGGACTAAGTAGAAGGGAACGAATTTTCGCACTTCGAACTTCTTTTTCAATGCGAGGGTAAAGTAACTGGCAACAACTTATTAAAAGTTTCAACGTTTGTACGAGTAAGTTGATGTAATCATCAGGTTTCGAGAGTAATACTTCCTGAACAGATTTTCATGTGTCTGTTTATCCCATTTTAAACCATTTCCTGGACCAGTGTGTTGTTTTGTTCTTCAGAAGACCCAGTGTCAAGAGTCAAGGTTAGAAATGCTTTATCTGCATTTATAGCCGTTCCCACTGTCGTCTAAATACAGTATACAAGAACAGTGTCTGCTTCAAAAGTGAGGTTAAACTGATAAACTTGGTGGCTCATGTTCGGATCTGTCTGACAAATCCGTGAATAGGTAAGAACGAATTTGACAAATAAGTTTGATCGTGTACGGGGGCCTTGGCTGTACCAAGGAGAAACCTGCCGGCAACTTCATGGACGGGCGTCAAGGTAAACTTTTAGTGGCGATGCAGAAGTTAAAATTTACCTAATGTTTCATTGTTTATTTATGTAGAACATATAGTCTTGAGAAATCGTACGAACCTTTGGAAAATCTTATATTATCGATAAATTGGATTCAGACGACGTTTAACTCTGTGTACTGACTTGTGTTGTCGTCCATTCTGTGTTTTATACGTTATGTAGACTGGTATAGAACGGCTTGTACGCATCCGCACAGATACTGCAATCGATAAAGTTACTGTGCATGACGACGATTAGTAACAATCGAAACTGCTAGCAATAATAAAGGTTCTCGTAGTAGATGACAGTGACAGAGCATTAGTTTCGATAAATATCAGCAACCGGCGAAGCAGCATCTACTTGAAGTATTTCATAATATTTTATTTTAAATAACTTTTCAAAACAGTTTATGTTGCGTCGTGGACTATTTGGTGAATAACCCCCCCCCCCCCCCCCCCACACACACACACATCTGTAACGTTTCCTGGCAAAATACATATTATATGTGGTAAAAAAAAGAGAACAGAATAATTGAACTGGATGATTGTAATTGCGTGGACAATGATTGTGTGAAATTTATGTAATAAAGAGAAACCATTATGTGTCATGTTTTATACTTGTATAGAATTATGAACCGATTTTTTTAAAAAGATAAGATCTGTGTCGGTTAGTACTGAAACCGTCACAGACGATACTCATTAAATATCAAACAAAGATGAGAATATGTCACAACGAGTAGAAATAGTAGTGACCGAGCATAAATGTCTCTGTCGTCTTCTTGGAGTTACGTGAGTAGGAAGAGCCTGTGACTCTATATTGTATGCTTGCGTAGCATTAATTTGTCAAGATTGAGAAAAGGACGCCATTAGGTACTGATTTGTAAAGGTGTGTAATAATTTAATCTGTCTAAACGTTTTGAATAGAGTTACTTAGCGAAACCTTGCATTGTGATTTGTAATAAGCTTGCCTGGTATTTCATCCCATCCTTTTAAGGCATTTTCAGTTATTTAAATATTATTCGTGGTGCGCTACGAACTGCGCTACGAACGAACGAGCCGCTGCCGCGGCGCATTCAAACTGCATTAAATGAAACCAATCATACCGCGAAGAAGCGGGCAGGCAATAGTGAACTATTATTATTTCTTTCAGCTTTCGGGATTGCAGGGCAGAGCAGCCGATTTTATGATGTGTTTTACAGGTGGACGCGGGCTGCGTATGATATATTATTAATTGTTCAAAAAGATAATTTACCTTCATAACATAAAACAAATCTTGCTGTGCGTAGTTCTGTTCTGGCAAACATTATAGTAAAAAAATCCTTTTCTCTGACAATAGTCTCATGTTGGTCGTGGTGCTTATTGGTGTTTTACTGTTAACAAAAATCCACTGTAAGATTTTGATGTTGAACAAACATTGCGTACTGTAACATCAGTATTGATAATTTCAGTGACCTTTTCAATAACAGTAAAGTGAGGAAGATACGTTGAACTTTATAGCGAGTTACAGTAACGAAACAATGTTCTCTTTAATAGAAAGCCAGATCTAGAATGCCCGCATCTCGTGGTCGTGCGGTAGCGTTCTCGCTTCCCACGCCCGGGTTTCCGGGTTCGATTCCCGGCGGGGTCAGGGATTTTCTCTGCCTCGTGATGGCTGGGTGTTGTGTGCTGTCCTTAGGTTAGTTAGGTTTAAGTAGTTCTAAGTTCTAGGGGACTTATGACCACAGCAGTTGAGTCCCATAGTGCTCAGAGCCATTTGAACCATTTTTTTTAACCAGATCTAGAATAGTAAGAACATAATATATTTTGTTTTGTTGAAAATTAATGATCCAATCAAAGTCACAGCACAGCATTCCTAAAAAGTATTTCAGTGCTCTTTTCGTAACAACATATTTTATCTCATATATTAGTTGTTACGCGAGCAATAACAAAGCAGAGCGCCAGCGAAACAACAATAAACAGCGGGCTTTCAACCAGATTCAGGCGTCAAGATAACGATTTTGTTGAAAATAATTACATAGCGAAAGCACATATACAATTATGGCAAAAGCAAGAACAACGAAGGTCAGATTAACACAAACTATACTGAGGTGACGAAAGTCGTGGAATAGCGATTCGCACGTATACAAATGGCGGTAGTATCACGTACACAGAGTATAAAAGGGCACTATACTGGCGGAGTTGTCTTTTGTGGTCAGGTGATTCATTTGAAGAGCCTCCAGACAGACGCTGTTATGGCCGCGTGACGGAAATTAACAGGCTTTGAACGCGTGATGAGAGATGGAACTAGACGCATGTGACATACCATTTCGGAAATCATTAGGGAATTCAATAGTCCGAGATCCACAATGTCAAAAGAATACCGTGAATACCGAATTTCTGGCGTTGTTTCTCACGACGGGCGTTATTGGGCCATGGCAGTAGACGGCAGACACAAGTGCCTTTGTTAACAGCACGACACTGCTTCCAGCGCCTATCCTGGGCTCGTGACCATATCAGCGGGAGTCTAGACGACTGGAAAACCACGGCGTGGTCAGATGGTAAGAGCTAATGGTGGCGTTCGAGTGTGGCGCAGAGCCAACAGCTGTCAATAATGCACGGAGCAAGTTGGTGGTGGCTCTATAAAGGTGTCGGCTGTGTTTCCTTGGAAGGGGCTGAGTCCTCTGGTCCAACTGAACCGATCATTGACTGCAATTGGTCATGTTCGGTTACTTTGAGACCGTGCAGCCATTCATGGAATTTATTATTCCAAACAACGATGACATTTTCATGGATGATAGTGCTCCATACCACCGGGCCAAAATTGTTCTTCGTTGGTTCGAAGAACACACTGCTGGACAATTTCAGGGAATGATTTGACCGCCCAGATCGTCCGCCATGAATCCCACCGAACGTTTATCGAGTTCCTAAACGGTATTAGGAGCTATCCCATGACTTTTGTCGCCACAGTGTAATTGTGTTACTCTGCAAGTGATGGACAAGTTACTGTCAACTCTCCAGATTGGGGTACAGTTCTCCGTTTCCTGGCGGGAACTGACACACGCTGTTTTACGAGGGCAGTTCAATAAGTAATGCAACACATTTTTTTTCTGAAACAGGGGTTGTTTTATTCAGCATTGAAATACACCAGGTAATTCCCCAATCTTTTAGCTACACAATACTATTTTTCAACGTAATCTCCATTCAATGCTACGGCCTTACGCCACCTTGAAATGAGGGCCTGTATGCCTGCACGGTACCATTCCACTGGTCGATGTCGGAGAAAAACGTCTTACTGCATCAATAACTTCTTCATCATCCGCGTAGTGCCTCCCACGGATTGCGTCCTTCATTGGGTCAAACATATGGAAATCCGACGGTGCGAGATCGGGGCTGTAGGGTGCATGAGGAAGAACAGTCCACTGAAGTTTTGTGAGCTCCTCTCGGGTGCGAAGACTTGTGTGAGGTCTTGCGTTGTCATGAAGAAGGAGAAGTTCGTTCTGATTTTTGTGCCTACGAACACGCTGAAGTCGTTTCTTCAATTTCTGAAGAGTAGCACAATACACTTCAGAGTTGATCGTTTGACCATGGGGAAGGACATCGAACAGAATAACCCCTTCAGTGTCCCAGAAGACTGTAACCATGACTTTACCGGCTGAGGGTATGGCTTTAAACTTTTTCTTGGTAGGGGAATGGGTGTGGCGCCACTCCATTGATTGCCGTTTTGTTTCAGGTTCGAAGTGATGAACCCATGTTTCATCGCCTGTAACAATCTTTGACAAGAAATTGTCACCCTCAGCCACATGACGAGCAAGCAACTCCGCACAGATGGTTCTCCTTTGCTCTTTATGGTGTTCGGTTAGACAACGAGGGACCCAGCGGGAACAAACCTTTGAATATCCCAACTGGTGAACAATTGTGACAGCACTACCAACAGAGATGTCAAGTTGAGCACTGAGTTGTTTGATGGTGATCCGTCGATCATCTCGAACGAGTGTGTTCGCACGCTCCGCCATTGCAGGAGTCACAGCTGTGCACGGCCGGCCCGCACGCGGGAGATCAGTCAGTCTTGCTTGACCTTGCGGCGATGATGACACACGCTTTGCCCAACGACTCACCGTGCTTTTGTCCACTGCCAGATCACCGTAGACATTCTGCAAGCGCCTATGAATATCTGAGATGCCCTGGTTTTCCGCCAAAAGAAACTCGATCACTGCCCGTTGTTTGCAACGCACATCCGTTACAGACGCCATTTTAACAGCTCCGTACAGCGCTGCCACCTGTCGGAAGTCAATGAAACTATACGAGACGAAGCGGGAATGTTTGAAAATATTCCACAAGAAACTTCCGGTTTTTTTGAACCAAAACTGGCCGAGAAAAAAAATGTGTTGCATTACTTATTGAACTGCCCTCGTATAAACACACAAACAGGCGCAAACAGCGACTGCGTCGAGGCGATGTTCCAGAAGCAGTGACAAAACTTCGGCCGAGAAGGAATATCTTGGCGCATCCGGAAAAGCACAGCTTGAACACACAGCACACCGACTCGGGTGTACTTTCGTGTATCGCACAGCCAGCGGCGTAGAACACTACAACTCTCCGTCATCTTCTACGCCACCTACTTCACGAGAACAATACGTACGGACATTATAGCATTCCGACGGAATCAGTGCGTGCACGTATTTCAGGAGCTGTAGAGTGTAACAACAAACGTTTCACAGTCTCGCTCCACAGAGAAGTAAATTTCAATTCGGGTTGCAAATTTACCTAGCGAGCATACCTTTTCCAACAACACTTTCGTTATCTGCTGAAAGAAGCCTCATAAATGTTATAAGGTTACATTTTATGAGTTCTAACTGAACTACGGTTTTAACTGGCTGTGGGTATTATTTAACTAGAAACCTACACCCCGCTTTGCACTGAAAGAAGTGTCCAACTTCACCTTTCAAATGTATCTGTTTTTCAACTAACCATAAATCGTCCACTTCCTCTATATTCGGCGAGGTATGAAGCACATAACATGCCGTAACTAGTTAGTGTAGCCTTTTAATAATTTGCAGACCGTACACCGACAACTGACACGATATTACGATATAAGCTATAAAGAAGCCATAAATCGAAGGTTGCTTTCAGCAATCCAGCTACTTCCTCGCTATGTTTTCTGTCGAAGCTGACCTTTTCCGTTATCCAACCCGAGTACAGCTCACGTAGTCCCAGCCACAGAATCGTGTGTAAATGCGAGGCCGTACATACATAACGAGGGGCAACTGTCGAAACCCCTACTCCCTTTTTTCCTCCAAGAAAAAAATATTACATTAAAAAAGGGACCTAGCTTCCTGCTTCGCACGCACACAAACGCGTAACACTTCGGTATCAGTTTGAAGAAAGCGAGAACGCGTAATGGGCAATGACTAGTACTATTCGCGATCTTTTTCTACCAGCTAATTTTACTATGAATACTGAATGTATTCACATGTATTTTAACTGTCTGTAAAGATCTCGTACGAACTGCAGTCTCTGCGTTAAAATACACTCCTGGAAATGGAAAAAAGAACACATTGACACCGGTGTGTCAGACCCACCATACTTGCTCCGGACACTGCGAGAGGGCTGTACAAGCAATGATCACACGCACGGCACAGCGGACACACCAGGAACCGCGGTGTTGGCCGTCGAATGGCGCTAGCTGCGCAGCATTTGTGCACCGCCGCCGTCAGTGTCAGCCAGTTTGCCGTGGCATACGGAGCTCGATCGCAGTCTTTAACACTGGTAGCATGCCGCGACAGCGTGGACGTGAACCGTATGTGCAACTGACTGAGCGAGGGCGTATAGTGGGCATGCGGGAGGCCGGGTGGACGTACCGCCGAATTGCTCAACACGTGGGGCGTGAGGTCTCCACAGTACATCGATGTTGTCGCCAGTGGTCGGCGGAAGGTGCACGTGCCCGTCGACCTGGGACCGGACCGCAGCGACGCACGGATGCACGCCGAGACCGTAGGATCCTACGCAGTGCCGTAGGGGACCGCACCGCCACTTCCCAGCAAATTAGGGACACTGTTGCTCCTGGGGTATCGGCGAGGACCATTCGCAACCGTCTCCATGAAGCTGGGCTACGGTCCCGCACACCGTTAGGCCGTCTTCCGCTCACGCCCCAACATCGTGCAGCCCGCCTCCAGTGGTGTCGCGACAGGCGTGAATGGAGGGACGAATGGAGACGTGTCGTCTTCAGCGATGAGAGTCGTTTCTGCCTTGGTGCCAGTGATGGTCGTATGCGTGTTTGGCGCCGTGCAGGTGAGCGCCACAATCAGGACTGCATACGACCGAGGCACACAGGGCCAACACCCGGCATCATGGTGTGGGGAGCGATCTCCTACACTGGCCGTACACCACTGGTGATCGTCGAGGGGACACTGAATAGTGCACGGTACATCCAAACCGTCATCGAACCCATCGTTCTACCATTCCTAGACCGGCAAGGGAACTTGCTGTTCCAACAGGACAATGCACGTCCGCATGTATCCCGTGCCACCCAACGTGCTCTAGAAGGTGTAAGTCAACTGCCCTGGCCAGCAAGATCTCCGGATGTGTCCCCCATTGAGCATGTTTGGGACTGGATGAAGCGTCGTCTCACGCGGTCTGCACGTCCAGCACGAACGCTGGTCCAACTGAGGCGCCAGGTGGAAATGGCATGGCAAGCCGTTCCGCAGGACTACATCCAGCATCTCTACGATCGTCTCCATGGGAGAATAGCAGCCTGCATTGCTGCGAAAGGTGGATATACACTGTACTAGTGCCGACATTGTGCATGCTCTGTTGCCTGTGTCTATGTGCCTGTGGTTCTGTCAGTGTGATCATGTGATGTATCTGACCCCAGGAATGTGTCAATAAAGTTTCCCCTTCCTGGGACAATGAATTCACGGTGTTCTTATTTCAATTTCCAGGAGTGTACATTATAGGTAGTAGAGACCTGTCAAAGAGGTAGGATTAGTATATTTGCTTATAAATAACTACAGTTTTTTCAGCAGGTAGTTCTCGAGTTCTACTTTGTACGAAATTGAGCTTCCTTTCTTCCACCATTCTACCACAAACTTATCTGAGTTGCCCTTCACCCCAACCCGGCTCAGATCCGGGGTACGCTTTTGTGCACACGTTAGCTGTTAAGACTGCACCGACTACCGAGCTACGTGACAGCAAAAGTATCTGTCACTTTTACACAAACAATCCGTGACTAACCACAGTACGATGAGCTAAAGGCGTACCTTTTTTCTATAAACCACATTTGCTGCGGCGTTTCGGACACAACGGTAACGGTTGTCTCGTAGCTACAATAGCACTAAGTTTTGCGTTGAACTAGCGAACGCTGCAGTTCCATAAACGACGCCATGCTGCCTGTAAATGTTGACTAAGATTCCCTACGCACTATTTAATTTCGGCGTTAGATCATTTTCAAGTACTACTCTCCAACAACTTTCGGCGTAAATTTCGCAGCGAGTACGCTAAAGAATCTCCAAGCAGGCCTACAATTTACTCTTGTATCAAGAACTTTGTTGAGATGGGTTGTTAGTGGCCTGCGTGTTGATTATGTCAACTGGTTACTGGTATTGTGTATTGGATATGCTCGAAAACTTTTTAATTCGACAGATCAATGAAGATATCCGAGATGGGATGGTTTACTACCAGCAAGACGGTGAACCACCTCATTTCCTCTCGGAAGTTCTTGGTTTCCTCAGCAATAGCTTCCCAGGTAGATGGATTGGCCGTGAAGCGCCAATGGAAAGACCACTTCGCTCCCCGGACTTGACACCGCTGAATTTCTTTCTCTGGCGTTTCATTAAAGACCGCGTGTGTGTTCCTCCCCTACCACACAATTAGCCGACCTGAAAAATCGAATCTACGCTGCCGTTGCACAAGTTACGCCCAATTTCATGCAACGAGCGTGGGGGGAAAAACTGATTACCGGTGGCATGTTTGCCGCATCACAAATGGTAGATACATAAAACCAAAGTGAGACTTGACACTTATGTGAAATATGAGGTTGTTTGCTACAAATGACAAATCTACGATTCCGTAAATTGTCTCAAAGTTGTTAAGTCCCTTATGACTCACCCCGTAGTCTCTGGGAATCCAATGGATGGGTTTCAGTTTCGTGAATGCCTGGAGAACGTTACCTACCATCACGGGTAGCGGCAACTGTGAAGTAAAGATGAGGTGGTGCTACGATATGGGGGTGTTTTTCATGATTACAGGGTGGTCCCCTCAGTGCGCTTAAGAAAACGCTGAATGCGGAGCAATATGAACACATTTTGCACCATTGTATACCGCCTACAGTACAGGAACAGTTCGTAGACGATGAGTGTATCAGCATAAATGCACTCTGTCATACAGCATCATCTGCCAGGCAATAATATTTCTGAAATGGACTCGTCTGCCCAAAATTCCAACCTGAAGCCAATGGAACACCTTTGGGATCAGTTAGGACGTCTACTTCGCTCCATATCCCGGTATCAGGTGTTCTCTGGTTTCGGCTCTTGAACAAGAATCGGCTGCCATTCCTCCACCTTGTTAAAAGTGTCCCTAGTAGATTTCAAGCTGCTTTCAAGACTAAGTTGGACATACTCATTTCCGTTAATATTTGTCCGGACACTTTTGATCACATGGTGTACAGATTCAAAGTAAACGTCACCATCATGCAGTCATCCTTTGCCACACAGCGACATTCCGATGCGGTATGGGGCAGCGTGGGGTTAGTATACCGATCTTCCACCTGTTGTCCGCTATCAAATGGCACTGAGCACTATGGGACTCAATATCTGTGGTCATCATTCCCCTAGAACTTAGAACTACTTAAACCTAAGTACATCACACACATTCATGCCCGAGGCAGGATTCGAACCTGCGACCGTAGAACCGCTCGGCCACTACGGCTGGCCTGTACGCTTTTCAGACGTCAGAGTCGCTACTTCTCACTGAAGTAGCTGTCCAAATGACATCAGTTAATTTAAGTAGCTGTTGAAATGGCATCAGCAAGCCGAGTGTTTGGACCCTGTTCCAGTCCTCCAACCAAGGATGGGTCCATGGCAGCACCGGGAACTGAACCCGGAGTCTTCTGCATAACAATCAGACGCGCTGACGGGCGCTATAGTCCATATATAAACTAAATAGTTGAAGGACACGTGGAGTCATTTAACGGCAGCCGGCCGTTGTGGCCGAGTGCTTCTAGGCGCTTCAGTGTGGAACCGCGAGACCGCTACGGTCGCAGGTTCGAATCCTGCCTCGGGCATGGATGTGTGTGATGTTCTTAGGTTAGTTAGGTTTAAGTAGTTATAAGTCCTAGGGGACTGATGACCCCAGATGGTAAGTCCCATAGTGCTTAGAGCGATTTAACTCACGGCAACTGTGAGCCCTAAACTTTTATATATTTGCCATGTACGAGACAACATTGTCTAATTGAAATTTGAAACTGTAACAGTAAATCACAAAAACGTCACGATGATACGCGGAACAAAGTGCTTGTTATTTCGCGTCCGAGAGAGAGAGAGAGAGAGAGAGAGAGAGAGAGAGAGGAGGGGGAGCGCATTAAAATAGAAGTACTTACCAAGACTTGACAATGATCTATGGCGTAGCAGGCCGCGGCCTTGAGCGAAGAACCATCCCGGCATTTCTCAGCCGAGATTTAGTGGGGAAAAAGATGGGAAATATAATCAAGACCCCATCAAATGCACTCCTCCAGGTGATGACATCACTTCTGTAACTCCTACACACAACCTGCCATTGCGTTGTGAAGTATTTATGATCCACAGTAAAAAATCATATCAACTGCGATGTTACAATTCTTTTTCACAAGGCTATTGTCAGGTCACACTTTTCACTGCACTCGGAAAGATGTAATCATTTCTCTCGAAGCGATTCATCCTCGATTCTCACATATCTGAAGCTTACTACGGAGCTCTGTTACGGGAAAACCTAGTCAGAAAGTCAGATTTGGCACAAAATCGAATATTTCACTCGCTGCCGCTTCTCCAACAGCACGCAAAAAGAGCAATCACTGTTCGCGGAGCACCGACGTTCCCTCTGTGAGACGTACTGCTGGGGAGCAGTCGGGCACGCTCACGTACGTAATATTCGCACGCGACGCAATTCCAGGACAGCAGGCGGTTTAGAAATGGCAGCAGCTGAGAGACAGGTGAATCACATAAACGGCGGCGAATGGTTCGCGGCGGCAGCACGAGACGCGAAGAAGAGTCTGCTGTGGCGGCTCGCAGGCGTGGCGACGTACTGGTGTGCTGTTGGGGACCGTGCCGTGTGTAGCAGCCACGGGCGGATGTGCTAAGCGGAGACTCACAACGCGGTACAGTCGCGGCGCCTACGCACTGGGCTCCGCCAAACAACCTGCTGCGCGCACCTTCCCACGTCATCAGCATTTCGCTGAGACCGTCTCTAATGAGATAACTACCAACAATGGTCCATGTGTGCAGTATGGCAGTAATAAGTCCAATCCCAAAGAAAGCAGGTGTTGACAGATGTGAAAATTACCGAACTATCAGTTTAATAAGTCACGGCTGCAAAATACTAATGCGAATTCTTTACAGACGAATGGAAAAACTGGTAGAAGTCGACATCGGGGAAGATCAGTTTGGATTCCGTAGAAATGTTGGAACACGTCAGGCAATACTGACCCTACGACTTATCTTAGAAGGAAGATTAAGGAAAGGCAAACCTGCGTTTCTAGCATTTGTAGACTCAGAGAAAGCTTTTGACAATGTTGACTGAAATACTCTCTTTCAAATTCTGAAAGAGGCAGGGGTAAAATACAGGGAGCGAAAGGCTATTTACAATTTGTACAGAAACCAGATGGCAGTTATAACAGTCGAGGGGCATGAAAGGGAAGCAGTGGTTGGGAACGGAGTGAGGGTTGTAGCCTCTCCCCGATGTTATTCAATCTGTATATTGAGCAAGCACTAAAGGAAACAAAAGAAAAATTCGTAGTAGGTATTAAAATCCATGGAGAAGAAATAAAAACTTAGAGGTTCGCCGATGACATTGTAATTCTGTCAGAGACAGCAAAGGACCTACAAGAGCAGTTGAACGGAATGGACTGTATCTTGAAAGGAATATATAAAATGAACGTCAACAACGAGGATAATGGAAAGTAGTCGAATTACGTCGGGTGATGCTGAGGGAATTAGATTAGGAAATGAGACGCTTAAAGTAGTAAAGGAGTTTTGCTATTTGGGGAGCAAAATAGCTGATGATGGTCGAAGTAGAGAAGATATAAAATGTAGACTGGCAATGGCAATGAAAGCGTTTCTGAAGAAGAGAAATTTGTTAAAATCGAATATAGATTTAAGTGTCAGGAAGTCGTTTCTGAAAGTATTTGTATGCAGTGTAGCCATGTATGGAAGTGAAACATGGACAATAAATATTTTGAACAAGAAGAGAATAGAAGCTTTTGAAATGTGGTGCTACAGCAGAATGTTGAAGATTAGGTGGGTAGATCACGTAACTAATGAGGAGCTATTGAATAGAATTGGGGAGAAGAAAAGTTTGTGGCACAACTTGACTAGAAGAAGGGATCGGTTGGTAGGACATGTCCTGAGGCATCAAGGGATCACAAATTTAGCATTGGAGGGCAGTGTGGAGGGTAAGAATCGTAGAGGGAGACCAAGAGATGAATACACTAAGCAGATTCAGAAGGATGTAGGTTGCAGTAGGTACTGGGAGATGAAGGAGCTTGCACAGGATAGAGTAGCATGGACAGCTGCATCAAACCAGTCTCAGGACTGAAGACCACAACAACAACAACAACAGTGAGACGGGGCTGCCAAGGGCGCCTCACAGAAATGATTCTACTGCTGAAACTTCCTGGCAGATTTAAAACTGTGTGCCGGACCGAGACTCGAACTCGGGACCTTTGCCTTTCGCGGGCAAGTGCTCTACCATCTGGGCTACCCAAGCACGACTCACGCCCCTTCTTCACAGCTTTACTTCCGCCAGTACCTCGTCTCCTACCTTTCAAACTTCACAGGAGCTCTCCTGCGAACCTTGCAGAACTAGCACTCCTGAAAGAAAGGGTATTGCGGAGACATGGCTTAGCCACAGCCTGGGGATGTTTCCAGAATGAGATTTTCACTTTGCAGCGTAGTGTGCGCTGATATGAAACTCCCTGGCAAAGCTGTGAGGAAGGGGCGTGAGTCGTGGCCTAGGTAGCTCAGATGATAGAGCACTTGCCCGCGAAAGGCAAAGGTCCCGAGTTCGAGTCTCGGTCCGGCACACAGTTTTAAATCTGCCAGGAAGTTTCATATCAGCGCACACTCCGCTGTAGAGTGAAAATTTCATTCTATCTTGTGCTGCTGTTCTTACAGGATGGGAAGTATTGAACTAAACGTAAATTAGTTACAAACTACGGCGTCCACGCACTTTATTCAACATGTAAACGTCACTACAGATATTTAGATTTACGTCGTGACATTTTCGATATGTCAGCCACCATTGGCGATGATGTGGCGCAGACGAAGAGCGAAATTCTGCGTGACTCGCTGTAGTGTCGGAACATCGCTGTATTAAAGGAGTCGCATGTGTTCAGAGCCGGAGAATTTTGAGGCCAATAGAGACCCATGCTAGCGGCCTCTGGGCATCCCACAGCCAGAACGCAGTCTCCAGAGTGCTCCTCCAGGACATCAAACACACTCCTGCTTCCAGGGGGGTCGAGCTCCGTCTTGCATGAACCGCATCTTGTCGAAATCGGGGTCACTTTGGATAATCATCTTCCAGATGAAATCATCTTCCGAAACCTTCACGTACCGTTCGGTAGTCACCGTGCCATCAAGGAATATCGCAGCGGTTACTCCGTGACAGGACCTTCCACACCACACAGCCACCCGTTGAGGGTGAAGAGACTTCTAGATCGGAAAATGCGGTTTCTCAGTCCCCCCACCCCCAAATGCGGTAATTTTGTTTATTGACGAACCTATTCAAATTAAAGTGGGCTTCGTAGCTAAACCAAACCATACTAATTTCCATCATGCTCCGCGGCCAACAGTGCAGTTTGAACGTCCTAATGCAAACCATTCAGAAGTTAGGTCGATTTTATTTTGTACAGTTCAGTATTTCTCTCCCTGTACGATCAAAGCCAACCTCGCGTCTGTGTTATCGCGAAATTCAATAAATCAAGTTAATGGTAGTGTCTGCTTATGTATTTACGAGTTAGCTTTTGGAGATTCAACTGTATCCGTGAGATTTTTGAATGGTTTGTTTCACATAAAAACATGTATAGAGCCGTACACTCATCACGCGACGAGAGAGCTTTCATGGACGAGAAGTTAGTGACGTATTGTGACGTCACGACGCGGAATTTCACGCTCCGCAAAAGTCCGCAATGTGAAAGACTGAATAACACAATATGTTGAACACGGCTGCGCTTCAGCAACGGTTAGAGATCAATAAATGAATCTAAAGCAGGTCGCCAGTTGCAACGAAAGGTGGTTTTATTCAACCTTTGACGACGGTTTCGACTGATGTAAACCCGTCTTCATGAATACATGTAATAAAAACTTCACATTGGAAAAAACACTGAATAATGAAGCGATCTGACATTGGTCCAATGAAAATATGTGATCACAGTCAGCGGCTCGTCGTCTTGCGGTAGCGTTCTCGCTTCCCGCGCACGGGGTCCCGGGTTCGATTCCCGGCGGGGTCAGGGATTTTCTCTGCCTCGTGATGACTGGGTGTTGTGTGTACCTTTCATCATCATTTCATCCTCATTCACTCGCAAGTCGCCGTAGTGACGTCAAAGAACTTGTGAAGCGGCGGCCGAACCGCACCGCGAGGGGTGTCCCGGCCACCGATGCCATACGCCCATTATTACTATTATTATCACTGTAGACATAATTAAATATGCTGGCCTCTTATCATGGCTAGTCAAGTAAGATTGGCTAAAATTCAGCAGCAAGAAAACCAATCAAATAACATGTCAGGTCTTGTTATGAGCTGCAGGCCGACAATGTATACAATGGAAATGAAATGAGCGTTTGGCTTCATTGACCGGGAGGCCTCTTAAGGGGCAGGTCCGGCCGCCTCGGTGCAGGTCTTATTACATTCGACGGCACATTGGGCGACCTGCGCGCCGGATGGGGATGAAATGATGATGATGATGATGATGATGATGATGATGATGATGATGATGATGATGACAACACAACACCCAGTCCCTGAGCGGAGAAAATCCCCGACCCAGCCGGGAAGCGAACCCGGACCCCTTAGGACGGCAGTCCGTCACGCTGACCGTTCAGATATCGGGTCGGACAATGTGAGCTGACTGCATATCTATATGGACAAATGTCAGATCGCTTCGTTATTCGTGTTTTTGCAATGTGAAATTTTAGCTACACGTATTTCTGAAGAAGACGGCGCTTACATCCGTCGAAATGATAGTCAATGGTTGAATAAAGCTACCTTTTGTTGCAACTGGTTGGCTGTTTCGGTTTCATATACTGAATAAGAAAACAGATGTTTGCTTCCTGGAGAGAAACGCGTTAAACGTCACAAGCAAAATTTGGTAGATGCGCTACTGGATTTTGTCGTTTTTATAGTTTAAGCACATACTGTACTTGATGGGTTTTGTATCGTAACTTACGCCTTATGAAAGTACGGTTTTTCAAAGCACCAGCACATTAAAAGATCTGTCCCGAATGCGTCGATACTGATAAGAGTTGCGGTAAAAAAAAAAATGACGAAAAACGTCATACTAGTAGTTAAAGACTTTTCGGTGTGACAAATAAATAACCTTTTATTTTGACTGGTAGCGGAAATTTTTCTACAACGTAGTTAAATGTCAACTACTGACGCAACGACGGTCGAACGTAAGGCTAAAGTCATGGTTGTCAACCAATGTGAGTTCACCATAGTGTACTGGGTACTGGCATGGAGCTGAATCTGAAGCAGCTGTTTCGAATCCTGCTCTATCTTTTTTTTTAAAAAATCACCTTAGCGTTTCTAAAAGATTCTGAGAGTTTCTTATAACTTAACAGGAGTACGTTTTGTAACATAAGATGCCACGTACACATACGAGCGCGCTCTCTCACGAGTGAGTCTGTTAGATTTTTGTGTACATGCCAGGGAAAATGGACCAACGAATTCGAAGATTTCTTTCTAGGCAACTGGAGATCTTGCACTGCTTGTAGTGCGATATTTTGCCCTTTCTTGTTTCCAAGTCTTGTATTTCATAAGTTCTAAAAATTCTTCTACTGAAGTAATGATCAAGTAAGAATGACCTTAGAATCTTATGAGACTAACAAAATACACTCCTGGAAATTGAAATAAGAACACCGTGAACTCATTGTCCCAGGAAGGGGAAACTTTATTGACACATTCCTGGGGTCAGATACATCACATGATCACACTGACAGAACCACAGGCACATAGACACAGGCAACAGAGCATGCACAATGTCGGCACTAGTACAGTGTATATCCACCTTTCGCAGCAATGCAGGCTGCTATTCTCCCATGGAGACGATCGTAGAGATGCTGGATGTAGTCCTGTGGAACGGCTTGCCATGCCATTTCCACCTGGGGCCTCAGTTGGACCAGCGTTCGTGCTGGACGTGCAGACCGCGTGAGACGACGCTTCATCCAGTCCCAAACATGCTCAATGGGGGACAGATCCGGAGATCTTGCTGGTCAGGGTAGTTGACTTACACCTTCTAGAGCACGTTGGGTGGCACGGGATACATGCGGACGTGCATTGTCCTGTTGGAACAGCAAGTTCCCTTGCCGGTCTAGGAATGGTAGAACGATGGGTTCGATGACGGTTTGGATGTACCGTGCACTATTCAGTGTCCCCTCGACGATCACCAGTGGTGTACGGCCAGTGTAGGAGATGGCTCCCCACACCATGATGCCGGGTGTTGGCCCTGTGTGCCTCGGTCGTATGCAGTCCTGATTGTGGCGCTCACCTGCACGGCGCCAAACACGCATACGACCATCATTGGCACCAAGGCAGAAGCGACTCTCATCGCTGAAGACGACACGTCTCCATTCGTCCCTCCATTCACGCCTGTCGCGACACCACTGGAGGCGGGCTGCACGATGTTGGGGCGTGAGCGGAAGACGGCCTAACGGTGTGCGGGACCGTAGCCCAGCTTCATGGAGACGGTTGCGAATGGTCCTCGCCGATACCCCAGGAGCAACAGTGTCCCTAATTTGCTGGGAAGTGGCGGTGCGGTCCCCTACGGCACTGCGTAGGATCCTACGGTCTTGGCGTGCATCCGTGCGTCGCTGCGGTCCGGTCCCAGGTCGACGGGCACGTGCACCTTCCGCCGACCACTGGCGACAACATCGATGTACTGTGGAGACCTCACGCCCCACGTGTTGAGCAATTCGGCGGTACGTCCACCCGGCCTCCCGCATGCCCACTATACGCCCTCGCTCAAAGTCCGTCAACTGCACATACGGTTCACGTCCACGCTGTCGCGGCATGCTACCAGTGTTAAAGGCTGCGATGGAGCTCCGTATGCCACGGCAAACTGGCTGACACTGACGGCGGCGGTGCACAAATGCTGCGCAGCTAGCGCCATTCGACGGCCAACACCGCGGGTCCTGGTGTGTCCGCTGTGCCGTGCGTGTGATCATTGCTTGTACAGCCCTCTCGCAGTGTCCGGAGCAAGTATGGTGGGTCTGACATACCGGTGTCAATGTGTTCTTTTTTCCATTTCCAGGAGTGTAATTATCTTATGTGGAAGACTATAGTGAATTTATATAGCACTGTTTGTGATGGGAGTTTTAAAAGCTGATGTCGTTACTGACTGGTCATGCACCTTTCCGTTTCGCTTTGCGATACTAAAGTTTTTATCTATGAATATTGCAAACGGAACAGCATGTTTAAGCAATGGACAAGAGTGAAATATGCTTAGTGATTGATCCAATAGATCCAACTGAGCCAATAGAGATTAAATGTAGGGATCATCGTTACCTCCGGAAGACATAAGATCTGACCAGTGTAGAGTAGGACGAGAACAGCGTGCAAACACCCGAATTACAAAGGCTATACCTTTGTCATGTCTGAAAAGAGCGAAGTAAACTTATGTTCAAATAAAGACAAAAACGGTTTTGTTGAATTCCATAGTATCAAAGATAAATGTCATCCATCCACTTTCGATAGTACCATTAATTCTATAATAGCTGTGTTTTCATTTGGTGTTTAAAACTACGTAATCCAAAAATGTTTATTAATTATGTAAAATTTGACACGTTTTTGCCTAAGTGCAAACTGCCACAGACGAGTTAATATAAGTTTCACGTAGATTTGCATAAATGCAATGTGTAAAAAAAAAAAAAAAAAAAAAGAAACACTTTTTCCAGAATCGGAAATGTGATTTTTTTAAATTTACCCTGGCATCCTTCAACAATTTGAAATACAAAAAAGTTATTTGGTGTTCTAGGAAAGTGCGGAATGAAAGGTTATGTCGAGGAGCAGGCAGGTCAGTCCATTGGCCGCATTTCCTCTCGTTCCAAGAGCTGCCCCACCTGCATCCATCGACGCATTGTATAATATTTTACAGACAGTATTCACATATACCACTAAATGTACCATCAAAATTATACCATTGTACGAAACACAATGCAGAAGATACGACGTCAAAAACACTGAACTAAGAGAAAATGAAACTACAGGGCGAAATTCGCTAGTGATACGGGTGAGACGTGTGTGCATGTTCATGTGAAGTATGTTAAATTCGTATGAAATATTTGACATGTGCGTACGCAAACAAAGCCACAGGTAAAAAGATCATCCTAAAACCCTGGAACAATTCCAACGGAATCTAGTACACACATTAGTTACGATCTGGAAATAAATACTGTCGAGGTAAGGAGCACCACCCTCCCATTGGGGTGAGAGCGAGAACGTGGACAAAGAAAGGGGGAGGAAGAGGAGATGAATGGAGAGAGTGGGAAGAAGAGATGTACAGAGAAAGGGAAGAGGATGAGATGAGCAGAGAGCGCGGGTGGAGAAGATGGGCAGAGAGCGGGTGAAATAGGAGATGGAGAGAGGGGGAAAGAGGAGATGGACTAATAGAAGATTGGAATATATTATGTTACCAATCATCTTACTTTTACAGTTACATATACATACCTGGCGGAAGCCAGGTACTAGGCTAGTAGAAAATAAAGGGACCAGTCGGAGTTTTTCAATTATTTGAAGTAACAAACACTGCGCAACACCTACGCTCCATTTTTTGTTCTCTGTTGAGTGTTGTGTGTCCCAAACACACAAAAAAACATACACATCAATGAGAAGGGAACAAGTGTGCTGGTCACGAAAAGGGCTTAGCTGGAAGATGGGCGAGAGGCTTCGAAGCTCGATGTGATGGATTTTTTTTAAAAAAGGTGAAAAACTGTGGCTGATAAAAGTTCCTTCCCTCTCTCCGTTATCAGCCCTCTATAGCCACACTTATACAACAGTGAGCTGCGATCAGGAAAATAAACTCCAGCCAGACTCAGCTTGAGACAATGGAAGAGAGCAACCGCTGACGTTTATTGTCAGTGGCCGTATGAACGTAACTGCAATTACTGGAGGGAAAGTGAGGAAGGAAGAATTTAGAGGGGGCGTTCAAATGTTCACAGCCAGGAGCTAAGCGACATACTTAGCGTCTGCGCCAACGCGCTGAGCAGCTTAGAACGAAAGTGTAATACGATAGTTGCTGTTCAATTCACAATCCTTCGACATCAGTTACAAAAATTTCATAGTCGACATTGTTCGTATTTCTTAAGAACTTGGTGTAGTCGCAAATCGTGCGCGCGATCGTTATACAAAACTGACACGCAAGACACTAGGCCCAGAGGCCGATATATGCACACCTTTTACACATCCGCTAACATTAACAGGGTGGTTTCTTACGGTGGTGATTAATCCAAATACATGCAGCGGCATCACACTGATTTATTCTAACCCAAAAGAATCAAATAGATCCAGTTCCCGAGTGGAATTACAGTAAATGAAGATCATCTATCACCGGCTTTACACAAATCCAATTCCAACCTGGCAATAGGGGTGCTGACATCAAGAGCCAATTCCGTACAGTCTAGATATTTCAAACATGTTCACTACTTTTTTCTTGTTATCCATTTTACTGACTATAAGTCGTGCCTAATGACTGCCAAACTTTGTTTGTCAAGGCACGACTTCCATACCGCCAGTTCAAGCGAACAAAGACGCATACTAAGTTTTAAGTTAGCTTTCCTTTCTTTCAAGCAGCTATTATCAGCTTCGATATACTTGAAAAAATGCCTGATGACTACAGTGCTGTCTTGTTAAAGTTATTTATTCTCTAGCAGTTTCGTAATAGTTCAAAATGGTTCAAATGGCTCTGAGCACTATGCGACTTAACTTCTGAGGTAATCAGTCGCCTAGAACTTAGAGCTACTTAAACCTAACTAACCTAAGGACGTCACACACATCCATGCCCGAGGCAGGATTCGAACCTGCGACCGTGGCGGTCGCCCGGTCCCAGACTGTAGCGCCCAGAACCGCACGGCCACACCGGCCGGCCAGTTTCGTAATAGTCCACGATGTTGTACATACGAACGAAACATGGCTTAGGGCTACAACCCAGAAGAATTTTGGGGATGTACTGACTTCGGCTGCAAAAAGCCACGAACCAACCGACTGACACTCTGTTCAAATGGTTCAAATGGCTCTGAGCACTATGGGACTCAACATCTTAGGTCATAAGTCCCCTAGAACTTAGAACTACTTAAACCTAACTAACCTAAGGACATCACACACACCCATGCCCGAGGCAGGATTCGAACCTGCGACCGTAGCAGTCCCGCGGTTCCGGACTGCAGCGCCAGAACCGCTAGACCACCGCGGCCGGCCACTCTGTTCCTAAATGGACTTAGCTGAATGCCACAGAGAGGAAATATCACAGTTTGTATGTATGTATGTATGTATGTATGTACCAAAACGTACGAAACCATTCAGATATGAATACTTCGCATCTCAGCTCGTTCCATTCTTTCCATATAGTCCGTAACACAGCATTACAACGACTTTTGTATTCCGTTGCATAAAAAGTCTGCAGAATAACTGTACAGAAGTATTCTCAGAAAAGAATTGAGAAATGGAATAGACACTTTCGCAGAAACAGATTCTAAAAGAAAGTAGCTCCATGATTGTGCACTTTCGTCAGCTAGCGTTCTGATTAATGATACACGAGCTGGAACCGTGAAAGTCTCCAGTCGTGTTTGTGTGTTTACTCAGCCACCAATGATGGAGTTCAGAGGTATTTTACGCGATCTGTTCCAAATTCCACGCTGCGTAATCAACTGTCCAGCTATAGATTTGTGACGCGTGTGTAGCAGACCACCGTAATCCAAGTATATTTAGATATTACAACACGGTACGCGGAAAGGTCAGCCCACTTCTGGTGTTTTCACTGGGCAGCTGCGACGTAAGCGTCAGCTGCTTAAACAGAGCAGTCACGCAGCGTCCATTTTCGACTGTACATAATGACAGAGTACATCTGTTATGCAAGAAAGTCATCGTGACAACCACGTGTTTGGTGTCCTGATCAGTGCAGAGCCAATGTAATATGTCTTCGCACTACGTCTCGAGTTCATTAGTGTGTTTAATATTCTCGTTGATCAATTGTAACTGTCTCAAAAGTTATTTGATGATAAAAATTTAGTACAAAAATAGTGACTAAGTGCGAGGCTATTAATCCAATCGTCCGGCGTTTAATCCCTGGTCGGTTCAAATACTTTTTTTGTCGTTGTCTCTAATCCCTCCTTTCAGCTCTGGCAATGATTTGTTAATGTGAAAAATGTCAAGTTGCAACGTGGCTCAGATTCTGTTACACTTTATATCGCGCTTTGTCAGTTCACAGGTCGTAGTAAGCTGAGAACACACTACCCAAATTTGGACCATACCTAGTGAACCACTGCGATGTGCAGTACAACCTTTGCGTTGTGGACCTTTTTTTCTTCTCTTTCTTTTTAACAAAATTGTATGTGGCCATTTTCCTTAATCTACATCTACTCTGCAATTCGCACTTACGTGCCTGGCAAAAAAATGGTTCAAATGGCTCTGAGCACTATGGGACTTAACATCTGTGGTCATCAGTCCCCTAGAACTTCGAACTACTTAAATCCAACTAACCTAAGGACATCACACACATCCATGCCCGAGGCAGGATTCGAACCTGCGACCGTAGCAATCGTGCGGTTCCGTACTGAGCGCCTAGAACCGCTAGATCACCGCGGCCGGCGCCTGGCAAAAGGTTCATCGAATCACCTTCAGAACGTTTCTCTATTGTTCCAGTGTCGAACAGCGAGCGTGGAAAAACAAACAGCTTTTTCCGTGCAACCTATGATTTTTCTCATTTTATTGCGATGGTCATTTCTCCCTATCTAGAATTCAGTAAATTTATTATTCATTACATTGGTCCACTGCAATATTTGTTTAGGTCGAAATATACCAAGTCTAGTTGGGCTGTAAGACAAGTAAACCCTATCATCTCCGACGACGTTCTATTCCCCGTTGTTGGCTCTTTAGTACATTTTAATTTTATCCATATTTTGCAGCTTCAAACGTGACTGTATTCAATACACTGGGAGAATGAATTTAAAAACACGCCTTCAGTCACAAATTTTCGTGTTTTATTAACTACACGAAGCTTTTAGAACCCTGTGGGTCCATCGTCAGGTGTAACTTGTGTTAATACATAATTCATTTTTGCTCTTGAATGAGGCGTATTGCATATTCCACATAATCCAAGAACTTTTTAACACCATCATTCATTCTTCTCTCCATCCTATTCATGCATATCACTTCACTCAAGAAGCACATTTGCATGCACGTGTTTGTAAACACTTCACAAAGCAAAAATGAATCATGTATTAAGAGAAGTTACACCTGATGATGGACCCATAGGGTCCTAAATGCACTGATGGACCCATAGGGTCCTAAATGCATCATGTATTTAATAAAACGACAATTTGTGACTACAGGCTTTTTTAAATTCATACGCCCAGTGTCTTTAGTACATGCCTACACTTGAGTTTAATTTATTCCCTCTCGAGTTTCTTCTCCTAAATGTACACGACTGAAAATATTAAGCGAAATGGCATGTTTGCAAGAGAGTGAATCTAGCAGAAGTTGCGAACGGGCTGTAAGTTGATAGAGCATTCCACTGCCGTGCTAACACAATGCCATTCGTTACGGCCATGAGGCTGCGAGGTCGTCTACGTGAGCGACCATCAGCTGCACGCTGACCCCACGTGCGCATCACAGGACGCACCTCACGCGTGACGAGCTATATCTGAACGTAGGCTAACCAGCTACCGACAGATCAACAGTCTCTAAAGGCTTTCGGCTATCGGTAGATTCACTAATAGCCTGCTACGAGGTAGGTTGCGACGTAGGGCGCACTTTTAGAACCTGAGACTTCTGCCTCCTGTTACTCGTTTCCCCTCGTACATACCTATTTACGACGCTATTCTATTTGAAAATTCATAATATTATGAATGTTGACGTCAGACTGTCAAATATCGCGGCTACGCATATACTGCTACAGTTGAGCAGTCATATCTTGAGAACTACACAGTCTGGAAGGCTTCGATTGCTTTCTTTTGTGCCTACTGCCACGTCTCAGACGTTGGCATTACGAATAAACAAATCAGTCCTATGTTTCTGATACTAGTTTTCGTTGAAAGTAGTGTGATTATCGGCTATTTTTGTAGTAAGCTAACTTCTACTGATTTTTTATACGTAAATAAAATTAATAGGCGTAAAAGTAACTTCAAGAAACGTAAATTTGCGAGAAACAGATACGTGAGATCTACATTTTCGTCTGGAGTGCTTTCTTTCATCGAATATCAACCTATGATAAGCCGTGTCATACTTTGTGTCCACCTACACCAAACACTTGGTGTAAATATAGGCAAGCTGAATTTTATGGCATCCTGCATGAATCTACACACAAACATTCCCTTCCTCTGGCAGTAACGGAGGCAATCAAACCTATTTACAGAGATTTGGCAAATCGTGAGTTACTAAAGAAGTGTTTACATGGGAAGACCCAGAATGTGGATGAGTCCTTCAATAATGTTGTGTGGTGCCGTGTGGCTATTTTAATGGTGGGAACTATGAAAGACTTAAGGTTCTGGAGAAGTTAGGGGTAAGATTTGGACAGAACACAGCTAAAGGACTGGGGAACTGGATCAGCTTGGTGTACGTGTTAGCTGCTCTGCAAATGACAAAAGAAGCAAAAAAGAAAAGGAGGAGGCAAACACTGGGCTGTCGTGACAATGAAGAAGAAGAAGAAGAAGACACATACTATGGGCCAGGGCAAGACTAGTGCATAAAAGACGCGGAAATGTAAGTCTGTTTCAGAATTTGTAATAAAGGAAGTTTTAAACCTCAATATCTCTTAACTACATTTTTTGCAATAAATGACCCGTTTTCTAAAAAAGTACCTATGGTAGAGACATGAAATTTTCAGAGCTTGCCAAGTGTGAGATTCAACACGTATGGAACTAGAATAATTAAAATATCCTGGGTTGTTTTGTTTTTATGTTCATTTATTTACAAAATTCTGTCAATAAAATTGAGTGAAAACAAAAAAGATAACTTGCCCCACAATACAATTTTTAGTAATAATTCTAGTTCAGTGTATCTAGAAACCTGCATTCAATAATTACGGAAAATTGTAAGTTGGTGTCTTAAAAAATTTCCGAGATAATGGGTCACAAAATTCGATAATTTAACATTGGCGGCATAGGACATACAACGTCCCCGTAAATTCTGTGCTATACTGTAGAAGTTTTTTTTTTATGTATGGTCCAAGTTTCATCTAAATATGTTACTTGGCAGCGACACATCGCGCGAAAGCTACTTTCGACCTTCATTTTTTCTCACCGGTGTACAATGACCTCTGGAATTTGAAATGTCCAAGTTGTGCTACTGAGTAACTGCATTAATTTCATTGATCACGAACGATATTTTCGACAGCCTGCAGCCCTGACAATACTGATTTACATAATAAAATACTGCACTTCTTACGCTTTTTCATACACAACACGATGCATTTCCGAAATGTATTCTCATTTTCAAGCGCAGCACTTGGAAATGCGAATAAATTACTGAAATGAGTTCGTGCTGTGCATGAAAATAAGTAACTGGTACAGAAGTTTATTATTTAAATCTCATTTAACAGAATTTCTCAGCAAATACTGGACAGTCTCCTTTATTCATTAAATTTCACAAAAGCCGTAATTTTAAATGCTGTATTAACTGTAGATTCTCATTTTTGTTGCAGAGAAACTGCGACCATTGTCTGCAAACGAGTGTTGCCTGTGTGTGCTGTTGCAGCTGTTCGTGGAAACGACTGTGGTAGTCACGGAATAGACTGTAAATCATTTAGTTGCAGCTGGCCGCTCCAGTGCGCTGTACTGTACTGATGTCATTGCTTCTGAGGATTGGCACATTACGTGGCGGAGATTGGCAGTCAGCAATGGAGCTGGCGAGGCGCCAAGTTCGCAGGTCATGACTAAGGTCCGACTCCACACACCGCCAGCTCTGCAAGGATGCCTTCTAACTGTACGAAACTGCACACCTGTTTCCGATGTGGAGTTTCATGAACTGGGTACCTATCTACGTTATGGACTACCATTTCACACGAATACTGGACCAGTTTCTTCCAGTTTCACTAACAAGTGCCAAAAACTTTGGGACTAACATAACCAAGGCACTACTTCAGTCTAATTTCGATTCCACGTAACATTCTGTCTATTATTAAATTTCAGAAGATTGTGGAACTGTTTATTTGTGATCCTGTAGCGTGTGCAGTATCGTTCACACAACTTCTGTTAGAATTAACTGTAACAGATAATTTCGACGACAATGCAATGACATATACCGTCACATCTACCTTGCTTTTAGGGAAAGCGAATACAGAGTGGTCCATTGATCGTGACAGGGCCAAATACCTCACGAAATAAGCGTCAAACGAAAAAACTACAAAGAACGAAACTTGTCTAGCTTGAAGGGGGAAACCAGATGGCGCTATGGTTTGCCCGCTGGATGGCGCTGCCATAGGTCAAACGGATATCACCTGCGGTTTTTTTTTAATAGGAACCCCCATTTTTTATTACATATTCGTGTAAGTACGTAAAGAAATGAATGTTTTAGTTGGACCACTTGTTTCGCTTTGTCATAGATGGCCCTGTAATAGTCACAAGCATATGGCTCACAATTTTAGACGAACAGTTGGTAACAGGTACGTTTTTTTTAATTAAAATACAGAACGTACATACGTTTGGACATTTTATTTCGGTTGTTCAAATGTGATATATGTACCTTTGTGGACTTATCATGCTGTTACAGAGTGATTACCTATATATACCACATTAATGCGATTAATGCTCAAAATGATGTCCGTCAACCTCAATGCATTTGGCAATACGTGTAACGAAATTACTCTCAACAGCGAGTAGTTCGCCTTCCGTAACGTTCGCACATCCATTAACAACGCGCTGACGCATATTGTCAGGCGTTGTCGGTGGATCACGATAACAAATATCCTTCAACTTTCCCCACAGAAAGAAATCCGGGGACGTCAGATACGGTGAACTTGCGGGCCATGGTATGGTGTTTCGACGACCAATCCACCCGTCATGAAATATGCTATTCAATACCGCTTCAACCGCAAGATGTTGATGTGCCGGACATCCATCATGTTGGAAGTACATCGCCATTCTGTCATGCAGTGAAAGGTATTGTAGTAACATCGGTAGAACATTACGTAGGAAATCAGCATACATTGCACCATTTAGATTGCCATCCACAAAATGGGGGCCAATTATCCTTCCTCCCATAATGCTGCACCATACATTAACCCGCCAAGGTCGCTGATGTTCCACTTGTCGCAGCCATCGTGGATTTTCCGTTGCCCAATAGTGCATATTATGTCGGTTTACATTACCGCTGTTGGTGAATGACGTTTCGTCGCTAAATAGAACGCGTGCAAAAAATCTGGCATCGTCCCGTAATTTCTCTTGCGCCCAGTGGCAGAACTGTACATGACGTTCAAAGTCGTCGCCATGCAATTCCTGGTGCACAGAAATACGGTGCGGGTGCAATCGATGTTGATGTAGCATTCTCAACACCGACGTTTTGATATTCCCGATTCTCGCGCAATTTGTCTGCTACTGATGTGCGGATTAGCCGCGACAGCAGCTAAAACTCCTACTTGGGCATCATCATTTGTTCCAGGTCGTGGCTGACGTTTCACATGTGGCTGAACACTTCCTCTTTTCTGAAATAAAGTCCATATCCGGCGAACGGTCCGGAGACTTGGATGATGTCGTCCAGGATACCGAGCAGCATTCATAGCACGCGCCCGTTGGGCATTTTGATCACAATAGCGATACATCAACACGATATCGACCTTTCCCGCAACTGGTAAACGGTCCATTTTAACATGGGTAATGTATCACGAAGCAAATACCGTCCGCATTGGCGGAATGTTACGTGATACCACGTACTTATACGTTTGTGACTATTACAGCGCCATCTATCAAAAAGCGAAAAAAGTGGTCCAACTAAAACATTAATATTTCTTTACGTATTACACTAATATGTAATAAAAAATGGGGGTTCCTATTTCAAAAAAACGCAGTTGATATCCGTTTGACCTATGGTAGCGCCATCTAGCGGGCGAACCATAGCGCCATCTGCTTTCCCCCTTCAAGCTACACGAGTTTCGTTTTAGTTTTTTTCGTTTGATGCTTACTTCGAGAGATATTTGGCCCGGTCACTATCAATGCACAACCCTGTATATTACTTTGCGTAATGACAGACTTAAGTATTTATTGACACTGAATGATCGACAGGGGGTCCTTTCAGTTACTAGAAGTATGTACTCGTGTTTAAGGTTTATGACTAACTTTACGTCTCGACACACACTGCCCAGTCAAATTAATGTGACCACTTGTCAAAAGCCTGAAGAATCAATTTTTCAGCGCGGACCGTTGCGAGATGTGCAGGTAGAGTGGCAGTGAGGTTCTGGAAGGTACAGACAAGCATGTGGAGCCATGATAACTCCAGTGCTTTGCCCAGCTGCGCTAAGTTTCTCGGTTGAGGATCCATAGCGCTTACTGCCCGATAGCGGCGGCCCCACATATTCTCGATTGGCTTTAAGTGTCGGAGTTTGGTGACGGGGAATACGGTATAGTCATGCTGGTGCTCTTCGAACCACCCACGTACACTGCGAGTTGTGTGGCATGATGCATGGTAGGCCTATTGTTGGCACGTGCCATCATGCCGACGAAAAACAAACTGCATGAAGTGGTGGATATGCTACCCAAGGACAGATGGATACTTGTGTTGATCCACTGTGGTTTTCTACAATGACAAGATCACCCAGGGACTACCGCGAAAACATTCCCTAGGCCATAACGATCCCTCCTCCGAGCTGGACCCTTCCGATGCAGGGCACTTTGCGCCGTACATGACAACGGCCATCTGCCCGATGGAGCATAAAACGTGACCCATCTGGAAAGGCCAGCAGTCGCCATCTACCGGACGTCCATTTGCGGTACTGGCGTGCAAACTGCAGCTACTCCGGAGAACAGCAGTCAGCATGGGTGCGTGAACCAGGCGCCTACTGCTGGGGTCCATACGCAGCGAAGTTCGCTGACCGGTCGCTGAGGAGGGACTGTCGGTTGCCCCTTGGTTCATGTGCGCCGTCAGTTGCTCAACAGTTGCACGTCTATTCGCCCGTACACATCTCTGGATCCATAGTTCACCCCTGTCACTTATGGCCAGTGGGGCACCACAGTTCCCCATGCGCCGTTATTGGATAGCACCATTTTGGCATACGCAGTATACATTAACCACAGTGACAAGCGAACTGTTTCCGACATTTGCCGTTTCGGAAATGGTTCCACCTTTGACCTCAAAGCTGATGATCATGGTTCAAATGGCTCTGAGCACTATGGGACTTAACATCTGAGGTCATCAGTCCCCTAGAACTTAGAACTACTTAAACCTAACTAACCTAATGACATCACACACATCCATGCCCGAGGCAGGATTCGAACCTGCCACCGTAGCGGTCGCGCGGTTCCAAACTGAAGCGCCTAGAACCGCTCGGCCACACCGGCCGGCTCGATGATCATGCCCTTTTGGAGATCTGATAAATCGTTCCGTTTCCGCATTACGACAACGGCAGCCATGTTTTCCGCGTCTCCCCCCCCCCTCCCCCCTACACGCGTTTGTTAGTGCTTATCGCAGGATGATGTCTAATACAGACTTGTGGAAGGAAAATGATCTCAATTCAAGCCAGTTACAACCAAAGATATCCGTGCGAAGCGGCCCGGGGTCGGCCAGGAAGCACAGAACGAAGTTGCAAATTGAAAAATGTTTAACATGCCACTGAGAATGAGGTCATTAGAGATGGAGCTCAGAATCAGATTCTGTTAGTACCTGGTAACGACAAAAGTCAACTAATTCCCGTTCCCTCCCATTGCCAAACCCACGACGGCGGTTCCCCATAAGATGGTGATAAGGAAGCGGAAAGAAAGGACAGAGAGAGAGAGAGAGAGAGAGAGAGAGAGAGAGAGAGAGAGACCGGGGTGGGGGGCGGAGGGAAGAGGGGGAGAGGGATCGCACGTTCTGCTTTAAGACATTCGTCTTGTTGAATTTTTAAGCTCTTTATCTCGTTATTTCTTGACTGCATAACAAATATCGCTTTTGTAAGACCGTCTTATACAAAACGTCGAATGTTATTTTCTTTCTCACTCCGCTTCAGCACCAATGTTCCATCTTCATAGGACTTCGCTAAGTTAAAAAAAAAAAAGTATGATTGTATTCTGTTATTGTTTCAGATCGAAAACACGTAGTTAGCAGTACTTGCACCTATTTTTAACGAGACTGATTACCTCTGAAGTGCGTCGTCTATGATTTGCGTGCAACAAGATGGCGTGTTTTTTATGGTCCCGCAGCATTTAAATTCGTCGTTTCTAATTAACTACATGTGATTACAGTGCAGTGCTAATATATGTAGTTGTAACTAGTTACATAAAAAACAGCAAAAAATCAATATAAAAGAGGAAAAAATCAATATAAAAGAGGAAAAAATCGAATATTCAATATATCCATTACTACTACAAATACAGAAAATAATCTCTGCAATACTCCTAATAACGCATCTATAGCACTTTGTGTATAACTCCAGTAACTCACATGGCCCATTTTTTCCTTTACTTCAGCTACTGTACTTTTACTTGCCCTGTTAAATTTTTACTCTTTATAATTACAGTTGTTTCATTAGCCTGTTTGGTCTCACTTGTTATATCGCATCTGTTTGTAATATTGGACCTCTTAAGGACAAGATTAAGTTGTTCAGTCACCGAATTGGAACACGTCACCAAATTTTACTACATATGCAGTAATCTACTCATTTTGCCTTTCAGAACAAATATTGTAGTTGGTCGTGTAGGTCATTATAAAATGTGCCAGCTATTTTATCTTATCTAAATATTTTCACACAGCATTTTTACTTAAATAATCTCTCTCTCGTCTTAGTGTCAAATTAATAACAACCATTAACTTTGGAAACCATCTGAGATACTCTGTAGTTGCACTACTTTTCAATCTTTGAACCAACAAAAATTTTACAGCCAGACATATTTCTCTTTGTACCTGACGATGACGCAACGGCCAAAAACCGCTAGAATATTACACTAGTGCTGTCTGTTTTTTTCATCCGTAACTCACAATTTGTTAGAATTACTCAACAGGTCTGCTGTTGATTTGTATGAAATTTTAGTTGGCTTTCATTATCTGCGCCCGCGAGAAAATAGCCGTTAATTTGAGGATGATTCTGAAACAGTTGCTGCTTTCAGATTTACGTCTCTTCAGCGCTAGTAATTGGAACAAAACGTCATACGAACTAAATGCAAGTGGAAACCGACGCATTCTACCAAGATATCGATTATGTCCAATTGCGCAGACCAGTCAAACATTAATCTTTCAGAGCTGGCAAATTTCTTAAAGTTAAGTTAACAGGGGCTGTTTAAAAGGCATAATTACGCGTCTTCGTCGCAGAAATGGGCGGTCGCACCCAATCCCCCTCCCCACTCACCGCACACAGTAAGGCCACAGCTAGACTGATACGGACCGGCAGAGTCGGGCGCTATCAGCAGATCTTCAACGCGTGCCTGCACTCGGTCTACTAATGGGCAATCCTCTAACAGCATGCGCGACACGCAGGCGCGACTGGTGGCGTCATCTTTACTAACAGGCCATATCCCTCTTTACATCTTCCGATAGCTGTGTATGGGATTTGTTGTACATTCTTTAGTCAACATAAAACTGATTGTTCTCGCTATACCTTCGAACGGAAGAATTGTGTTTACGGCCACAGTATCGCGAAGCAACCGCGCCCACCCTGTTTGTCATCGTTTCTTACAAGGGAACCTCCCCATCGCACCCCCCTCGGATTTAGTTATAAATTGACACAGTGGATAGGCCTTGAAAAACTGAACACAGATCAATCGAGAAAACAGGAAGAAGTTGTGTGGAACTATGAAAAAATAAGCAAATTATACAAACTGAGTAGTCCAAGTGTAAGATATGCAACATCAAGGAGCGTGTAAGGTGAGGAGCGCCGTGGTCCCGTGGTTAGAGTGAGTAACTGCGGAACGAGAGGTCCTTGGTTCGAGTCCTCCCTCGAGTAAAAAATTTACTTACTTTATTTTCGCAAAGTTACGATCTGACCGTTCATTCATTGACGTCTCTGTTCACTGTAATAAGTTTAGTGTCTGTGTTTTGGGACCGCACCGCAAAACCGGGCGATTAGTAGACGAAAGGACGTGCCTCTCCAATAGGAACCGAAAACATTTGATCGCAAATTCATAGGTCAACCGATTCCTCCACAGGAAAACACGTCTGAGATATTCTATACGACACTGGTGACGGCATGTGCTTCACATTACAGGAATATGTTGTCGACCCACCTAACTTGCACACTTGGCGAATGGGTAAAAAGTTTCTTCTACCTTGCCCGATTTATGTTTTATTGTGGATGTGATAATCACTCCCAAAAAAGTGATGAAAACATAAGAGTTTGTCACATAAACGGCAAAAAATGAATGCAAGTTTCACAGTCGCACAGTTTTCTCTGTGCTCTGTCAAAGCATACGTTTTTAACGTTTTCAAGTTTTTCCGTGTGTAGACCGTCAAATCCTGCATGTGTCCAAGCAAATCTGAACATGTCCTGGAATTTTGGAGAGCGAAGTTGATCATGTCTGAGTGCATGAACTTTGATAATTGTCTGAAAATAAAAAATTAAAACTTTTCACTCGAGGGAGGATTGAACCAGGGACCTTCCGTTCCGTAGCTGCTCGCGGTAACCATGGGACCACTGTGCTCCTCAGTATACACCTACCTTGATGTGGCTTATCTTGGACACGGACTACTCAGTTAGTATATTTTGCTTATTTTTTTCATAGTTCCATACAACTTCTTCCTGTTTTCTCGATTGTTCTGTGTTCAGTTTTTCATGGCCTATCCCTGTGCCAACTTGTAACTAAATCTGAGGGGGGTGCGATGGGGAGGTTCCCTTGTTAGAAAACTAAGGTGGAGAGGGGAGTGTGTTGGAGAAGGGGGGGGGGGTGTCAACACGGCTGTCGCATTGCATAACAGTAGGCACTGGGATAGACAGACAGGTGTAGTAATTCATGGCCAACGAATAGATAAGATATGCCGATGATATAGCTGTCCTAGCTGAAAGTGAAGAAGATCTTGTAGTCCTACTGAATAGAATGGGTGAAGTTATGGGGGAACAATGTAATATGAGAATTAATAAAGCAAAAACAAAAGTAATGGCATGCGACAAAAAAAATCAAGTGGAAGTCCAAGTTCATGTAGGCAATGAACTGCTTGAACAAGTTGATAAGTTTACTTATCTGGGCAGTAATATTGCCAGGGATGGAAGGAGCAAGGCAGAAGTGAGAAGTAGAATTGCTCGAGCAAAGGCTGCTTTTAACAAGATGAAAAACATCTTAACATCTAAGAGCATCAGCCTTGAAATCAGGAAAAGATTTTTGAAATCATGTGTGTGGAGTGTGGCATGCTATGGGTGTGAAACATGGACTCTCGCGACAGAGGAAGACCAGAAACTAAATTCTTTTGAAATGTGGTGCTATGGACGCATGCTCAAAATAGAATGTATCAGCAAGGTCACAAACGAAGTGGTTCTGGAAAGAGCAGGTGAGAAGAGAAACTCCTGGAGTTTCATTGTTAAAAGAAGAGTGCAATTTACAGGCCATCTATTAAGACATAAAGAACTCCTGATCACAATCATAAAGGGATATGTAAGGGAAAGAGACCAAGAGGAAGACCACGGCTGAGGTACATGGATCAAATCGTGGAAGATGTGGGCTGTAACACCTATAAAGAAATGAAGAGAAAAGCTGAAAGACGCACAGAATGGAAACAAGCTGCCATTGTAGCTGTTGCAACCCAATCGTTGGATTGACCACTACAGAAGAAGAGGCACTGGCACAGCAACTTCCAAAATCTATAACGGTAGTACAATATCGCTGTGACGAACAAATGTTCCGTGATCTTTTCCATTACTTGGGGAGGAGAATTTTACTGGTGGGTCAGTGGCTGATAAAAATACTTCTTTTTTTTTATTTCTGTTTCGCTCCTTGCGACTAGCTCCGCGGGCGCAGAACCACACTGAAGCCACAATTCCTGCTATCAGGAAGGTGTCAGACAGCAACCCGACCTTACCACTGGTCACAGCCTAACTGGGAAACCAGCACACGATGCTATCAACCCACAGGCCGGATCAGAGCGTTGGTCATCAGCACTAACCTCATAATGGCACGATACGCTGCCGAAAGTTCGTTTTGCAATGGCCAACCGATCAGACTTTGCGCCCGAGAGATTTTCAACCAGCATATTCGCCGCGAAAGCCTACGAGAACCCACATCCATCAATTTGAACCAGGTTACTTTATTTAAGCCTTGGTCTCCCCCTGTGTAGCCCCCCCCCGCCCCCCCCCCCGGCCATACACCTCCCTTAATTACCAAAATAACTATTCACTGATACCTCCCGTTCCCCCAAGTATAAACCTATCCCTTTTTTTAAGGTAGTCCGTGTCATGCGGCTCTGTTCTCCCCCTTCTCGGACCTACGTCTGCATTATTGCCCCTTTCTGAAGAAACATGGTTCGATGCAGTGGTACACGTGTGTGGTATATAATTTAGTGAAAAAGAAAGGAATGACGTGACTGCAACGCAGTGCGGACATACTTCTATAGCAGGTGTGTCCAATCTCGGAGCTTTCTTAGAGCACACTGGAAGAAAACTAGTATTTTTGGGCCGCAAACTAACGAACAATAACCGCAAGAAGAAAAAAAAGGATTGACCAATAGTCAATTTATCGTAACTTCACATAAACGAAATGCAACGGTTTTTTTCTGATCATTTGTTGATCCGCTTCTCTAGTCAAGCAGTGCCACAAACTTTTCCCCATTTCGATTTACTACGTCCTCATTATAGTTATTCTATAAAACACATTTAATCTTCAGGCGTTCTTCTGTACCGCCACATCTCAAAAGATTCTATCGCCTTTTCGTCTGAACCGAAATGAAATGATCGTACGGCGTTTAATTAGGCGCGATATCCCCTTCGGGGTTCGGGCGCCGTATTGCAAGTCTTTTTAGTTGACGCCACTTCGGCGACTTGCGTGTCAGTGATGATGACGGACACACAACACCCAGTCCCCTGCCGGGAATCGAACCCGGGCCCCCTTGCGTGGTAGGCGGTAACGCTACCGCCACGTTACGGCGGCGGACTTCGTCTGGACTGCTTATTGGTCACGTGTCGCTTCCGTACAAGGTTACACTTCAAGTTAACACCTTCAGAAACGACTTCCTAACACTTAAATTTATAAGGAGAGGTCAAACTAAAACTAAAACGAGACAGGTTTATTATTTCAGAAATAATCATGGTGAGAGAGGACAGTCGATGCCTTCACGGAAAAAAGATTATGGACATCGTATGGGGATAAATCGTGACAGTATGGTGGGCTTATAAGGGCTTCCCAGCTGAACTTTTGCAGCGTAGTCGAAACAATAGGCACGTCAGCTTCAGAAAAGACGTGATGACGCCTTTGTTTGACTGCAAGCGCCCGCTGCTCACTGACTTCATGGAACACCGCGCCGCGGCGGTGAACTGACACTTTCCAAAAAATGAAGCGCGCCATCAACTCCAAACGCCCAAAGAATGTTGTAGGACGGCATCATGCTGCTGCAGGATAATTCCCGCCTATATGTTGCTCAGATTGTTTGGACTACGCTGCAGAAATTTCGCTGGGAAACCCTTACACATCCCCCATTCATTTATGATGCCTCCCGGTGCGAGTTCTATATGAGGGTAATCCCTAAAGTAAGGTCTCTATATTTTTTTTATAAGTACATAGACCTGCTTATCTCTACAATGATTTACATCAGTTTACAGCTTGAACATTTAGCTATTTTTCGACATAATCACCATTTCTGTCGATGCATTTTTGTAGACGCTGTGGCAGTTTTTATATGCCCATGTCATACCAGCTCGCCGCCATGCTGTTCAGAAAGTTATGAACCTCTTCTTTCACCTCGTCATCGGAGCTGAATCGCTTTCCCGCCAAATGTTCTTTTAACCTAGGGAACAGGTGATAGTCACTGGGCGCCAAGTCAGGACTATAGGGTGGGTGGGTGGTCATGTTCCACTGGAACGGTTGCAGGAGAGCAACGATTTGCCGAGCGATGTCTGGGCGAGCGTTGTCACGGAGAATGTGTACGACCTTGCTCAACATTCCTCTTCTCCGGTTCTGAATTGCCCATTTGAGTTTTTTTCAGAATCTCACAGTATCTGTCAGCGTTAATTGTGGTCCCAGCGATTCAGCTCCGACGACGAGGTGAAAGAAGAGGTTCATATCCTTCTGAACAGCATGGCGGCAAGCCGGTGTGACATGGGAATACAATAACTGGCACAGCGTCTACAAAAAATGTATCGACAGAAATGGTGATCGTGTCGAAAGATAGCTAAATGATCAAGCTGTAAACTGATGTAAGCCATTGTAGAAATAAACAGGTCTATGTACTTATAAAAAAAAAAAGGAGACCTTACTTTTGGGATTACCCTCGTAGTTTTGGAGTCCTGAAGAAAGATATGCGTGGCCGTCGATTTGTTTCGGACGAAGAGATCCGCGTCTGGATACAGTCATGGTTCTGCAGGCAGCCGCAAAAATTTTTCCATGAAACCACTGACCGATTTGTCTCACAGTGGGATAAACATGCTACTATTTACTTTTTCCCAACTGTCCCGTTTTCATTTGACTAGCCCTTATATATTCGACGTTAACAAATTCCTCTTTTTCAGAAACGCTTTGTTCGCAACTGCCAGTCTGCATTTTATATCCCTCGATTTCGACCATGAATCAGTTATTTCCCTGCCCACATTGCAAAACTCAACTACTAACTTTAGTGCCTTATTTTCTAATCTAATTCCTTCAGCACCTCCTCATTTAACCCAACTGCATATTCTGCCACCCTTGTCTCATTTTCGTTGATATTCATCTTATAATGGTTTTACGTCCGCAGATCGTGGTCTTGCCGTAGCGTTCTCGCTTCCCGCGCACGGGGTCCCGGGTTCGATTCCCGGCGCAGTCAGGGATTTTTTTTTTCTGCCTCGAGATGACTGGGTGTTGTTCTGTCGTCTTCATCATCATCATTCATCCCCATTACGGCCGGAGGAAGGCAATGGCAAACAATCTCCGCTAGGACCTTGCCTAGTACGGCGGTGCGGGTCTCCCGCATCGTTCCCTACGCTCCTAGGAGTATGGGACATCATCATCATCATCAACGTTTTTTCAAGCCACTACCCATCCTATTCAACTGATCCTTTGCTGTCTCTGACAGAATTACAATATCGTTTGCAAACCTTCCCAAAGTTTTCAACTTCTTTTCGTTGAATTTTAGTTTAACCCTTCCAACTTTCTCCTTGGTTTTCGTAACTGCTTGCTCTACGTACAGACTGATAACATCGGGGATACTGCGTCACTCCCTTCTCAATCACTGCTTGTGCGAAACACCATTTGGGTGTACGCTTTCCCTAGTCGGTGTCAGTACGGATACCCCGACCTTCCCGGCAGTGGGCGACATTTTGCAGTGACTTCTTTTTTCTTTGATTCTTTCAGCAGTCGTCCCGTCCACGTGGAGGTGCAGAAGCGCGCGCAGCCGTGCAGTCCCACGGGAATGGCGTCGGCTTCGCCAGCACCGGGGTCATGTAGCAGCCGCTCCGATAAGCGCAGCTGCGACTCCCCCCCCCCCCCCCCCCCACAGTGTGTGTCGTCCGCACACCGCGCCACGGCAGCCTCACGTTGCACGGGTCACACTTCACACACAGCAGAGCAGCTTTCACATACACATATGCACACTCTGAAGGACACTGCACAGTGTTTCGGGGATGTTACATTGTACCATCGCTGGCCTTCACTGCTCCAATCGCAAAAAGGAGCGAGGGAAAAAGTTTTACCGTCCTCCACGATCCCTGTTTTACCGTACGTCGACTCAAACCTAGCGAGAGCTTTTCGTGCTGGGGCTCAGTCACTGGGGATAACACAGTACTCTAATCGAATCACCAGAGGGAAGTGTAAGCTGCGGCCAGATGTCTCTGCAAACCAAGATCTAGTCCTCGGAAACGCTCTGGCGTGCGCTCTCTGGAGATCATTCAACCGTCTTAGGTTGGGCGTCCCCCGCTGCAAGACCAATGCACACAAATGTGGCATCCTTCCAGCTGACAGACGTGTCCAGCTAGTGCGGAGCGACACAACATCCGCCCCTCCACTGGAACAACATTGCGCAAATACAAAGGTCATTGGAGTTGCTGCGTTCTGGAAACGTTGACCGGTTATACGGGAATGAAGAAATGATTATCAAATACTATCATCAACCAAAACACTATGACCATCTCCGTAATGGTGGTTGGTTCATCTTTGGAACAAAATATCGCAACGGTACTACACCCTGTAAGAATATGAAATGTAGTGACGACGGAGACTAAGTCGTAGATATAACATGTAGCACACTTCATTTCATTGGCAGAACATTAGGGAAAAGAAATCCGTCTACAAAGGGAACTGCTTTCAAAACAATCGTGCGACCCATTCTTGAATATTTCTATAGTGTGTGGGACCCGTACCAAGTGCGACTAACAAGCGACGCTGAGCGTTTACTAAGACGAGCGGCACGAATGCTTACAGGTTGGTTTGACCCATGGGCGAACGTCGGGGAGATTCTAAAGAGATGGAACTAACAGACGTTCGAAGTTAAAATGGTTCAAATGGCTCTGAGCACTATGCGACTTAACTTCTGAGGTCATCAGTCGCCTAGATTTAGAACTACTTAAACCTAACTAACGTAAGGACATCACACAGATCAATGTCCGAGGCAGGATTCGAACCTGCGACCGCAGCAGCAGCAGCGCGGTTCCGGATGGAGGCGCCTAGAACCGCTCGGCCACAACGGCAGGATTACCCTCCGGAACGGAATGTTTGTAGTAAACTGTCTGCAGATAGTGTTACTCAAGTGAAAGTGAGCGGAAGTTTTCAAAAAGTTTGCGAATCGAGCACGACTTGGGTACAAGCCTAATATTAACCTAGTGGGATATGGGAAACCGTCTAAAAGCCGCGTCCGACCTGGCCGGTCCACCAATTGTCGTCTCAATCCGCCGGGCGGATTCGATCCGGAGTTGGTGCATCTCCGTCCCGGAAGCGTCGCTTTAAATACGCACCCGTGTCCGGACGGGTAAGGACAAAATTAGACTAATTAAGTAAAAAGTCCACATAATTTTTACAATGAGAGTACCCTCTGCCATGAAATTCACAGTGAATTGACGAGAATGGATGTAGATGTAGATTCGCGCGGCACGAAGACTCGTCAGAACTCCGTAGAACGCACATTAAAAACAAGAGACCGTATACAATGACGAACAGTCAACAGCGAGTCATGGAGCCCAGCTGAATTCCCGAATTGTATCCTACGAGACATATGCTGGGAGCAAATGGAATAACGTCACAAAAGTTAGGGGTAGTAGCAATGCAATAGGGTCGATCGTCTTGATCTTTTGAGCCAAGGGTGGTTGTGTCGTTTCGTCCCCTACGTGCAGGCCGGCCGCTGTGGTCGAGCGCTTCTAGGCGCTTCAGTCCGGAACCGCGCGACTGCTGCGGTCGCAGGTTCGAATCCTGCCTCGGGCATGGATGTGCGTGATGTCCTTAGGTTAGTTAGGTTCACGTAGTTCTAAGTCTAGGGGGACTGATGACCTCAGATGTAAATTCCCATAGTGCTAAGAGCCATTTAGCCTTACGTGCAGTACTTGTACAGCCCATGCCACAATAAGACGTAATTCTTACGGAGACTACGATTCAGTGTTTCGTTAAATCATTAATAACTTTAGTACTTTGTAATCTTGTTTCATATTAACGCGATATTACCAGGTGTTACTCTGACTGAATGTGAGTAGGGATCGCAGTGGAAGAGTTTTGACTGACGTGGACAATGTCAATAGTCCCCCGTCTACCTCGCGGGTATTGTGGACGAGTTGCCCGAATCTTGCTGCGTAAGCTTAAAGCAAACATGAACAAGCACGAAGGCGTGACCAGACTGTATTTGCTCTCTCGACACGGAGCACGTTCGCGGCTGGCATCACGACCACCGAGCTTCTCGAGAGGAACGCAGTCAAGGTCGTGTTGCTTAGCGCTCTGGAGGGTATAGGCTACGCGTAGCAAAACTGAAACACGAAGTAGTGCTTCGATTAAAAACGTCGGTGATTCTAGAAAGCCGGTCGCGGTGGTCTCGCGGTTCTAGGCGCTCAGTCCGGAACCGCGCGACTGCTGCGGTCGCAGGTTCGAATCCTGCCTCGGGCATGGATGTGTGTGGTGTCCTCAGGTTAGTTAGGTTTAAGTAGTTCTAAGTTCTAGGGGACTGATGACCTCAGATGTTAAGTCCCATAGTGCTCAGAGCCATTTGAACCATTTTTGATTCTAGATAAGTCTAATTTACAAAAATGGCAGCTCTATCTAGATGTAGATAAATGTAAGGTAATGGCTATAAGAAACAGAAGGACTCCGACGGTTTAGACCATTACGATATTGCCGGGCCTGTGTATTCTGATTACGATGCAAAGTTCCTTTGGACATGCGTGCGCGATGGTAGTCCTTACCCGCAACCGCGAATTCACTTGATGTTTTTAGAACATTAGTGCCCAACATCTAGAGCGCTTCACATCTCACAAGCGTGTAGTGGCGGTAAGGAACTACACTCCTGGAAATGGAAAAAAGAACACATTGACACCGGTGTGTCAGACCCACCATACTTGCTCCGGACACTGCGAGAGGGCTGTACAAGCAATGATCACACGCACGGCACAGCGGACACACCAGGAACCGCGGTGTTGGCCGTCGAATGGCGCTAGCTGCGCAGCATTTGTGCACCGCCGCCGTCAGTGTCAGCCAGTTTGCCGTGGCATACGGAGCTCCATCGCAGTCTTTAACACTGGTAGCATGCCGCGACAGCGTGGACGTGAACCGTATGTGCAGCTGACGGACTTTGAGCGAGGGCGTATAGTGGGCATGCGGGAGGCCGGGTGGACGTACCGCCGAATTCCTCAACACGTGGGGCGTGAGGACTCCACAGTACATCGATGTTGTCGCCAGTGGTCGGCGGAAGGTGCACGTGCCCGTCGACCTGGGACCGGACCGCAGCGACGCACGGATGCACGCCAAGACCGTAGGATCCTACGCAGTGCCGTAGGGGACCGCACCGCCACTTCCCAGCAAATTAGGGACACTGTTGCTCCTGGGGTATCGGCGAGGACCATTCGCAACCGTCTCCATGAAGCTGGGCTACGGTCCCGCACACCGTTAGGCCGTCTTCCGCTCACGCCCCAACATCGTGCAGCCCGCCTCCAGTGGTGTCGCGACAGGCGTGAATGGAGGGACGAATGGAGACGTGTCGTCTTCAGCGATGAGAGTCGCTTCTGCCTTGGTGCCAATGATGGTCGTATGCGTATTTGGCGCCGTGCAGGTGAGCGCCACAATCAGGACTGCATACGACCGAGGCACACAGGGCCAACACCCGGCTTCATGGTGTGGGGAGCGATCTCCTACACTCGCCGTACACCACTGGTGATCGTCGAGGGGACACTGAATAGTGCACGGTACATCCAAACCGTCATCGAACCCATCGTTCTACCATTCCTAGACCGGCAAGGGAACTTGCTGTTCCAACAGGACAATGCACGTCCGCATGTATCCCGTGCCACCCAACGGTGTAAGTCAACTACCCTGGCCAGCAAGATCTCCGGATCTGTCCCCCATTGAGCATGTTTGGGACTGGATGAAACGTCGTCTCACGCGGTCTGCATGTCCGGCACGAACGCTGGTCCAACTGAGGCGCCAGGTGGAAATGGCATGGCAAGCCGTTCCACAGGACTACATCCAGCATCTCTACGATCGTCTCCATGGGAGAATAGCAGCCTGCATTGCTGCGAAAGGTGGATATACACTGTACTAGTGCCGACATTGTGCATGCTCTGTTGCCTGTGTCTATGTGCCTGTGGTTCTGTCAGTGTGATCATGTGATGTATCTGACCCCAGGAATGTGTCAATAAAGTTTCCCCTTCCTGGGACAATGAGTTCACGGTGTTCTTATTTCAATTTCCAGGAGTGTATATGAGATGGGACGATCACATAGTGAAATCTGTGTTAGGGAAACTGACTGGAGGACTCAGATTTGTTGGAAGGGCTCTGGGAAAATACAGTGTATCTGTGAAGGAAATGGCATACAAAACACATGTGTGAGAAATATGGAGTTCTGTTCCACTGTTTGGAGTCCTTACCAAGAGGGAACTTAAACGGTAATTATAGGGGCAAGGGCACTTTAGTTCTCGCGAAATCCTGTTGGGTAAATTTAGATAAATTATTAGAAGAAGACTCTGCGGCTACTATTGCTTACACCGTCATACGGGGTGATTCCGTAACGATGTTACAAACTTTCTGCGACGATGCAGAATGGTAAACGTGTCAATTTGAGGTAAGACACCCTGGGCTGGAAACGACTCAAGTCTTTGATACCTCTGACTGCACCTCTTCTACTGTAATCTCTCTGCTTTCCATATTTGGTAGGACGTAGTATGGATTCTAATTATCAAGTAAGCATGGGCTCTAAAATATATACCTCATGAGCTGTGAACGTAGTTCTTAAGGTGTACACTTTAGAGCCCATTTTTACTGAACATATTTATCTAGTTTTGGTCCAGAGGAACACCCCACAAAATATGGAAAGCAAAGAGCTTGACATAGAAAAGGTCCACTGTCAAGAGATGTCAGAACAATTTTCGGCTCTAACTTTCGACTCTCGACGTTTCCGGGCCAGGGTTCTTTGCCTCAATTATTCGTTGAGTCGGTGTTTTAAAGGTTTTACATCGGCTATTGCGTATACGGCGCTGTTTGACGAGAACATGTTAAATTTTGTAGCCACTCTTATGATTCTTTTTTCTGTGCTGCATAAAGTTTTCATTTGGTTTTGGTTAGCCATCCAGATAGGCGCAGCGTATTCGGAAACCTTTAAAAAAACGTTCGTTTGAACAGGAAAGAAGACGACACAATATACTCAAACGAGACGAGATTCTTGAGAAGAGAGATGAGTTGGACAGAAAGGGAAGTAATTAGAGAGGCAGAAATAAGTAATGAATTCAATGAGTACGCTCTTAACGAGAACACTCATGGTGTTTTTAGGCGTAAGTTTAGCTTTATGCGTCCAATTATTACTTCTGAGAGTTCAATTCGTCGTCTTACTTTTGCTATGATGTTGTCTACGTGAGGCTTCCACAGTAATTCAGTATCTTCAGTCAGTTAGGGATCACTAGCTTTAGTTTTTGACGTTATTTCCGAGCCCCATAACTTTAATTTTACGTCTGCTGGTGTTTAGCATTTAATTCGTGTAAAGCTTTTTATCTATGGACGTCAGCACTATGTGGACGACAGCATTCTGCAGCGAGAGAGGTGCATTTCGCCGTAGATCTACATTTTCGTGGGTTGATAATTTTCGGTGACTAGACACTCGATGTGGATTCTAAGGGTGATACCATCAAGAGAGTCGGAGAACGACGATGACAAGCTATCTTTTTCGGGCATTAAGTTTTGTGAGCCACATACTGTGCCATTTTTCTAGTTTGCAGATGTACTGAATCTTCATTAGTTGTCGGCCTTCTGCTCTGTCGTGGCACTAATATACAGCGTCGTCTGCGTACAAAAGCAAAGTCATCGTTCCTGGGAGTTAGGCGAGGTATACCGGCAGTGTATAACCTATCCAGAAAATCCTTACTCATAATGGTGAGAAAGAAGACTACGGTCGTAAAGATCGTAAGGACAGAACAGGCAGATGCCTAAAGCCGTCGGCACACGGGCCGTGCTGTCGAAAGCTAACGTTGAGCGTGCCGAGTTCAACGTGCTGCTGAACGCTCAGGAACGATGCGACTTGTGCATACGGTACGTGGGCCCCAACGTGGCACACACGGTCGCAACGCACTCCAGCGGCAGTTGTGGGATGTTTCTAGTTCGTAAATCACACTGTTTACTCAATGAGCGCGCGTAAAATTCCCACGTTAGCTCTATTAAAACGCACATTTTCTCCATCGTCCACGAAAAGGAAAGTACTATGTCCAATCAATAAGGACACAGGTTTATAAAAGTTCCATTACAAACAGTGCGGTACAAAAGCAGATTAAAACTGTGTGCCCGACCGAGACTCGAACTCGGGACCTTTGCCTTTCGCGGGCAAGTGCTCTACCATCTGAGCTACCGAAGCACGACTCACGCCCGGTCTCACAGCTTTACTTCCGCCAGTTTGGAAGGTAGGAGACGAGGTACTGGCAGAAGTAAAGCTGTGAGACCGGGCGTGAGTCGTGCTTCGGTAGCTCAGATGGTAGAGCACTTGCCCGCGAAAGGCAAAGGTCCCGAGTTCGAGTCTCGGTCGGGCACACAGTTTTAATCTGCCAGGAAGTTTCATATCAGCGCACACTCCGCTGCAGAGTGAAAATCTCATTCTAGTGCGGTACAAATTTGGAATACTTCTCCGCATATTTCACCATTCCCACATTTTGGTAAAAGCCCAAGGTCAGTCTTACTAGATCACTGTTCCTACCCAGTAGCAGAATCTTTGCAACATATCAACTACGTAGCGTAAAAGAAAAAGGAGCAAAATATCTTTATAGGAGTACCGCAAGCTATCGTGTAGATTAATCCAATCCAACAAAGTCACCGCTCAAAAACAGGTGAACTTATATTTACATAACATCAAATATTATAGCATACACTTATATTAAACTAATAATAAAGTAACAAAACCTAATAAAACGCGAATGTTACGAAAAAAAAATTGGAAGTGTTAAGACGCAATCCACCGCCCCAACAAAAACTCATTATCGGACAGACTCGATACTTTTTTTTTCTTCAATTTATTAGTCGTAACATTCCACAGTAGTACATAATTTTCTACTGACATGTAAAAGTAGTGAAACAACCAAAAATTAATTACAGGTTCCTTGGCATTTTAGAAAAAATTCAAGTCTAAACTCATTACGCTAATCCAACAAGACTACCTATACTTCATCACATTGCACTACTCTTGCTAAAAACGTTAATCGTACATAATTATGTTACTAATTGAAATTTAATTATAACAAATTGTACCAAGAACAATGCGTTTTTGGGTGGATCTTCAGTGTGTCGCTGCCTTCAAATAGCCTACTCTCATAATACGCAACTTACAATAATTCTTTTGCCAAGAATATGACGTTACTCGTAATTTTATTGGAAAGAATCACGCAACTAACAACGGGTTTTCCAGTGATTCTCAATTTTCTGGTGCTCAGAAACGGCATATATACGTATAGGCTTGAAATGAATGCCAATATGGCGCCTGACAACTCTGTACTGAAGGGGGACGGCGGGCGTGTGACGTATGTGGCGTTGTGCCATCTCATTGGTCAACGCCCAGACGCACGCTCAGGATAGATGACAAGCCAGATATTGCTCTGCACGTTCGGAAACACTCCCGAACGTGATGTTCCACACTATGACGTCAGAAACTCGGCACGCTCAACGTTCGGATGCACGGTCCGTGTGCCGACGGCTTAATTCTTGTAACGTAAGACTAAGAGTCGATCTCAAAGTTGTTGGTAGCGACTGGATGGGTTATGTGCTTCGAACACACTACCTGCCCTTCTCATTTCCTAAGCCGATACAGGGTTTCCCGACTTTGTCCTGATTCGTTTGCGAGCAAGAAGTTACAAAAGTTACGGCGGAGAGCGGATCGAACCGCAAAAGGAAACTTCCCGCAAATCCACTTTCACTCATAATGTACTGACGTGTAAATTTCTTATGAGGTGTGTGTGTGTGTGTGTGTGTGTGTGTGTGAGAGAGAGAGAGAGAGAGAGAGAGAGAGAGAGAGAGAGAGAGATCGCGGCTGATTGCGACAGATGTAGCGAAGGGAGTGGACACAACCATTGGAGGGGCGCCGTCGAGGTGCACTTGATGCCTGCCTGGGCTAAGAGGACGGCGGGCACAGTACGTGGTATGACATAAGCGGCCCTGACACACCGCTCGCATCGCGGTTTGCTCTCGGCCGGTCGCAGGAAGGGGCATAGGCAGACGGACAGACTACGAGGAACTGCCGAGGGAAGTGACTCATCCGTACGCCGGCCGAGCGACGCAAGAGCTGTCCGCGGGGTCTTCATCCTTCCTCCACAGTCCCATTATACATCAGTTCCGTTTTGCTTCAGGAAGTACTGGCTCCACTTTTACGCATGACTACTACGTGACGCACTGCGACAGGCATATCACGCGTAGAGGTGATTTCGTTGTTATTGTTGTTGTTGTTGTCGTCTTATCTCTGCACGCAACTATTCCAACCTACACCATTTCAACTCTCCTTCTGTAGTCAATCTGTGGTATCTCCTTACGCAATTTTTAACCCCCTGCCCCCCCCCCCTCCGCACCACACACACACTGTAATGGTACTTGAATTACGTAACCATTACGGCACCTCACCTCAACCTCTCGATACCAGCAATATTCTACTGTGTTTCTGTAAAATAGTTAATATATTTCTGTGACAACATTCAGATTTGATTTCATTAATGTAGAGGCACTTCGATACATCGATATGTATATATTGCAATGATATTATTCTTATGGGTATTCTTTCTTTTGTCACTATGATCTTTGTCGTACTTGTAACTCTGATTTTTGGGCGCGTAAGCGGTTATTAGAGAGTCAAGCTTTGGTCGTCATGTTAAAAAGACGCAAATTGAAGTCAGTTTATGAAATGTGAACTTTAACAGCGAGGAAGATATTTTCAAGTATGTTTTATATTGTGAAGTGATGTTTTGGAACGAGTTACGTGATATTGCAACAAAAGTAATAAAAAATAAGTGTAACTTAAATTCGGAGTGCTGATTACTTTTTTACATCACCTTTGTCCTAACTTGCAAAAGTTAAATCTTCAAGAATGGTTTACGAAACACATCTATGAAACTTTTGAATACCGCAGAATAACACCTAGGCCTCTTTGCATCCGAGCTTGGAATCATCACTACCTAGATTTTCGACGATTGAGCCACGAGTTCACGAGTCTGGGAAACACGAAAAGATGAGTGTCTAGTTTATCCATTACTTCAAGAAATGACTTTACTAACTGTGCTCTAATGACACCTGCCACATAATATAACTTTGTTGTTGCCCGAAACACACACACACACACACACACACACACACACGTCCCTCCAGTACTAAATTCATGATTCCTTTATGTCTCCCATCAACCCATACATCATTTTAGTCAAGTTGTGTCGCACATTTCTTTTTTCACCGATTCCAGTCAGTACCACCTCATTAGTTACGCGATCTACCCATCTAATCTTCATTTTTCGGTAGCACTACATTCAAAAAGCTTCTGTTTACTTCTTGTTTGAATTGTTTACTACCCAAGTGTCGCCACTTTCCAAAGCTACACTCCAGTCAATATCTTCAGAAAAGACTGCCTAACTTTTAATTACATTCGTTGTTTACAAATTTCTCGTTTCCTTTGTGTCGGGAGTCTGCGTTAAACCTCTCCATTTCATCTTCTTTGTTGCCAGTTCTCCTGCTCTATTAGGTCGACTTTGTTACACGGGTTTTGGAAATGTTACCGAAGGCTGGTGACCGGATGCCCAACAGACATCACTACTGCCCCCCCTCCCCCATTCTGGTATCCTATCTGACTGCGTTAAGACGAGACGGAAGGCAAGTGGGCTTCAAAAATTCGATTTTTAGGTTTTAGCATATTTGAAATGCCTGGTCTTTCCTGCGTGAAACTGTTTTTGTTTTACACAAATACGACAATTCTTTCGTGAGGTATGATGGTTTCCTGACGCTCTGTGCAATCTGGGGACGGTGACAGCAAGGCTTACGACCGGCTATGTGCAGAACAACCCTATGGTCCCAATTTCACAATTTCTAAATTAGAGTGCACTGGGCATGTCCAGAAGAGAATGGGGTCCAGGCTGAGAAGATTATTGAAAGAAAAGTAAAAAATAGTATTGGAAGATGGCAAGAAGATAGGTGGTAAAGATTGCCTGACAAATGTTGAAATAGATAGATTACAGAATTATTATGTCTTGGCCGTAAGAAGAACTGTAAGGAATTTAGGAAACATGAAAAAAAGCTGTATGGGCTATCTTTTTCCATAAGCTTTCCACAAATGAAAATCCAGTGCACGGTCTTTGCCCGAATGACCCTGAAACTTGGTGCAACTACAGGAGAAGAGCCAGATATGACCACAAACATTATTTACCTGCATCAGTAATGAATGAAATTAAACCCGTATGTAGAGACCCTTGTGAAGATACCTTGTTGAAGAAATGTCTTCATGGGAAAACCTAAAATTTAAATGAATGTGTGAATACTGTCATTTGGAACCGGTTTCCGAAAACTTCATTTGTTGAGGTTACAACCCTCAAATTTGGTTCAAATGGCTCTGAGCACTATGGAACTTAACATCTGAGGTCATCAGTCCCCGAGAACTTAGAACTACTTAAACCTAACTAACCTAACGACACCACACACATCCATACCCGAGGCAGGATTCAAACGTGCGCGATCGTAGCGGTCGCGCGGTTCCAGACTGTAGCGCCTAGAACAGCTCGGCCACACCGGCCGGCTCAAATTTGGTGTTTATGATGCTATTTTATGCTTCACTGATGGCGTAAATAGGAAACTGGATGTTTTGATATTATTGGGCACAAAATCTAGTGGAAATACTGCAAAATTCTTGGTGCAAATAGATAATCAGAGAATCTGCGAAGCAGATATTGCTAATTTAAAATGCACAAAAGAAGCTAGACAGAAAAGAAGAGGGACCAAGAGAAGAAAAGAAGATCAGTATAAATCAGATGATGCTCATTATGGTGCAGAAAAATATTAGTGGTAAGCAATTCTCATTAATAACTATACTAGAATTGCAGCATTAAACTTTAAATGGATTTTTCTCAAAACTACATTTTTTTTTTTTACTTTCAGGTACCATTATTTGACAAACTAATGGGAGTTAGAAACATGAAATTTGGTCAATTTGTACTGCAGGAGGTAATAAGTTATTACAAGTAAATTGAATGTTCAAATCTGTGTGAAATCTTATGGGACTTAACTGCTACGGTCATCAGTCCCTAAGCTTACACGCTACATAACCTAAATTATCCTAAGGACAAACACACACACCCATGCCCGAGGGAGGACTCGAACCTCCGCCGGAACCAGCCGCACAGTCCAAGACTGTAGCGCCATGAGACCGCTCGGCTAATCCCGCGCGGAATGTAAATTGAGAACCACCAAACAATCAGAAACTGTTTTATAATAATTAATGTACAAAAAAGTTAAATTTTGCTAGTGAAAGAATCAATTCTTTTTTCTTCAAATCCAAAGAGGTATTATGTTCATTTTACTTGTAAATTCAGGCATATATGTTATACATACATGCAGTAAAAATTTCATTGTTTTGTCACAGTTCTTTTGAAAAGTGTACCTATCCAAAGGGCAAAATAGCGTTGGCAGAATAGGGATAAAAATTGCCTTCCTTCTCCCCTTAAGAGCAAATCTCATATCCACGAGTGAGAACACGCTCTAAATGTTTGTGCAGCCAAGTACCTGAGGCGATAAGCGGGTCCCAGCTCTGTTCTCGTCTAGTTGGATGTGGGAAACCGACTGAACACCACACCCGGGCTGCCTGCCTCACCACCGCTCGTGGTTACTCCGCGAGGCGGATTTGTTCCGCGTCAGGATCGTCTTCCGAATCCCGGAAGCGGCAGGTTAACGCGCTTGGTTACCTGAACGGCTGTTCCCTCTACTTCAACTATCGAGATTTATTTAGTTATCGGTTAAAAACAGTCTTGGTTGCAATTATAGTTTTTTTTTTATTTTTCAACGACGCGTTTCGCCTTATTAAGGCATCTTCAGGTTATCATAATTTGGTATTTCTTAGAAGAATCCTTTAGTCAGTGTAGCCAAAGGGCATCGTCGAATATATCAAGCTAACATAGCCTTCGCTAAACACAGTAAAACCTTTTCTACATGGAAGAAATTATTTAGGTGTCCAAGCAGAAAAACTCGTAGCGAAAGTGGCCTTTAGCATCTTATTTTCTAATCTAATTCCTTCATCATCGCCTGACTTAATTCGACTACGTTCCATTACTCCTCCTTTACTTGTGTTGATATTCATTTTATAGCCTCTTTTCAAGACACTAATCATTCAAGTTCAACCGACCTTCCATGTCCTTTCCGGTCTCCGGCAGATTTACAATTTCATCGACAAACCGAAATGTTTACAAATCCACTCTTCTCAAGTGATGCGGCTGCACTGACGCTACGGCTATATACTGTCACGAAAAGCTAGGATATCGCAAATCGTCGGCAATAGTGCTCCTGCACGGCAACATGCGACTATTTACTGTTGCCCGTAGCAAGGATATGATTCAGCATTTCCGCTGGGGACTTTTCGAACACCCAGCGTACAGTCCCGGTCTCGCACACAGAGGTCCTTACTTTTCGGATACGCTTCGTGTATCTCATGTTAAGGCAAGGAGGGGAAAAATTCTGACGTATTCAGAGGAGCAACGAAAAATCATTCTACAAGCTCAGCATCCACGAAAGCATTAGGAAGGGGAGGGGGGAGGAATTATTCCGGTATTCCATGAAACCTCTCGGCGCATATCGTAGCATGTGGACTAAGTTTTTTCCGTACTGCACAACCTACTTTTAAGCAAACAACACAAATAATTTGTGTTCCTCTATTTAGCTTCCGAAGCAACATTTCATACGACTTTTCAGGAGAGTATGTCCTGTTGGTTCCATCCCAACTTAATCCCGCCTTCAGTGCCACATACAGAGCTCGTCCCCTGTTACGCAAGTGGCACTGCGGATTGTACAATCCACTCCTCGCCACTGCATATAACGTTTCACGACTCGCCACCTGGGCTTCCATCTCGAATGACGCCCTCCTTGGCCCTTCCGAGACGGTCGCAAAGTCACGCTAGTGGCAACCATCGATTATACTCCCCCAACCCCACCCTTCCTCTTTTACACACACACACACACACACACACACACACACACACACACACACACACACACACACCGCGCTCAGGACGTTATGAATCCGATTACCTCACTACAATGGAATCATAGTAACTTTCGTACTCTCTACGAAAACAGTTCACAAGCCACGGAGGGCGCAGAAATGTATGTCGTAAACATTTCAAATTTACTTGTAAATACGTCGTCAGTGCATCCAGGTACAAAAAAATTCAAATGGCTCTGAGCACTATGGGGGACTTAACATCTGGGTCATCAGTCCCCTGGACTTAGAACTACTTAGGCCTAAGTAACCTAAGGACATCACAAACATCCATGCCCGGGGCAGGATTCGAACCCGCGACCGTAGCAGCAGCGCGGTTTCGGACTGAAGCGCCTAGAACCGCTCGGCCACAGCGGCCGGCGCATCCAGGTACATCATGCACAGTAAATTCAAAGTGTCTCCACAGGGAATGAGATAGCCATCGACACAGCGTGATAATTTTAAAACAAGCAGCAAAAAGACACTAGCGACGTTACTAGACTATTCAAACACGTCTGCGTAATCGTGGTAGGTCGGGGTGGGGAGAGAAGAGTCAATTTCATTGACAATAAGTCGTATCAGTCATCGTACTGTCATATTCAAGCGCAGCGAAACAGTTAAGAAGAACCGGAGGTTGTTGCAGCTGCCACAGATGGTCACGCGATGTCGTGAAGAACACGACACATCCACAGCAGCTGTGGAATACCACACACCGAGAACATCAGCCGGGAGATCGCCTTTTCACTGCGCTGACATGTTACCACGGTCTCTTGCACTGAAAATACGGACGAGGTGGCGCAATGGTAACACACTGGACTCCGATTCGGGAGGACGGCGGTTCAGATACCCGTCCGGCCATCCACATTTAGGTTTTCGGTGGTTTCCCTAGAGCTGTTAAGGCTAATGTCGAGACAGTTCCTCTGAAATGGTACGGCCGGTTTACTTCCACATCTGATCCTCTGTTCAGTCTCTAATGATCTCGAGATCGGCAGTGCGTTAAACATAGTCTTCCTTCCTTCCTGTCGAAAATGACAAGCGGTTAATGTGAAATAATTGTTACCTACAGAAAGGAGGAAAAAAGATTCCATATGGAAGTATTATCGTTCCTCCAACTTTTAAAAGCAAGTAAGAATGAATTTATGCTGGCCATATGCTTTATTTCCCATAAGCGCAATCCCATCTTGAATCTACGTGCACTGGTACAGCACCGACTAAATTTCGTAACATCTTTCCAAAGTAAACAGTTACTATACAAACAACTAGAGAGATTTTGTACCTTGTTACGCAGTCGTAACCCGTCTTCGAGGGCAACGTTAGCGAAACATTTGCGACGACTTCACTGGCGTATACTAAGACAATGACTATAGTATGCCAGCAATTAGCGAAAAAGACAAGAGCACTTAAGGCATAACACGTCTCTTTAATACAGTACTAGTAGTAATCTACATTAAACAAAAGAGTACAAAATGGAGGAGATGCAAGGTACGAATCCAGTTACAGAATGGAAACTGCGAACAGAGAGTTCTAACACAAACACTATCGTAAGCAAACGGTAGCCGAAGAAAATGAAGAAAATAAAAGCTTAGAAGACAGTGCACACATTTATAGGCAATAAGAAGAGAGACGGAGAGCTGCTATTTTGCAGAACGAGTGCTCCTGTCACTACCAAAATAAAACAGTTCGGCGTATTATGTGGCTGGGATCTCAACTAACCTTGTAATGGCATCTGACGTGACAGTCGCGCGCCAAGACGTGCGATAGCGGCGTTTTTCATAGCAGCAAACTCATCGATAACCACCGCAAGGGATACTATTTCACGCTGGGCTTTTCTCGTACCACCGCGCCAGGTATGTACCATTGGTACCGCGATTCAATGAAAACCGCCACTGCCAGAATCAGGAGCCAACTGTCCCAATGTGTTGATTTTACTGTGTCAAACTAGACGTCAACTCAACGCTGAAAAGCTCAGCTGGTGAACAGTCGTACCATCCATAAACTGAAGCCACAGCACGTTACAGGGCACACGGATTAACAAGGGCTTACGGATGCGGACTCTGAACGTTCTAATCACGTAAAAATATCGTCTGGACTTATAAGTCGCGGTACCAAGGTAGTGGACGGGAACGGCGAGGCAAGAGCAAATCGAAAACCACGTGAGGCAACCATCCCAGTAGTCAACACGGTACAGTTCAGGCAGATAGCGGAAACAATCTCGCCGGCCGAAGTGGCCGTGCGGTTAAAGGCGCTGCAGTCTGGAACCGCAAGACCGCTACGGTCGCAGGTTCGAATCCTGCCTCGGGCATGGATGTTTGTGATGTCCTTAGGTTCGTTAGGTTTATCTAGTTCTAAGTTCTAGGGGACTAATGACCTCAGCAGTTGAGTCCCATAGTGCTCAGAGCCATTTGAACCATTTTTGAAACAATCTCGTGTGGTGTTTGCAGTTGTTAAAATGGAGTCCAAGATCCATCTGTCATCGCCTCGCGACGTTGGATGGCACAGGAATCTATTGTACCGTTATATACATTTGCTTGTTAGCTTACAGTGGCCCCACAATCTACCTGTACCGTCAGCACGACAATGCAGTCTTTAATCATCCCAGGTTTTGTTAAAATGGTTTGAGGATCATTCCACGAACATGTCGGAATATGCCGATCACGTTAACAACCTGAATCCCGCTGACCACATTCTACACCTACATCTACATGGATACTCTGCAAATCACATTTAAGTGCCTGGCAGAGGGTTCATCGAACCACCTTCACAATTCTCTATTATTCCAATCTCGTTTAGCGCGTGGAAAGAATGAACACCTATATCTGTCCGTACGAGCTCTGATTTCCCTATTTTATCGTGGTGATCGTTCTGCCCTATGTAGGTCGGTGTCAACAAGATATTTTCGCATTCGGAGGAGAAAGTTGGTGATTGGAATTTCGTGAGAAGATTCCGTCGCGACGAAAAACGCCTTTCTTTTAATGATTTCCAGCCCAAATCCTGTACCATTTCTGTGACACTCTCTGCCATATTTCGCGATAATACAAAACGTGCTGCCTTTCTCTGAACTTTTTCCGTGTACTCAGGCAGTCCTACCTGGTAAGGATCCCACACCGTGCAGCAGTATTCTAGAAGACGGACAAGCGTAGTGTAGGCAGTCTCGTTAACACTACCTTGGGGAACGCCAGAAATCACTTCTGTTTTACTCGATGACTTTCCGTCAATTACTACGAACAGTGACCCCTCTGACAGGAAATCACAATTCCGTTCACATAACTGAGACGATATTCCATAAGCACGCAATTTTACTACGAGCCGCTTGTATGGTACAGTGTCAAAAGCCTTACGGAAATCCAGAAATACGGAATCGATCTGAAATCCCTTGTCAATAGCACTCAGCACTTCATGTGAATAAAGAGATAGCTGTGTTTCACAGGAACGATGTTTTCTAAACCCATGTTGACTGTGTGTCAATAGACCGTTTCCTTCGAGGTAATTCATAATGTTCGAACACAATATATGTTCGAAAATCCTGCTGCGTATCGTCGTTAACGATATGGGCCTGCAATTTAGTGTATTACTCCTACTACCTTTCTTGAATATTGGTGTGACCTGTGCAACTTTCCAGTCTTTGGGTAAGGATCTTTGGTCGAGCGAACGGTTGTATATGATTGTTAAGTATGGAGCTAATGGATCAGCATACTCCGAAAGGAACCTAATTGGTGTACAGTCTGGACCAGAAGACTTGCTTTTTATTAAGTGATTTGAGTTGCTTCACTACTCCTTGGGCCGTCAGGGAGTGAGACGTCTTCGCCATTGACACAACTCTCGACTATGTCAAGAACTCCAGGAGGGGCGGTGGGGAGACAGCGGAGGTTGAATGGTCATGGATCATGATGGCTCCTAAAGCCTCCCAACAAAACCGACAAAATTTCGAAGGTCATTCAGGGTTGTTTTCTTAGTATTTTTCTGTAAGGGACAAGGGGGTCTCCGGTCCTGTAAAGGAGTAACAATACAACCATGATTGTTCGGGGGGGGGGGGGGGGAGGGGGGGTCAGCGTGGCGGCGACGCTGTCTTCGGTGCAGAAGGATATGGGTTCAACTGCTCAGATTTTTATCTGAGATAGGTATGTCTCGAATGGGGGTCCACCCACCCTACTGAAGCCAGATTAGGAGGTGCTTGAATAAAGATCAGTGGCATTAGGAGGATTGACCTACAGGCAATAACGATTAGAGGGACTGGTAACATTGTTGCACGATCATAGGCGCTCCTCGACTGTCTTTTAGTCAACAGTCGACCAGTCGGAACAAGCCTAACTCCTGAGCGGTGTTTACTTTGGTTTTACCCCAGTTATCTTAGCTTCCATGATAATTTATACCTTCATAACAGTGAAAAAGCCTGCAATACTTGTTTCCGGTCGCTGTGGGGACAACGCACCATGGCGTCGTCGTGTCGATCTTCCGTTACATGAGAAACACGAGGTAGATATCGGCAAACTCTTCGTGTGTAAACCTGTCTACGATTCCATGAATCGCTGGTGACGTACAACTGACACTGCTGGAAAAAAAAACGAGCCCGAGACGGAGCCCGGCAGTACTGAATGCAAGTTTGAGGGTGAAGAGTAAAGTTGGCACTACTGCAGCCAACGGCAAGTACCATGAGTGAATCCGACAAGGGTGTTACCAAACAGGGAAATGCAAATGAGCGTATGGCGTGAGTTCCCAGTCGTGAAGTTCGGTCACCAAGTGCATGTCTTACTGAGTGCGACGCCACAGTGGGCGACTTGCGCGTCGACAGTGGAGATGAAATGAGATGAGATGAGGACAGCACAACACCCAGTCCCTGAGGGGACAAAATCTCCCTCCGCAGCCGCGAATCGAACCCGGGCCCCCGTGCGTGGCAATCCAGCGCGCTGACCATTCAGCTAATGGGGGGGGGGGGGGGGGACGTTAGCAAACAAATACACACAGCTGACATCTGCATTGTCGTACAGATATGTTCTGTCACAGTTCATATACAAAGGCAAATGTGTGTAAGAAATTCACTTACTGTGTCACTAGTTACCAGATACTACGGGATCCATGGCACGACAGTGCTCCCTCGCCTTCAGGTCGAAAGGGGAGAAATACACGCTAAAATGTACCTGGTGATAAAAAAGTCAGTATAAATTTGAAAACTTAATAAACCAAGGAATATTGTAGATAGAGAGGTAAAAATTGACACACATGCTTGGAATGACATGGGGTTTTATTAGACCAAAACAAAAGTTCACAAAATGTCCGACAGATGCAAGTCGTTTGGTGATGATCGTGTGCTCAGCCGCCACTTTCGTCATGCTTGGCCTCCCAGGTCCCCAGACCTCAGTCCGTGACATTATTGGCTTTGGGGTTACCTGAAGTCGCAAGTGTATCGTGATCGACCGACATCTCTAGGGATGCTGAAAGACAACATCCGACGCCAATGCCTCACCATAACTCCGGACGTACTTTACAGTGCTGTTCACAACATCATTCCTCGACTACAGCTATTGTTGAGGAATGATTGTGGACATACTGGACATTTCCTGTAAAGAACATCATCTTTGCTGTGTCTTACTTTGTTATGCTAATTACTGCTATTGTGATCAGATGAAGGGCCATCTGTCGGACATTTTTTGAACTTTTGTATTTTTTTGATTCTAATAAAACCCCATGTCATTCCAAGCATGTGTGTCAATTTGTACCTCTCTATCTACATTATTCCGTGATTTATTCAGTTTTCAAATTTATACTGACTTTTTGATCACACAGTATGTGTACAATTCTCTTTCTTATGCGTGCATAATGATCAAACAGAGCAGCACGACAATCCCAGAAGTGGACAAATGGCGGTGACCGTTTGAACACAAGAAAGCACTGGACGTCAATGCGTCATCAGAAATAAATAGATCAACAGTCTTGTCCGCCACTAAGAGATATCTGTGTGACAGATGAGAGCGGAGTTCAATAGTGAAGATTGCGAATGTGTTCGGGGACGCCCCATTCACCGGGTCTCTGCTACAGAAGCGGCCTTGTAACGAAAGAACAACACGTGTGCAATTACTGATCCGACGGAACGGTCAGTTACAAATTGCAGTGATACGGAAACATGAGGACTGGACGACAGCTCAGCGCGACGAAAACGAAAACTGCGAGGTCAGATGAATCACGCTTCCCGTTACATCACGTCGATGGTTTGTGTCACGATACGCTGACTTCCGGAGAGGCGCCTATTCTGCGCTCGTGCCGCGGTGGTGGCAATGACCTGGGCTTCACACACTGGTTTTGACAGAAGGCTCCGTCATTATTTCATTACAACTGATGACCACTTCATACCCCTCAAGGTCCCCAACGGACACGACAGTTTTCAGCAGGACAATCGGTCACGCCCAAAGGCCAAGAATGGTGGTGCAGCGGCCTGGAGAGTAGCATAATGGAGTGCAGATGATGCGCCTGCACCGTAATTCGATGTATACGAGGCCTGTCTAAAAAGTATCCGACCTTTGGCCACAAAAAATATTTCGAATGCCACACGGGGTTGGGACCCTGATCCCCTTCAAAGTAGGCCCCCTTGTGCTTGCACACACTTAGCCCACCGATCCTCCCACTGCTGGAAACACCTCTGGAAGTCGTCTTCTGGAACGGTGTTCAGCTCCGTCGTCGGGTTCCGCATTATGTCTTCTCTACTCTCAAAACTGGATCCTTTCAGCAGTGGCGTCTTCAATTTTGGAAACAACCAGAAGTCGCAAGGAGCCATGTCTGGAGAGTAGGGGGGGATTGGTGAATGACTGTAATGCCATGTTTGGCCAAGAAATTTTGGATCAACTGGGATGAATGTGCGTGGGCGTTGTCGTGATGCAGTTGTCAGTTTTTCGCCGTCCACATGTCTGGTCTTTTGTGCCGAACTGCGTCACAGAGTCGCCGGAGAACATGTTGATAGTACACCTTAGTCACTGTTTGTCCTTCCGGTGCGTATTCGTGATGCACAGTTACGTGGACAGTCAGCATCAACTTGACTTTGCTTCGCACCTGCTGCACTTTCTTCGGCCTTGGAGACTCGGGATGCTACCACTGCGACTGTCTTTTTGTTTCTGGGTCGTACTCATACAACTTTGACTCATCTCCAGTTATCACGATGTTCAGAAACCCAGGATCAATGTTGGTGGTGTCCAGAAGGTCCTGTGAAAAGTCAAAACGGAGGTATTTTTGTTCCGGCGACAACAACTTGCGACACGGACTTGGCAGCCACTCGGTGCATGTTCAAATCATCACGCAAAATTTGCATGTGTAGAATCTTTACTCACTCCAACCTCTTGGGCAATCTCCCGCACGGTCAAACGACGATCTGCCATCACCAAATTTTGCACCCACTCAACAACAGATGCACTCCGAGCAGTTTGGGGCCTGTCAGAACGCTGGTCACTCTCCGCTGATGTGCGATCATTTTTGAATCGGTTGAACCACTCCTTAATCTGTGTTACACCCATCGCATCTTCTCCAAACACCTGCTGAATCTTACGAATTGTTTCGCTTTGAGAATCACCAAGCTTTTGACAAAATTTGATGCAGTATCTTTGCTCAACACGTTCAGTCATCTTGAGAGAATCGGTAATCCGACGAACACGTTGTGTAGCATCTCACCCTGCGACCGACAGGCAGCGACTGACGTGCTGGAAGGCGAGGACAAAATTCACGTATACGCGTAAAGGTCTCTTCCTTTACTGTGTACAGTGACGCCGCACTATTCTGTCTATTTCGCGCGGTAAAATCGAAGGTCGGATAACTTTTTACCCTATCCATTACTTAAGGGCCCTTTACACACTAAGATTTGAGCAGAACAGGTTCAATACGACCGTCCGTACATCTGGTGTGTAGTATTCAATTCGCATCTACACCATCCAACCACAATGCAGCTTTCGCACAGTCCTGAATCAGTTAACCGAGAGTGCAGAGTATTTTCTGACCACGGCCAGATTAAGTAAATTTGCTTACAGTACAATTATTCTGTCTGGTATTATTTCGGAATTTATGAACAGAGAAATATCAGGACGGAGAAGATGGAGAAATAGTGATCTTAAACCTGTAACACTCTCACATGTAAATCTTCTGAAAGGGCTAAAAGTTGAAAAAGAATACGACTTAGTAACTACCTAGGACGAAGAGAGATCCTTTGAGTTAATTGCAATACTTTACATCGTATACAAAGTCTGTACAAAAAATTCCGGGGCGTTGCCCACAAATTTTTTTCTGCAGTTACCCCTTTTACTTATTGTGCATGCCCTCCTTCGAAATACTCTCCTCCACAACTGATACACCGCTCCTAACGCCGTATTCACTTCCGGAAGCAGTCTTGGTACTCCTCTTACTCGATCACCTGAAACGCCGTCAGGAACAAAGAGGTACAAATCCAAGGACGGATTCGATGTTTTGAAGTGCCCAGGGTGCGGTGAAACCTAGAAGGAGCCAATAGCGGAAGACTCGATTGAGTGTGATAGTCGCTCCCTATAGTGGAGTGAAGAATGCACAGGTTTTGTGAAGGACGTGATGAATTTTCTCCAGATTTATGTTCGTGCGTACTCTTCGACTACATGTCGTTTACTATTGCCGGACATGCAGCTAAGCTTCGTCTCACGTATGTTGACAATTAAGATTTATGCTCAAAAATGGGCAGCTGTAATTGACATGTTGTTGTTGTTGTTGTTGTGGTCTTCAGTCCAGAGACTGGTTTGATGCAGCTCTCCATGCTACTCCATCCTGTGCAAGCTTCTTCATCTCCCAGTACCTACTGCAACCTACATCCTTTTGAATCTGTTTAGTGTATTCATCTCTTCGTCTCCCTCTACGATTTTTACCCTCCACGCTGCCCTCCAATACTAAATTGGTGATGCCTTCATGCCTCAGAACATGTCCCACCAACCGATCCCTTCTTCTAGTCAAGTTGTGCCACAAACTTCTCTTCTTCCCAATCCTATTCAATACCTCCTCATTAGTTATGTGATCTACCCATCTAATCTTCAGCATTCTTCTGTAGCACCACATTTCGAAAGCTTCTATTCTCTTCTTGTCTGAACTATCTATCGTCCATGTTTCACTTCCATACATGGCCACACTCCATACAAATACTTTCAGAAATGACTTCCTGACAAATCTATATTCCATGTTAACAAATTTCTCTTCTTCAGAAACGCTTTCCTTGCCTATGTTGTTCCTAAACAAACCAGCAATGATTTACGAGGGTGAGTCAAATGAAAACCTTAAACTTGTAATAATAAATCGAAATTACGCGCCGTTATCCTGTAAGTTGGTAAGCGTGCTATGAACAGCGTGCAGAATGGCCTGCAGGTGGCAGCATAGTGCAGATGCACACATACCGTCGCAGTATCAGTATATAGATGGCCGCCCCACTTGCGACTTGCACCAGGGAAGAACAGCGCTCTGTTATTTGGTTTTTGCGTAGTGAAAGTGTGAAACCTATTGAAGTTCATCGACGAATGAAGGTTCAGTACGGTGATGCATGTTTGTCACAGCAGCAAGTCTACGAATGGAGTAGGAAGTTCGCAAATGGTGTGACTTCAGTACAAGATGCTCCTCATCCATGTCAAGAGTTGTGAGTCCACAGAACATTGCAGCAGTTGAAGTCATAGTGAAGGAAAACCGCCGAGTGACACTGAATGACACTGCAGCATGTTTACAGATTAGTCATGGGTCAGCACACCACATTCTGCATGATGTGCTCCAGTTTCACAAAGTGTGTGCAAGATGGGTGCCACGGCAGCTGACTCCTGGAATGAGAGAACGACGCGTTGATGCTTGTGAAGAACTTCTTCGGTGCTTTGAACGAGAAGGTGATGGCTTCCTTGCAAGAATCGTTACTGGGGACGAAACCTGGGTTCACTTCCACCAACCGGAAACGAAGACAGCGAGCAAGGAATGGCGCCATTCCTCATCAGCAAAACCAAAGAAGTTTCGAACAGAACGATCAGCAGGGAAGGTTATGCTGACACTGCTTTGGGACGAAAAAGGCGTCATTTTGGAGCATTACATGCCTAGAGGGACCACTGTCACCAGTGCATCATACACAGATGTCCTAAAAGATCATCTGTGGCCTGCAGTCAAATCAAAGCGACGTGGATTGCTGTCAGCAGGGACAATGAAGGCCCCACACTGCCCGCACAACAGTTGCAACAATCACAGACCTGCATTGTGAGTGTCTTCCTCATCCACCACACTCACCAGACCTTGCCCCCAAGTGATTTCCATATGTTTGGACCAGTCAAAGACGCAATGGGAGGAAAGAAGTTCCGTTCTGATGAAGAGGTATGCCACGCGGTGCATGAGTGGTTGCACGGACTACCAAAAGAATTTTTTTCTAAAGGAATTTATGCACTTTGTAAGCGCTGGAGGGCTTGCATTGAGTGGGGGGATATTGTGTTGATAAGTGATACAGCTTTGTACCACTTCTGCACAATAAATAATATTTTTAAATACGAGAAGTTTGTTTTGACTTTCTCATCTACTAGTTATGAGCCGTTAAATACTAGATGCTTACTCTTTCCCCATCAGTAAAAATCGACACCAATCAATCGGCTCTAAATAATTTACACTGACACAAAAACAACCGGTCTTGCGATAGATATACCAAACGTACATTGCTGACAATGAGAAATCTCAGAAACTACAAAAATCAAAGTACCGAGACCACTTACGGCGACAAATCTAATCAAACGTAGAAACACATTTTAAGATAATTTCGCATTGGGTCTTTACAGGATTTCTGTTAATGTTTCGCTGTAACCACAGTCAGTAGACCAACGAAATACTACGAAACGCGCTGGAACTTACGAGGAAACTGGAGTGCTGAACTACGGCTTGCTGCGAGGTGATAAATAATTCCGTATTGCGTTGACCACTTCGCTCCTAACTCCCGGCAATTGTGCTGTATCCAGCGACCACACCAACTTTGGAACGTTGAATGTGGGGCCAAGATGACAGATTTCACGAGCAGCTGCCGGAAATAATTTCTGCTTCGGTAGACTGTGTGTACCCACAACGGTTAGCTGTGTTTGCGGCTAAGTTAGAGCACTGCACGACGAAAGGCGCCCTATTCACGAACAGAAAGACGGAAGGACGCCCAAAGATCATACTCTATATGCCTTTTTCGACGTCTTAATGTCCTGTGACGCACTTGTATGTCCATCTCTCTCTCAACAAAAGTAGAAGTAAGTAGAAACGGACGATACTAATGTCGAACCCGCAGCTTTCGGAATCGCTACACTGACTAGTAACAGTCCTAGGGTAGGTGGTGGCGAACGAAAGAATGGCACGTAATGCCTAACTCTGGGATGCTTGCGGCAAATGCAACCAAACTTGGTAAACGTCTGATCATGTAAGAAACTGTACACTGGACTTGTAATAACTGAAAGCAAATTACGTTTATCTTTACCCTACAGAGAGATTTCGTTCGTTTTCCTGTGCAGGGTAATTTTGGGAAATATTAATAACCAGGCAATGCTAGGCAATGAGCCAGTACGAAATATACGTCCGAGGCAGAAAAATGTCTGAAAGCTGTTCCCCTGCGTTTGCGACAAATACGTATTTTTAATAGTTCGCTACTTTCGTACAACGAAGCGTACAAAAATGACGCGTTTTGGAGAGATCTTGAGGTGTATAACTGAAACTGCATACTTCCGTAATGCGCCAAATACAAATACTAACAATCAAATACAGTATGTCAGCTTCGCATAACATTGAAATCAACATAGTGGCTCCTGTATTTGCTTCTGGCAGCCAGTCACAGCATAGGACACGGTATCTCGCCAGCCAATCGCAGCACAGGACACGTGACCGAAGCTGTGGTTAGGTACGGACCTAATAGCACAGCTTAAACTGCTAGGAGTGAAACTAGGCCCATTCGTTGCGTTTACGCTAGGGTTTCTTGTGAATCTGATATTTGCAATTTTTGTCCTTATGGTACGACTGTTTCGATTCTCGAAAGCGTAGTAAATGGGCACACAGTTCTATGTAGCTGTAAAAATCAGCTTCTCTCCTTCCTTCACTTCGTGGTTTTGTAACTTCTGTTTTGACGACTTCTACCTCCACTCAGATCGCCGACCATCCTCTTCATGTGATTTACAAGAAAAATGGCTCTGAGCACTATGGGACTCAACTGCTGAGGTTATTAGTCACCTAGAACTCAGAACTACTTAAACCTAACTAACCTAAGGACATCACAAACATCCATGCCCGAGGCAGGATTCGAACCTGCGACCGTAGCGGTCTTGCGGTTCCAGACTGCAGCGCCTTTAACCACACGGCCACTTCGGCCGGCTGTGATTTACAATCTGACGCTAATTCGGGAACACTCGTCTTATGCAGGAGTTGAAAACAGTTGTTGCGTTCTCTTATTCTCTCTTAGACTGCCTCCATGAGAGGTCTGAAGCTGTTTTATTCATCGCAGTTCACTTCTTTAATTAATCGGGGACCGGTGTTTACTGGTACTCCCAAGCACTGGAAGAGAAAAAGACCGTCGTCATCAAGATCGAACTGCAAAACGGATATTGAAATGAAATACAAAGTAGTATCCACTGAAGCAGAAAAGAAACTGAAGTCGACGAACTTGGGTGGAAAGTATTTTTACGGTATAGTATTTCGCTGTGTTGCGCATTATTGATTAAATAATGGAGGTATGACACGTGCTTTTAGCATACATTCTAATGGAATATCCTTCACACACAGTGGATCTTTCTTTTTTAAAGCTAAGTTCATCTCGATGTCCAAAAACAATGTTTTCGTATGATAACATTTACGGCCCTTCTTCGCGCGAGATAAAAAAGTAAGGCACGACATTCTAGCTGCAACAGAACTCCACAGATAACATTGTGTATCTCTCTGAAACGCTGCTTCGAATGTAGAACAACTGAACCTATACACTTGAATCACTTTCACATTAAACAGCTGACCGGAAAGGATTAATAGGTTCAACTGGAAGAACAGATTTTTGTTTAGGAACGCTATCAATTATATCTTGCTTGCAGAAAACGCAGTATCACACGGTCGCCTGTGTTGATGCAAATGCGCGTGTCGATTTGGAAGCTAATGTGTAGTAACTTTATTTAGTGAAGTGTTATCAGTTTGCTGAAAGCTAAAAATAAGTATAAGTTCATGAACTGCAACTAAAAAGTGAAGAGCAGAGGATACGGCTCAACAAATCTTGTTATTTCATTCACCGCTGCACTTTTCATTCATCAGCGTTCCGTAGAAACAGATCACTATTTTAAAACATACATAACGAAAAGACCTGAATTTAGTGAGAAGCGCCGTGTGATATCTGAATACGCCACAGACACAGGCAGGAAGATTAAGGTGTATTCATTGCAGGAGAGTGCTGTCTAGCTTTCCACAAACGCCTTAGCATTCCAATCAACGGCGCGGAATGCTGCATGCCTAATGAATGCTCATCTGTAAACACGCCGAGTGCAACCTTGACACGGACGTTAGCACATGTGCGCCTCTGCGTCACCAGGAAACGGCACCATCACAGAACTTTTTATTGCTTTCACCAAAGTGTGCTGTAAATACTTAAGAATCTACGACCTGACGACATACTTCCGATCAATTCGCTTACACATTTTCCTGGTCAATTCGTCTGGACCTTGCAACAACTGTTTACGTTAAGCTGTACTGGCAGTTATCAGTACCGATATTCAAGAAATAATTAATAATTTTTATTTTACCCGCACCCTTTCCCTGGATAATCTAATTAGGTCTGTAAACGTATATAGATGAAATAACAAGGAAGTCACTCGCATGAGATAGTAATGTTTTCGCCGGCCGCTGGTTGCCGAGCGGTTCTAGGCGCTTCAGTCTGGAACCGCGCGACCGCTACGGTCGCAGGTTCGAATCCTGCCTTGGGCATGGATGTGTGTGATGTCCTTAGTTAGGTTTAAGTAGTTCTACGTTCTAGGGGACTGATGACCTCAGATGTTAAGTCCCATATCGCTCAGAGCCATTTGTACCATTTTAGTAATGTTTTCCTTAAACCAAAAATAGCTACAAGACTTCTATGAAAATTGTCTCTGTGCCCTGACTCTTACACACATCATGTTTACGAAAATAACAAAATTTGAAAGCAACGACAAACTTTAGACACGAACACCAAATGCCCATGACTTGAAAAAAGCATTTGCGTGTAAGGGAACAGAAAAACATTATAACAGAATAGCGACAAAAAAAATGAAAGCTTTAGAGATTCTTAAATTAGAATTATAATAATCAGCTCTGTACTTCTTTCATGCGATAACATGCGTTGTTTGGCACGTCAGTTTTTTAGCACCCGGACAATAGTACAGACTAAAACAAAAATGGATATCAAAACTGACGACGAAGCAGTGAACCCTAATTCTGCAATTTTTTGTTGTCTTTCACTATTATCTTTACACACAAGAAAATCGTTAACTGATTAGTTGTGACGCTCAGCTTATTTCCTGCAATCTACCACGCCGAATTGTTTCACAAAATTAAAAAAAAGTTGCAGCTATTGAATCGCTTTAGTGATCCGATTCCATCTTTTGCCAAGATCCTTTAAATGTTAACGATAGTACGCTAAAACGAAAGTTGTTTGAGTTGTTCTTAAACGCCCCCGACACTAGTTATCCACGGCGACGAAATTTCTCTTTCAGTTCACAAAAATTCAACAAAATACGAATTACACGGAAGTGGGCATAGGTGTCCAGTGTAGCAGAAGCTGTAAAGTGTGCTCTGCAGTCACGCGTAATAACTCCCAACACTGGGCCGCTTGCTCTGTCGTAAGGCGCGCGCGAAAACAAACCAGAGGCGCAGGACCGCACCCACCGGGTTGAGCCTCTTCCACGAAGTGTCTCCCAGCAGGAAGACGCCGCGGCTGCCTTCTGCTGATGCTGACTGACCGTGTCTTACCTGTCGGCAACGGCGTGTATGGCCAGTACCGATCGTCAAACCGAAACGAAAGGCGCGCCGCAAACACGCACGACTTCCACCGTTAGCGTCGAGATGACGACTGCTCTCACCCGCGCTCCGCGACCGTAGTTCAGCCTGCGCGCCGCGGGAGGGCAGCACCGCTCGTGACGTCAGGCTACGACAGTCGTCGTCAAGGCAACCGGCTTCGCTGGACCGCGCGTCATCCTCGAACGTTTCATGCTGAAAACTCTCTTTTTTAAATCCTAGAGTAATGGAGCGGTAGCTATGCAGTCCCTTCTCACGTAGTCTGCTCAAAATACACCGACAAGGGGACGGGAAGAAATGACATTCAAAGATTAATGCCTCGTAGATGTCAACATCAGCTACGTCAGAGCTCTGGTCCAAGTGGAGAAGAATGGGGGGAAGGGACTATCCTAGCGTTTGCCTGAAGTAAATTTTGGAAAGCACGAAAAACTTCTCAGAATGCGAAGTGTCAATTCGAACCACCACCTTTCTGCATATGCAGATGTTTGGTTCGGTAAAGGGATTCTACACAGAATTTTTTATGGATGTGAATTAGCTTAAACATACTCCTAACGACGCAAGAATCATAAAAACAGAAAATTCGACGATTTTAAACGAAACCTTCCTTCAAAACTTAAAATTATTCGTGTAAATTCGATGGTAATCTGTACGGAAATGGGAACATGTGTATATTGGGCCTTACATCAGTCGAATCTATTCTCTACGTATATTTATTCGAAAACTTCCTGCCAGTTGTAAGTATCTTCTACTTACTTAGTTTTGATAATTTATTTACCACAGTTTGCCTGTTTATGTTGTACAGGCGTAATATTTTACATTACTGAACAGTAGCTCAGCAGCTAGATACGTAACCGCTGATAATGCGAGTTATTTTTAGAGTCTAACAATGTTGTCTGCGCAGTGTGCGCAAGTCGAGAGAGAGAGAGAGAGAGAGAGAGAGAGAGAGAGAGAGAGAGAGAGAGATGAGGGGGGACGGATGGAGTTTGCATACATTAACGATCGCTCTAGTGTTCTAATTAAAATAGATACAGGGTATTAATTAATACAAATGTGGCTCGAGGCATTGACTTTATATATTGTTTTGACAAAAGATGCATTTTTATTGAAGGTCGTCGCCTATTACATCGTCATGCCTAAACTACAACTGTTTCCACCATTCAGTTAGCAAGAACCAAGCGGTAATAGTAATCATCCTGGTCTTCAAGCTTCAATTAATACTGGTCAGAATGGCCAGTATTTAAATTAAAAAAAAAAAAGAACACACAGTCTAGTGTGGAATCCAAATCTGTCTGCAAGCGGAATTTTTCGCATATACAAAGCACTGCCAGACAGGAAAGTCATTTACGCTGCCTGAAAAGTTCTTGGGCCAAATGTAGACAAAACTATGTAACTTTCAACTTGTATTTGCCAACCACACACGTTAATGGGAACTTGGATGTCTTCAGCGCAACAGATATGAGACGATCGACAGTCAACTCTAGGGTATCTACGCTTGACTCTCCGTGGCGTTACGAAAGTCTATGAACGTAGGGATGCACAAACTATGGCTAGTTTCGTGCAAGCTAAACTGCCCTAAACTACCAAAGAAAATCCAGTGTTCACAGCAGAGGCAGCTACGGTATGCTAGTGCAGTTGACGTTCTAATCTGAGATACCTTGTTCGAATCGTGTTGGTGGAAGAAAACTTTGAGAGCTGCCGGCTTTAAGTTCTTATCACCAGACTTGACGCTAATGTCTCGGATTACATTCGAAATCTCTACGCAGTGTGTCTTGAAGTGAGAACACCCCACCAAATCTGATGGTGATCCATACGACTAATAGGAACTTTAATCTCGGCACAACCCTTGGTGCTTTTCGAGAGACTTGGACTGTGAGTCAAGCACTGAGTTTAAACATCTTCCCTTTTCTTCCTCACCACCACCACCACCACCACCACCACCACCACCACCAACAACAACAACAACAACAACAACAAATGGTTCAGATGACTCTGAGCACTATGGAACTTTAACATCTGAGGTCATCAGTCCCCTAGAACTTAGAACTACTTAAACCTGACTAACCTAAGGACATTACACACATCCATGCCCGAGCCAGGATTCGAACCTGCAACTGTAGCGGTCGCGTTGTTCCAGACTGAAGCGCCTAGAACTGCTGGGCCACAACGGCCGGCAACAACAACAACAACACGGCACAACAAACGTACTCTTCAGCCACCTATACTGAAGGGTGAAGTCCAGATGCTACAGGCACGGTCTGCAAGCGGTGGGTTTCCGATCAGTATTAAAAACAAAATCTTTCCAACTAAGTCTGAGGCCATTATCATTGAGTGCAATATGATATTACCCAATATCCCACTCTACTCCCCCTGAGTAAACTTTAGAATGATCAAGAATTTTCTTTGAAGGCCGTTATTTTTAAAATGACAAAAGATGGATGATATTTGGTTTTTGGAGGTGTTTTACTGAACCACGAACCACGAACTAATGAGCCAGTGAGACAATTAGTACTGATTATTTCTATCAGTCTTTTTTTCACGTAATAATGAAGCCATTCTCAGTGCAATGTTAACGTCAGTTACAATTCCGCCTTAGAAAAGAAAGTTAACCTTCCATACTAAAGGCAGACACGTGATAGAAAAACAAGCTTCCTCTGCACCAATCCTTTTCCTAGCAATATCTGCTTCGCCCACACTCGGCGCCCAAATTTAAAATTAACCAAGTTACCATGTGTGCACTACTTAGTTTTTATAAATCACTTGACTGTTGGACTCATTACTTCTCGACTGGCATGAAGTAGGCTGCCGGTGTTTTGTGTCTCACCACTGCCACTAATAAAAATGATGATAATGCGTAGACCCTACAGCAACTTATTAGCCATGACATAGTGTTGTATTGTGTTGCCAAGTAGTTGGTTTATTTATTATGTGAACAATGAAGCGTTATCATCTCCTTTGCGCTGACTATCTACAACTCAGAGAAAAAAAATTTTAATGAGATATTGGAGCATAGGAATATCTCAGTTTAACTCTCACAGAAGCATGGTTCAAAGTATGTGTGTAATGGGTGGACTGTGTGAGGAATATTTTCGAAGAAAAAAAAAGAAAAAGAAAAAGGAGAGAAAAAAGAAAGAGTTCGCTTCACAAGCTATAACCTCCATCACATCGTGTTACGTGTTAATGCTAGTATTTGGAAAGACAGGTATTGTAATCAATATTGCGATGATAGTAAATAGTAATAGTCTTTTAACAAGTAATTTAATTTCTTGACAAACACAATCCATCCCTTTTGTTTTGTACCCTTTACAAAATACCGTTTTACTCAACAACAAAAATGTTCAAATGTGTGTGAAATCTTATGGGACTTAACTGCTAAGGTCATCAGTCCGTAAGCTTACACACTACTTAACCTAAATTATCCTAAGGACAAACACACACACACCCATGTCCGAGGGAGGACTCGAACCTCTGCCGGCATCAGCCGCACAGTCCATGACTGCAGCGCCTCAGACCGAGCGGCTAATCCCGCGCGGCCCGTTTTACTCCTCACGCAGTAAATACCCCAGATTTATAACCACTGTCCGAAGTCTATGGGGTAGATCCAACAACAATGTCATGCGAGATGAACGTTGCACTGAATGTTTGTTGTTAACACTTTGCCGTCCGCACGTCTCGTACAAATTGATTCGCTTGGCGCCGGTAGCGCTAACTCGGATTACTTGGCTTGTCGCCGGTCGTTCCTGACATTATCGGGAGATTGTAAATTGTTAAGTTTTACTAATCTCATCGTTACTTCTCATAAGTTTTCAACCCTGTTCATCTACTTTCATGAAATTTCTAAGATATTCATACATAAATAAATACAAAATAAACGTTTCAAATATTTATTTAAACGTTTTGGAAAAATAATAAATTACTAATTGCACTTTGGAAAGCCGGTCGGCATTATCCGGTTTATTGTTGCTGTCGGAAAAATGTAAAAATGACAATATTTGTCTGAATCGGTTGCAGAACATCGTTTTGCGAAATATCCGTGTGTGTATCAACGGAATCGTTGACCAATAATCATCGATCCTTGCTTTTTTTTTTTTGTTCCCGTAAGGATGGCAAGCCCAAACCTTTTTCTACGTTCGGATCCAGTAACGACGATAAATGTGACATTTTTTTAATCCAGTTTACTTCTATTTCAATTTTGACTGTAGTACTTGTTGGTTTCGTTGCTAATATACTCAAATATATCGTTCCCAATATATAATTCTACGATATCCTCGACGCTCTGTGTATCTTTGGGAAATATGTTTGGACCTGGAGATACTTCAAAAAAATGGTTCAAATGGCTCTGAGCACTATGGGACTCAACTTCTGAGGTCATTAGTCTCCTAGAACTTAGAACTAGTTAAACCTAACTAACCTAAAGACATCACACACATCCATGCCCGAGGCAGGATTCGAACCTGCGACCGTAGCGGTCGCGCGGATCCAGACTACAGCGCCTAGAACCGCACGGACACTTCGGCCGGCAGATCCTTCAAACTTATTACTGGTCCTCGGTAAATCACTGTGCAACGTCTTCTTCGTCTGATTCATCCGAATCAGTTGGCAACCGTAGCGTTCGCCGAATTCTTCTTGGACGTATTTCACTACTTTCCGACGATTCTGCTTCACTTTGATTTTTTTATATCCAATGTCTTCTTCCAAATCGGCCAAGTCGTCCGGAACGTCAGACAAGACGCCCGCGCATCCATCGTAAATAATCGTATCGTCTCTTTCGTCTGCCATGATGAAAAGGCATATGTACTTATAAAAACAAAAAACTTGACGTGTGTAACCTATAGTTACCTAAACAAGAGTGCAAAAGATACTAAAGTGCTGTCGCTGTCCTCTGCGCGATACTATATGCAGACGACACCACTGTGGTGTCGCCGGACGGCAGAATGCTAATTCTAATTAATCAAAAAACATACGTATTACGCAACGGTATAATAGTAACGACTTCCACATTTTTAAGTCGAGAAAATTTACTAGCAACCTGCAACATTAGCTGCAAATTAACCACTTCGCTTCACTTAAAAGCAGCGCAGCGTATACATGATTCTATCGAAGGAATTATTCGTCAAATAGGCCTTTGGTATTTCCAATCTATCATACAAGGAAAATAAATTCACTCCTATCGCCAAAACACACACACACACACACACACACACACAGAGAGAATGGCTCTGAGCACTATGGGACTCAACTGCTGAGGTCATTAGTCCCCTAGAACTTAGAACTAGTTAAACCTAACTAACCTAAGGACATCACAAACATCCATGCCCGAGGCAGGATTCGAACCTGCGACCGTAGCGGTCTTGCGGTTCCAGACTGCAGCGCCTTTAACCGCACGGCCACTTCGGCCGGCACACACACACACAGAGAGAGAGAGAGAGAGAGAGAGAGAGAGGAGAAGAATAGCTTCCACAACGGAGGATCACCTTCTACACCTCTGACTGCAGCTATAAACAAAACCCGACGCCCACAGAGCGTTGGTTTCCAGCCGGTTATTTGTGCTGTCATGTTTGACATCTTGTAGTTACGTCGCTAGTTCCTGCAGCCTTGAACACAACTCTTCGAGCCAGCGCATGCAGCGTCGGCTATCAAAGCGTCAAGGGCATCATTATGGTGCCGAAGCACATTGAATTACCTCGGTGACTACTATGCCGCCAATGTCGCAATGTCATGACGTCATTTTCTTCAAATATTTCGTGCATGTACGTTTCTTACACATCTCATAGGATGCACTACACTTTCTGTCAAACTTTCTTGGACAAAGCTGACACCGGCTGCTTTTTAAAGGTGGGCTGGTGCAGCAGGATCACTATCTTCTAGTCCAGGGCTTCCCAATCTTTTCAGCTGGTGGACCTCTTCTTCAGTATAAAATCCATGGCTGACCCCTAGTCAGTCAAGAGCACAGTAACTTTAAATTTCAGAGCGAAACCCATGGGAACTGAAAACTTCTTAATGCAAGTTTCATGTTCCCAATGAGAGCCCCCCCCCCCCCCCGGAAGTATCAATAGTCTTTGGTTTAGAGATGAATAAAAACAACTTGAAGGTCAAAAATCGACTTACGAAATAGGTAGTGCACTGACAAAGCAAGTTTAACGTTTAATGATGCCTGGGGCCGCATACGTGCCAGCGAGCACTGTGATTGGTCGACAAAGCTCGCTCCGCGCATGCGTAAAAGGTTTCAGCGCAACCACAACCGCACGAGTGGTCGACTGTGAAGAGCGGACAAATTGAATAGCTGGGCGGCGGCCATTAGAGTGGTAAACTGACGCGCGGAGTTCAAATGTTTATACATCGCTTTTGGTTATAAAACGCCTTCCCTTGAGTTAGGTCACAAACATAATGCCTCATTTAAATACTTTACTACAATATACTTTTTAATTTATGAACAAACAGCAACTAGTCACTGTTTATGAATTTATCTTACGTACTACATGGAATCTTCCGTAGCTAAAAGTTATGTACTGGACCCCTGTCATAGTTCATTTACGATAGATGTACGCAAAATGCATCAAAATACTCGAAGATTTGCCCACTATATTAATAGATATTTTCTGACTCTACCTTGCTTTAGAAAATGGTTCAAATGGCTCTGAGCACTATGGGACTCAACTGCCGAGGTTATTAGTCCCCTAGAACTTAGAACTAGTTAAACCTAACTAACCTAAGGACATCACAAACATCCATGCCCGAGGCAGGATTCGAACCTGCGACCGTAGCGGTCTTGCGGTTCCAGACTGCAGCGCCTTGCTTTAGATTTTATGACGAGACGTGCGTTTTAATTGGCATGGTGCTTTAGCAACTCACGACCAAATTATCAAGTTTCAACCTAATCTAGACCATGAAAACACTACCGATCAGCCAACTTTCTTCAAAATGATCAGAACATATAAAATGGTATTCTGTCGGTCGGAAATCTTGTCTCCTGACAGCGTGTAACCATTTTTGTAACAGCTGTGGTTTTGAGAAAGGAAACCTGAAAATAGATGCACAGACATTATGCTAATACCGTGTTACAAAAACATTTATTAAGCAAGTGCACTGACATACAAAACAACTTAAAATATTCACATATCTGTCAAATTTAATATTCGTTCCTTTCTCGAATTTATTTGTACAATTAATCGCTGCACAACTCTTCACCATTGTACTTCTTTTGATTGGAACGTACAGACAGTAGAATTACGAGTAACAAATACTGTATGTACGCCCCAACAAATATACAACGTTGAATCTGGGTCTTCATAAACAACAATACTACACAACACATCAGACTACAACCACTATAATGGCGTCCAGCCGAAGGTTCAAATTATCCCGCGACTGCAGCGCCATCAGTGAGTCTAGTTTTTTTTACAAGGTCTTTGCAGCGCAACTACCGCTGTGAGCCAACGCACAAACGACCCCCGTATTGTTGCGAAACAATCAGAGAAGCCGCATTCTCCGGCATCAAATTGTGTATGCGTGCTCACTTAGGAACCGCAAAGGCTGCTTGGGAATACGACCTGAAGTAAAAGTACACGCCAGCCGCAGTGGCCGAGCGGTTTTATGCACTTCAGTCCGGAACCACGCGGCTGCTATGGTCGCAGGTTCGAGTCCTGCCTCGGGCATGGATGTGTGTGTGATGTCCTTAGGTTAGTTAGGTTTAAGTAGCTGTAAGTTTAGGGGACTGATGACCTCAGATGTTAAGTCCCATAGTGCTTAGAGCTATTTGAACCATTAAAAGTACACGTGTTTTTCACACGGAAAAAAAGTGATGAATTTGATTTTCACATTTTTATTCAATAATTTTAATCATTTTACACAATTTGGTGAAGGGTGGCCGCGGACCCCCTAGAAAGAGCCGGCGGACCCCACACGTTGGGAAGCCCTGTTTTAGTCCCTTAGGCCCTGTTTACGTAACAAGATATTTCATTGCAGTTATCATCATCTTCGTAAGACCTATGGATCTCTCAAGTTGTCGTTGGACTTGTGTAATTAACCCCTTGCCAAGTTTCAGCAGAAAATTTCTGCTCCCAATCGTAGAACTAGATGGAAGACGCTGATTTTTTGTGTTGCATAACATATAAGCATTCGAACACCTTACGTCGACAAGGTTGTGGAATAGGGCCTACGGCCATCATCTTGTGGTTGTTTTCACAGAATATTCTTTGACCATTTTTATCTGCACCCCCTTTAGCTGTGTTATAAGGTAGAATCATGTCTGGTGCGCAGCTTTCAGTATGACTACCTACATTCGTGACAGGATGCTCGGTGCTGGGCAAAATCACAGCACTATTGTTCTTCGGGACGGAGTATACCAAGGGGACTTCATATCAAAAACGAAGACAGTTGACATTAGATTTGTTGTAGGGTTAGGCAACAAAACGTTAGGTATTTCTTGCTTATTCCTCCTCGGTTCCACAAAGGGCCAAATTTCTCTTCCAAAGTTCAGCTGCAAATGGAAGATAATTAAAAAAAAAATTATCAGTGGTGATGCCACAACCCCCGCTAAGATAGTTGGATCCAACACTACTCTTTGTCCTTTTCTTCTCGAGCATTTCTTTCTTTTCCAGTACACACTTTTAAGTTCTGTGCGTAATTTGATTCGGCATCAACCAAAGCCCGTACTTTAACCCCATACTTAGCAGGTTTTCACATCATATAAACAACAAGGGACAATTACTTCGGAAAGAAACAAGTTTTCATCTACTGTAAGATGTGAATGAGGACCTCAATTAGACCTGCAGTGGTTGACAATGTGAAGACGTTTCTGATAGCAGCGAATATATTGGTCTTTCTCCTCTCGCTTCTTGTAGTGATGTGATCAAATCTGATGAACGTAGATAACTGCTGAAAACCACTTCGAAAAACTGAAGCTAGGAAAATGTCTCTTTTGTACACACTACCTGTGGTCAACTACAACTCTATAGCCTCCCGTTTAGCTTTCAGAACACCAATAGTTATCAAAACCAGTAATTTCATCCACATCTTTCGGCAACGAATGTTTCTCCTATTCTGGGAATCTTTCGTTCCCATTCCTCATAACGTGCCTGTGCCTTTTTATTGGTACAGTCCACACGAATTTTTAAAATACTGTCAAGAAAATCATTTACTGATTCAATTCCACCTGATGCTCCTATTAAATTCCGGAAGTAGTTCAGTAACATTATGAACCGTTGGAACACAGCTTATGTTGGATTTCTAGACGAAGATATTCCATTTTTGCTTGCACTATTTTTATCTGTTGGTACGTTACACTGAAGCGCCAAAGAAACTGGTATAGGCATGCGTATTCAAATACACAGATATGAAAACAGGCAGAATACGGCGCTGCGGTCGGCAACGCCTATATAAGACAACAAGTGTCTGGCACAGTTGTTAGATTGGTTACTGTTGCTACAATTGCAGGTTATCAAGACTTATGTGAGTCTGAACGTGGTGTTATAGTCGGCGCACGAGAGATGCGACACAGTATCTCCGAGGTAGCGATGACGTGGGGATTTTCCCGTGCGGCCATTTCCAGAGTGTACCGTGAATAACAGGAACGCGGTAAAGCATCAATCTCCAACACCGCTGCGGTCGGAAAACATCCTGCAGGAACGGGACCAACGACGACTGAAGAGAATCGTTCTACGTGACAGAGCTGCATCCCTTTCGCAAATTACTGCAGATTTCAGTGCTGGGCCATCAACGAGTGTCAGCGTGCGAACCATAAACATCATCGATATGGGCTTTTGGAGCCGAAGGTCCACTCGTATATTCTTGATGACCGCATGGCACAAAGCTTTACGCCTCGCTTGGGCCCGTCAACGACATCTGACTGTTGATGACTGGAAACATGTTGCTTGGTTGGATGAGTCTTGTTTCAAATTGAATCAAGCGGATGGACGTGTACGGGGATAAACTCATGAATCCATGGACCCTACATGTCAGCAGAGGACTGTTCAAGCTGGTGGAGGCTCTGTAATGGTGTGCGCCGTGTGCAGTTGGAGCGATGTGGGACCCCTGATACGTCTAGATACGACTCTGAGGGGTGACACGTACGTTGAGTCTATTAATATTCACTGATATTACGACGGACTCGGCCAATTCCGCAGGACAGTAACACACCCCATACGACCAGAACTGCTACAGAGAGGCTCCAGTAACACTCTTCTGAGTTTAAACACTTCCGCTGGCCACCAAACTCTTGGACATGAACATTATTGAGCCTTGCAACGTGCTGTTCAGAAGAGATCTCCACCGCCTCGTACTCTTACGGATTTATGGACAGCCCTGCAGGTTTCATGGTGTCAGTTACCTCCAGCACTACTTCAGATATTAGTCGAGTCGATGCCACGTAGGTTTGCGGCACTTCTGCGTGCTCACGGGTACCCTATACGATATTATTAGACAGGTGTACCAGTTTCTTTGGCTCTTCAGTATACATAAACACGTTTTCCTGCTTCATACGCTATTTCTTCTTCTACCTCTAAAAGATTCTCATTTTATGATTATTCTGATTCATTGTCACTATATAGTTCTTCACTATCATTATCATTCCAGACCGTGAAAATTACTTCACGAAGATGCTCCAGGTTATTTAGTTCACACGTGTCACGATACCTTTCCGACATTTTTATTGCACTACCACAAAGAGAAGAACTTGTAACCCGTCACATAAATGTCAAATAATAAACTAAACGAAGTCAGACTAAACACTATTAATGTTCATGCTCCCAACAATGAAAATACTGAAATGTTTGTTAGCGGCATTATTATTTCCAACAGAACGAAAGAGAAATCATGTTCTGAAAAAGATAATTTTGTACAACGCCGACTACCAAGTGGGATCAAAATAGAAGTCACTCAATAAAAATAGGTACTATCTTCATCTTTTTCACTTAGTTATGCAACCAACACAAGACAAATGAGGTAACGCTGTTTTCAAAAAAATGGTTCAAATGGCTCTGAGCACTATGGGACTCAACTGCTGAGGTCATTAGTCCCCTAGAACTTAGAACTAGTTAAACCTAACTAACCTAAGGACATCACACACATCCATGCCCGAGGCAGGATTCGAACCTGCGACCGTAGCGGTCACGCGGTTCCAGACTGCAGCGCCAGAACCGCGCGGCCACTTCGGCCGGCTAACGCCGTTTTCACTTTAAAATAAGAAACAATATGGCTTTGCGGTCTCGGCTGACAAAGCTTGGTAGTCCGAAAACTTGGACTTTGTCGTCAATGTTGGACTCAGGTTTGGATATTAGGACTGTTTTGACAGAATGATAAAACTGCGTTCCAGATTTTGCACCCTCATCTTCAGGTGAATCACTGTATTACGTTACATTACCTGCTTGGTGGATATGACCAATTTGTTTTGTGTTATATTTCGCGACAAATAAAATATTTCACATTTTTTGTGCGATCTGAACATGAAAAGGTGTATTTATGACGACCCTCACGGTTCTTTCTGCTGGACCATCTTGTAAGAACCTTTCTAATCGTTATAAATTTATAATTCCAGTGCTATATTACAACAACAAGTGACAGTTATACCTCATCTGTAATGAAATGCCGGCCGCGGTGGTCTCGCGGTTCTAGGCGCGCAGTCCGGAACCGTGCGACTGCTACGGTCGCAGGTTCGAATCCTGCCTCGGACATGGATGTGTGTGATGTCCTTAGGTTAGTTAGGTTTAAGTAGTTCTAAGTTCTAGGGGACTGATGACCACAGCAGTTGAGTCCCATAGTGCTCAGAGCCATTTGAACCATTTTTTTTTGGTAAGGAAATGAAACGTGTACTGGCTACACCCATCAACTAATACTGTAACACAATCGAGCGATCCACCTGAAGATGAGGGTGTAAGGCCTCGAAACTCATCGTGGGATAAAATAAAAGTGACACACCGATAACTGTTTTTACTTCTCTTCCGTGTAGATAAACGAGAGTTTTGTTTACTGCAAACGGTCATCCAACTCGTACGCAGCACGCCGCGGTGGCACCCCACCGCAAACAAAGGGAACAGTTACGGCGTTAAGATTCGCGGCGGCGTTTACGGTTTTCATTTGTCTGGGCTCCGCGCGTGACGGTTCGGTTTACGCCAGACGCGCGGCGCGCTTCCACAAAAACGACAATGCGGCGCCATGCTGTGCGGCGTTGCGTCACGCATGGCCACAGCTGCTGCTGCTGCTGCTCTTCTTCTTCCGGCGGCTGGAGAAGCCTGCCCTTGCGAGACACTCTCCAGGGGCCGAGGAAGAGACTGTAATGTAATTACCCACACAACACGCGTCGAGGTGATGGTCCGTGGTCTGCACTACTCTCCTGTTACTGCCGCTTCATCTACATCTACATGGTTGCTCTGCAATTTACACGTAAGTACGCGAAAGAACTTGCCCCCCTTCTAACAGTCGTGTACCGCAAGTCTACAGAGGAACGGAAAGTTCCAAATGATCGGAAAAGAGCACAAGTAGTCCCAGTTTTCAAGAAAGGTCGTCGAGCAGATGGGCAAAACTATAGACCTATACCTCAGACATCGATCTGTTGTAGAATTTTAGATGTTTTCTGCTCGCGTATCATGTCATTTCTGTAAACCCAGAATCTACTCTGTAGGAATCAACATGGGTTCCGGAAACAGCGATCGCAATTCGCTTTATTTGTTCACGAGACCCAGAAAATATTAGATACAGGCTCCCAGGTAGATGCTATTTTCCTTGACTTCCGGAAGGCGTTCGATACAGTTCCGCACTGTCCCCCGATAAAGTAAGAGGCTACGGAATATCAGACCAGCTGTGTAGCTGGATTGAAGAGTTTTTAGCAAACAGAACACAGCATGTTGTTCTCAATGGAGAGACGTCTACAGACGTTAAAGTAACCTCTGGCGTGCCACAGGGAAGTGTTACGGGACCATTGCTTTTCACAGTATATATAAATGACCTGGTAGACGGTGTCGGAAGTTCCATGCGGCTTTTCGCGGGTGATGCTGTAGTATACAGAGAAGTTGCAGCATTAGAAAATTGCAGCGAAATGCAGGAAGATCTGCAGCGGATAGGCACTTGGTGCAGGGAGTGGCAACTGAGCCTTAACATAGACGAATGTAATGTATTTCGAATACATAGAAAGAAGGATCCTTTGTTGTATGATTATATGATAGCAGAACAAACACTGGTAGCAGTTACTTCTGTAAAATATCTGGGAGTGTGCATACGGAACGATTTGAAGTGGAATGATCATATAAAATTAATTGTTGGTAAGGCGGGTGCCAGGTTGAGATTCATTGGGAGAGTGCTTAGAAAATGTAGTCCATCAACAAAGGAGGTGGCTTACAAAACACTCGTTCGACCTGTAGTTGAGTATTGCTCATCAGTGTGGGATCCGTACCAGGTCGGGTTGACAGAGGAGATAGAGAAGATACAAAGAAGAGCGGCGCGTTTCGTCACAGGGTTATTTGGTAAGCGTGATAGCGTTACAAAGATGTTTAGCAAACTCAAGTGGCAGATTCTGCAAGAGAGGCGCTCTGCATCGCGGTGTAGCTTGCTGTCCAGGTTTCGAGAGGGTGCGTTTCTGGATGAGGTATCGAGTATATTGCTTCCCCCTACTTATACCTCCCGAGGAGATCAAGAATGTAAAATTATAGAGATTCGAGCGCGCACGGAGGCTTTCAGACAGTCCTTCTTCCCGCGAACCATACGCGACTGGAACAGGAAAAGGAGGCAATGACAGTGGCACGTAAAGTGCCCTCCGCCACACACCGTTGGGTGGCTTGCGGAGTGTAGATGTAGATGTACAAGTGCCTGGCAGAGGGTTCATCGAACCATTTTCATACTACTTCTCTACCATTCCACTATCGAATGTCGCGTGGCAGGTGGGTGTCAACAAAACATTTTCGCATTCGGAAGAGAAAGTTGGCGATTGGAATTTCGTAAATAGATCTCTCCGCAAAGAAAATCGTCTTTGTTTCAGTGACTGCCACCCCAACTCGCGTATCACATCGCTGACACTCTCACCTCTATTGTGAGATAACACGAAACGAGCTGCCTTCTCTGCACTTTTTTGGTTTCCTCCGTCAATCCTACCTGGTAAGGATCCTATACCGTGCAGTAATATTCCAGCAGAGGACGGACAAGTGTAATGTAGGCTGTTGCATCTTCTAAGTGTTCTGCCAACAAAGCGCAGTCTTTGTTTCGCCTTCCCCACAATATTATCTTTGTGGTAGTCCGCCCCCGGTAGCTGAGTGGTCAGCGCGACAGAATGTCAATCCTAAGGGCCCGGGTTCCATTCCCGGCTGGGTCGGAGATTTTTCTCCGCTCAGGGACTGGTGTTGTCCTTACCATCGTCATTTCATCTCCATCGACGCGCAAGTCGCCGAAGTGGCGTCAAATCTAAACACTTGCACCCGGCGAACGGTCTACCTGACGGGAGGCCCTAGTCACAAGACATTGGTGGTCTTTCCAATTGAAGTTGCACTAATTGTAATTCATAGGCGGCGTTTCAGTCTGTAGCCGCATGCTCTCTTTGGTAAGCCTGTTGCCAGACCCAATTTGTGGAAAACGTTGTGACTTTCACTGATGTTACTCATAACTACTTTTCTATTCACGAAAAGAATCAACTTCGGTCTTGTTATAAAAAGTATTTTGCAAATAATAAAATTATTTTTCATTTGTCTTCCTGACGTCTATAATTCGTAATTGGTGTTGCCAGGTGTCTTGTCTTAGGACCGCGCCCAGCAAAACACATACCCGGAGTCCGGCCTGTCCCGATTTTGTTAGGCTTTTTAGCGCTGAAGTAGAGAACGCGCAACTAAGGCCCGTTCCAAGCTAATGACGTAAGTGCGGGTGAATATAAGGAAGAGTACAGAGATGTACAACAAGGATATATAAGATGTACTAAATCAAAGCTTAGGTCTGTGACCTACGTTTTTCTTCGTAGACCGAATAAGCCTAACACACAATGTCGCAACCACGCTACGCTTCCCATACGAACAATTAACTGTTTATTTTGTTTAATGAAGAACTTTTAGTTTATTTTTGACTTAAGATTATGTTAGAGAGAAGACTGAGCAATTACGAAGAATGAGCACTTAGCTGCTATCACAATTAAAGATGTTTATTGATTGTTGCTTAGTTTAAGCTCGTTTAAGGTTGATCTCGCAAGAAACTGACAAATGTTTATTAATGAACGACTGAATATTCCGAACTGACTATTTGTGTGCTACGTATAACGCCGCGTTCGGCTTTTTATTTTTGGACTGGCAACCCTAGACTATAAAATATTCTTAACACAAAAAACTACCCAGTATAGGGTGAAGTACGAAGAAATACATGTATCATAAAAAAACGAAGTTCTGCGTTTCTTAATAACACTAATGAAACTATATGTGAAGGTAGGATTGGTATCTGTTCCCGAATGAACGGATACTACTGATGACCGTGCAGCTTCTCTAGAATGAAATGATAATTAAATGGACACCCTAGCTGCAAACAGGTGTTGTTTTACATCATTGGGGGCATGACGAAAATGTGTGCCCCGACCGGGACTCAAACCTGGGATCTCTTGCTTACATCGCAGACGCTCTATCCATCTGAGCCACCGAGGGCACAGAGGATGGTGCGCCTGCAGCGACTTATTCCTTGCACGCTCCCCGTGACACCCACATTCCCAATACATCCACACCACTACATTCGTAGTCTGCCACGAGTAGTGAGTGTAATCGGCAAACATCTATTAGGCGCACACTCCGTTAACAATGACTGGATTCTCTAAAGTTTTCAAAAATGGAATGTTGAACGCGCCTAGCTCAAACTCTCATTCCGCGTTCAAAGTCTGTTAATCCTCGCCGTGCGCGCCCATAATCACATCGGAAAGCTTTTCTAGTGAATCACCAGAGTACAAACGACATCTCCGCCAATGCACTGCCCCTTCACACCTTGTGTACGCGATACCACCGCCATCTGCATATATGCGTATCACTGTCCCATGACTTTTGTCACCTCAGTGTACATGCACACATGTTACATGACCGCCTCAATACTAGGTAGAGTCTTGCCTGTACCTCAAACGCATCTTGATGTGACTAAAGCGGCGTCGTTATACCAGCCTTCCACGCCTTATTTGGGAGTACTCAAATCAACATAGCTCCAGACCAAACTACTGTAGTTAGTCATCGAACTTTACTGCAACTAACATGGGGAGGCCGCCAATTGTGAAATTCAGATTCGATTCATACTGTGCATCATAAAAGCTCATGGCCAGAGACGTAATGTGGCAAAGCACCAAGATGCACTTCTCAGCCGTTGTCGAGAAAATCGACAGTTAAAAGAAACCGTTGCGGTGAAATACTCTCTACGCTTAAAATTTTCTACAGCGTCGTGGCGCAGCGGTAAGCGCTCGGGTTCGTAATCCGAAGGTCGCCGGATCGAATCTCGCGCCATGCAACTTTTTTTATTATTTGTTTTTTTTTTTTTTTTTTTTTTTTTTTTTGTAATTCAAAGGTATACACACACACACAATTTATATATACACTTGAAATAAATCCAATCCATCGTCCACCACCAATTGTCTTCTCCGATTTTTGCCGATATGATACGATACGCGTGGTATGCATCAAACCTGACGAACCATAGAACAATTTGTCAGAATGTCAATCAGGTGTGTTTCCCAACAGATAATTTAAAAAACAATTGTTCTTGTAAAAACGCATCGTTTATCAGATGTGCTCGATGTCGTGCTGTTTTCTGATTTCCATGTTTCTATGATAACTATCATTCTGGTCACTAATCGTTAATTATGTGCGAGGGTATACCGAACTTTTCAATAAATTGTATCCACTTGAATATTATTTGTGATATTGTGTTTTATTTCAAGTTTTATTTTTCCACGACAAACGACTTTCAGCAACTTATTATATGCATAATTGTTGCAACTCATTGCCACGAATTATATATATATATATATTTGAATTACAAAAAAACAAATAATAAAAAAAGTTGCATGGCGGGAGATTCGATCCGGCGACCTTCGGATTACGAACCCGAGCGCTTACCCCTGCGCTACGACGCTGTAGGAAACTATTAACCGTAGACAGTATTTCACCGCAACGGTTTCTTTTAACTGTCGATTTTCTCGACAGCGGCTGAGAAGTGCATCTTGGTGCTTTGCCACATTACACCTCTGGCCATGAGCTTTTATTATGCGCAGTATGAATCGAATCTGAATTTCACAATTGGCGGCCTCCCCTTGTGAGAGCGTTGTCCAGAAAGCAAGTTCCTATGGGCCGCGAAACAGAAACCACAACGAAAATCATATTTTCTCCAAACGGTTAGCTACACAGATCGAACTTAACCTTCTGCAGACCCCTCGTATTTGAAAATATGTGGTTAATCTAAAATTACATCGATTTTTTTGTAACTGGACAACAGTCATGACCACGCAAAATCTGGTGATAGGCTCCTATGGGACCAAACTGCTGAGGTCATCGGACCCTAGGCTTCCACGCTGCTTAATCTAACTTAAACTGATGGGGGGCAGGGGAGCGAACCGTGACACAAAATCTGGATGGTTTTATTCTACAAAGTCTAATTCATAGTTATGACGAAACATAGTACATAATTTCTAAGCAATGAAAAAACAGGAGTTAAATCTGATGCGATTATTTATGCTTTAAATTACATAATCTATACTAAGTAAATGTAAACGTAGGCTTCCGCGGCCGTTGTGACAGTAAATAAAATTCTTCAGTTAGTAGTACACCCTGAAGAAGGCGTCTTGTAACAATCGCCGAAACGTCGGAATTTTCTAGTTGACAAAGCGGCACCAACCCCAGAAGAATTTGATTGACTATAATCAACACTACTTTACTTCACATACTTCTTCAATACTGATTCCATCATCGTCAAAACTGTAGTCTGTGGAGTAAAACGTGCACGCCCTCTACCCGAAGCGCTTGTGAATCGTCTCCTGTTCGCTCCCACAGGGACCACCGCCTGTCGTTGCAGAGACTGAGGCGAATAACAAATGTCCGCAGTTCCTCATCACGTTCTTGTTCTCACGTTATTGCAGCTTCCGCCAGCAGCTCCTGCGGTTAGCTCTATTTCTGTACGCCTCTCTCCTGATGACACACTTCATGTGCTACCCCACCTAGTATTTTATCTCCTACATTTTATGTGCCACGAATTTAACAATATTTCATCATCACACTCGGACATGCGCTGAGGGGTCCATTTACTTAAACATCTGATCGCGATATCACAGCGCATCGCATTGTAACTTTTTTGGTTACGCCATCGACGCGTTCAGAAATTTATTTCGGAACTGTCATATACTCGACCATTCTTGGAGGTACACTACTGGCCATTAAAATTGCTACACCACGAAGATGACGTGCGACAGACGCGAAATTTAACCGACAGGAAGAAGATGCTGTGATACGCGAATGATTAGCTTTTCAGAGCATTCACACAAGGTTGGCGCCGGTGGTGACACCTAGAACGTGCTGACATGAGGAAAGTTTCCAACCGATTTCTCATACACAAACAGTAGCCCACCGGCGTTGCCTGGTGAAACGTTGTTGTGATGCCTCGTGTAAGGAGGAGAAATGCGTACCATCACGTTTCTGACTTTGATAAAGGTCGGATTGTAGCCTGTCGCGATTGCGGTTTATCGTATCGCGACATTGCTGCTCGCGTCGGTCGAGATCCAATGACTGTTAGCAGAATATGGAATCGGTGGGTTCACGAGGGTAATACGGAACGCCGTGCTGGATCCCAACGGCCTCGTATTACTAGCAGTCGAGATGACAGGCATCTTATCCGCATGGCTGTAACGGATCGTGCAGCCGCGTCTCGATCCCTGAGTCAACAGATGGGGACGTTTGCAAGAAAACAACCATTTGCACGAACAGTTCGACGACGTTTGCAGCAGCATGGGCTATCAGCTTGGAGACCGTGGCAGCGGTTACCCTTGACGCTGCGATGGTGTACTCAACGACGAACCTGGGTGCACGAATGGCAAAACGTCATTTTTACGGATGAATCCACGTTCTGTTTACAGCATCATGATGGTCGCATCCGTGTTTGGCGACATCGCGGTGAAAGCACATTGGAAGCGTGTATTCGTCATCGCCATACTGGCGTATCACCCGGCGTGATGGTATGGGGTGCCATTGGTTATACGTCTCGGTCACCTCTTGTTCGCATTGTTTGAACAGTGGATGTTACATTTCAGAAGTGTTACAACCCGTAGCTCTACCTTCATTCGATCCATGCGAAACCCTACATTTCAGCAGGATAATGCACGACCGCATGTTGCAGGTCCTTTACGGTCCTTTCTCGATACAGAAAATGTTCGACTGCTGCCCTGGCCAGCACATTCTCCAGATTTCTCACCAATTGAAAACATCTGGTCAATGGTGGCCGAGCAACTGGCTCGTCACAATACGCCAGTCACTACTCTTGGTGAACTGTGGTATGGTGTTGAAGCTGCATGGGAAGCTGTACCTGTACACGCCATTCAAGCTCTGTTTGACTCAACGCCCAGGCGTATCAAGGCTGTTATTGTGGCCAGAGGTGGTTGTTTTGGGTACTGATTTCTCAGGATCTATGCACCCAAATTGCGTGAAAATGTTGTCACATGTCAGTTGTAGTATAATATATTTGTCCAATGAATACTCTTTTATCATGTGCAGTTCCTGGTGTAGCAATTTCAATGGCCAGTAGTGTATTATACGCATCGCTTTTCAGCTGCTAGAAGTCCTATATAAAGTGCGAACGTTCGGAGTCCCGCTTGAGGTTTACGTGACGCCGCTCATGACACCCCCAGTCGGTCGGTGTGGCCGAGCGGTTCTAACCTCCTCGGTTCGGAACCGCGCTGCTGCTGCTGCGGTCGCAGATTCGAACCCTGCTTCGGGCACGGACGTGTGCGATGTCCTTAGGTTAGGTTTAAGTAGTTGTAAGTGTTTGGGACTGATGACCTCACATGTTAAGTCCCATAGTGCTCAGAGCCATTTGAACCATCTGACACCCCCAAAAATCGGCCGTGACAATGGCGGTGTCTGGCATCGCTGGTCACGACGCCAACTACCGCCGTTCCCGAGAAAGCGCCCCGCGGCGCCGCCGAAACGCGTAACCGCCGAGCGGTGCTGCTGCCTGCCCGCTCCGGCGCACATCTCCTCCACGGCTGACTGACCCCCGGAGCTTCGCTTCGCTTCGCTTTCGCTGGGGGCGTTGCGTCACACACCTGACTGCTGACCCACTGCCTGATCGCCGCTCGTAGTTGCCGCACCGGCCCGCAGATGGCGCGCTGGCCGCGTTCCGCGCACCTGAAGCCGGTATCGGAAGGTGAGGGGCGTCCGATGGACGCGTGCCGTCAGAATCCGGCCCAGCAACAAACAGCGCGCAGCGCTTTCATATACCGGTTACGGACCGGACACGGCAATGATACTGCAACGCGACAGCAGTCAACGATGATGTTTAACACTTTCGCTGCGGCTCACGCTTATAAGCGTCGCAACAAGCCACGAGTCAGTGCGTCCGCGCTCACTATCGGATTACTCAGTCTTGTTGCAGCGTCTAAGCCAGCATCAAAGAGAGTAAACTTTTGTTTTGTGTGGTCAGTTATCGAACGTATATTGTTCGTAATGGCGGCTAATGAACCGATGCCTGGAGCTTCCAATGTGAAAAGGAGCAGGAAAAGAGTTAAATGGGTCAAATGGTTCTGAGGACTATGGCACTTAACATCTATGGTCATCAGTCCCCTAGAACTTAGAACTACTTAAACCTAACTAACCTGAGCACATCACACACATCCATGCCCAAGGCAAGATTCGAACCTGCGACCGTAGCGGTCTCGCGGTTCCAGACTGACGCGCCTAGAACCGCACGGCCACACCGGCGCAAAATTAGTTAAAACAGACTGAACATAACGAAAACATGTGGCCCTTATTCTGTGACAAGAGAATAGAAAAATACACCATAGGAAAATTACATGAAAAGTAGCTTATAGGTGATAATCAAGACCAGAAATGCTGTTGTGGTCTTCAGTCCTCAGACTGGTTTGATGCAGTTCTCCATGCTACTCTATCCTGTGCAAGCTGCTTCATCTCCCAGTACGTACTGCAGCCTACGTCCTTCTGAATCTGCTTAGTGTATTCATCTCTTCGTCTCTCTCTACGATTTTTACCCTCCACTCTGCCCTCCGGTACTAAATTGGTGATCCCTTGATGCCTCAAAACATGTCCTACCAACCGATCCCTTCTTCTAGTCAAGTTGTGCCACAAACTTCTCTTCTCCCCAATCCTATTCAATACCTCCTCATTAGTTACGTGATCTACCCACCTTATCTTCAGCATTCTTCTGTAGCACCACATTTCGAAAGCTTCTATTCTCTTCTTGTCCAAACTGGTTATCGTCCATGTTTCACTTCCATACATGGCTACACTCCATACAAATACTTTCAGAAACGACTTCCTGACACTTAAATCTATACTCGATGTTAACAAATTTCTCTTCTTCAGAAACGATTTCCTTGCCATTGCCAGTCTACATTTTATATCCTCTCTACCTCGACCATCATCTGTTATTTTACTCCCTAAATAGCAAAACTCCTTTACTACTTTAAGTTTCTCATTTCCTAATCTAATCCCCTCAGCATCACCCGACTTGATTCGACTACATTCCATTATCCTCGTTTTGCTTTTGTTGATGTTCATCTTATATCCTCCTTTCAAGACACTGTCCATTCCATTCAACTGCTCTTCCAAGTCCTTTGCTGTCTCTGACAGAATTACAATGTCATCGGCGAACCTCAAAGTTTTTATTTCATCTCCATGGATTTTAATACCTGCTCCGAATTTTTCTTTTGTTTCCTTTACTGCTTGCTCAATAAAGAGATTGAATAACATCGGGGAGAGGATACAACCCTGTCTCACTCCCTTCCCAACCACTGCTTCCCTTTCATGCATCTCGACTCTTATAACTGCCATCTGGTTTCTGTACAAATTGTAAATAGCTTTTCGCTCCCTGTATTTTACCACTGCCACCTTCAGAATTTGAAATCGAGTATTCCAGTCAACATTGTCAAAAGCGTTCTCTAAGTCTACAAATGCTAGAAACGTAGGTTTGCCTTTCCTTAATCTTTCTTCTAAGATAAGTCGTAAGGTCAGTATTGCTTCACGTGTTCCAAAATACAGAAATAAAAGAGATTAAAATTGTTAAACTCAGCTTAAGATTCAGTATTGGCAGAAAACCACTTTAAAATGATGTCATAACAGATTTAGAAAGTATAATTTGATACGCAATATTCAAATGTTGTCAAAAACTTGCACTAGTGCAACTAAATACATAAACACTACATTTCTTACGGCCAGAGACGATCCCTGGTAACTGAAGTGGGCTTGGAGAGGCTGCTCCGTACGTCGACCACGTTAATGTGTTTCCTTCTGTGTGTCGCCGCGTTTGTAGGCGTCTTTGGTTTTCAGTCAGTACTGACGGCAGCATTTGAGCTTCGCTGCTGAAAGCTGGTATAGATTTTCCCCTGTCGAACGTTTCCCGTAAGTGGCTAGCTCATTGTCTCCAACTTTCTTCTGTCCAGGACTAGTTCGGCTTAGCCTTTTCTGTGCAAACAGCAATTAAATAAAAGCTACATTACATTGCTCATAAGCCGTCTACGTCACAGCACTTAGGTTAATTAAATTAAACCCTGCAGCGCAGTGACCTGACGACCTGCAAGCATTTAGATGTTGAGTGGGGGGGGTAAGTGGGGTGGGGGGGGGGGGCGTGCCTAACCGCGCAGACTGCTCCGGCCCCGCCTCGGCCAGAGTTCACCTGCAGATCGTTAGGGTGGCTGCACGGCGCACGCCGTGACGTCCGCCGGCGGTGCCGGCTGCTGCTGGTTGCCTGGCAACCGACCACGCCTCCGAGCGCGCCGCGGCGGCCCAACCCCGGGGGTGCAGGATCGATGCCGCGCTGAGACGATGGGGGCAATCACGTCTCGTTCCGTTACGGACATACACGTTTATCTACGCCTGGAACTGTACATCTTATAGCAACAACACCCCTTTTAGTGTCAGTGATTCTATATGGCTACCATATATCGGAAATACTGATCCTTTGCACAAGAAAAACGATATATCTACACCACTGGCCATTAAAATTGCTACACCAAGAAGAAATGCAGATGATACACGGGTATTCAATAGACAAACATATTATACTAGAACTGACATGTGATTACATTTTCACGCAATGTGCGTGCATAGATCCTGAGAAATCGGTACCCAGAACAACCACCCCTTGCCGTAATAACGGCCTTGATACGACTGGGCATTGAGTCACACAGAGCTTGGATGGCGTGTACAGGTACAGCTGCCCATGCAGCTTCAATACGATACCACAGTTCATCAAGATTAGTGACTGGCCTATTGTGACGAGCCAGTTGCTCGGCCACCACTGACCAGACGTTTTCAATTGGTGAGAGATTTGGAGAATGTGCTGGCCAGAACAGCAGTCGAACATTTTCTGTATCCAGAAAGGCCCGTACAGGACCTGCAACATGCGGTCGTGCATTATCCTGCTGAAATGTAGGGTTTCGCAAGGATCGAATGGAGGGTAGAGCCACGGGTCGTAACACATCTGAAATGTAACGTCCACTGTTCAAAGTGCCGTCAATGCGAACAAGAGGTGACCGAGAGGCGTAACCAATGGCACCTCATACCATCACGCCGGGTGATACGCCAGTGACGAATACACGCTTCCATTGTGCGTTCACCGCGATGTTGCCCAAACACGGATGCGAGCATCATGATGCTGTAAACAGAACCTGGATTCATCCGAAAAAATGACGTTTTGCCATTCGTGTACTCAGGTTCGTCGTTGAGTACACAATCGCAGGCGCTCCTGTCTGTGATGCAGCGTCGAGGGTAACCGAAGCCGAGGTCTCCAAGCTGATAGTCGATGGTGCTGCAAAGGTCGTCGAACTGTCGGTGCAGATAGTTGTTGTCTTGCAAACGTCCCCATCTGTTGACTCAGGGATCGAGACGTGGCTGCACGATCCGTTGCAGCCATGCGGATAAGATGCCTGTCACCTCGACTGCTAGTGATACGAGGCCGTTGGGATCCAGCACGGTGTTCCGTATTACCCTCCTGAACCCACCGATTCCATATTCTGCTAGCAGTCATTGGATCTCGACCGACGCGAGCAGCAATGTCGCGATACGATAAACCGCAATCGCGAAAGGCTACGATCCCACCTTTATGAAAGTCTGAAACGTAATGGTACGCATTTCTCCTCCTTACACAAGGCATCACAACAACGTTTCACCAGGCAACGCCGGTCAACTGCTGTTTGTGTATGAGAAATCGGTTGGAAACTTACCTCATGTCAGAATGTTGTAGGTGTCGCCACTGGCGCCAACCTTGTGTGAATGCTCTGAAAAGCTAATCATTTGCATATCACAGCATCTTCTTCCTGTCGGTTAAATTTTGCGCCTGTAGGACGTCATCTTCGTGGTGTAGCAATTTTAATGGCCAGTAGTGTATATTGTTATTTATACCGTCGATACATCGGGTAAATCGGCGTGTTTCCTCGACGTGTCGAGCCTTCGTAATTTACGCTGTGGTCATCGATTTTGACAGATACTGTCAAATGATGCTACAGTGTTTAGTCCAATGAAAGTCAATTTCCTTGCTGCTGTATTACTTTACTTTGATGTTTAGCTCATATACACTCATCAGCCAGAACATTATGCCCCAATTGTCGGTATATCCACATTTGACACGGATAACAGCGGCGATCTAACGTTGCATGGAAGCAATGAGACCTTGGTAGCTCGCTGGAGGAAGTTGGTCTCCCGCACAAGTCACCTAATTCCCATAAATTCCGTGGAGGGGGCGGGGGGGGGGGGCGATATTAGCCTCATATCACATCCCCGATGTGTTCGATCGGGTTCAGACGTGGTGAGTTGCACGACCGGCACGTCAATTGGAGCTCTTCACTGTGTTCCTCGAACCACTCCATCACACTCCTGGCCTTGTGACATGGCGCATTATCTTGTTGAAAAATGCCACTGCCGTCCCGAAACAGGACCGTCAAGAAGGTGTGTAGATGGTTTGCAACCAGTGTATCATATTCTTTGGCCGTCGCGGTGCCTTGCACGATCCCATTGGACCCATGGATGCCCACGTGAATGTTCGCCAGAGCTTAACGAAGCCGCCCCGCAGCACAGGTGTCAAGGAGCTGTTCCCCTAGGAGATTCGCATTCGGGAGGACGACGGTTAAATCCCGCGTCCGGCCATCCTGATTTAGGTTTACCGTGATTTTCCTAAATCGCTCCAGGCAAATACCGGGATGGTTCCTTTGAAAGGGGACGGCCGACTTACTTCCCCGTCCTTCCCTAATCCGATGAGACCGATGACCTCGCAGTTTGGTCTCTTCCCCCAAACAACCCAATCCCCCCCCCCCCGCCCCCTCCTTGGAAGACGACGAATTCCCATCCTCCCATCGGCTTCATGAAGAAGGTATCGGGATTCATCGGACCATGCAACACTCTGCCACTGCGCCAACGTGCAGTGCCGATAATCAAGTGCCCATTTCAATTGTAGCGTTAACATTGACACCTGCATGGGTCGCCGGCTGTGGATTTCAATCGTTAGGAGTGTTTGGTGCACTGTGTGTTTACACACAGTTGTGCTCTGCCCAGCATTAAAGTCTGATGCTAGTTCCGCTACACTTCGCCGCATGTCCTGTTTTACCAGTCTGCCCAGATAATAACATCCGACATTTGTCTTTGTTGCTTCATTATGGACTGTGGGACAACGGTTGGCATCTATTTCTTGATACAATAATTTACCAACAGCCGTAAGTATTGCAGAAATTTATTTTATGAACTTTTTATATGCTACCAGTTTCGGCATTACATTGATGCCAACTTCAGGCCCCACATGTCAAGTGGTTCAAATGGGTCTGAGCACTATGGGACTCAACTGCTGAGGTCATTAGTCCCCTAGAACTTAGAACTAGTTAAACCTGACTAACCTAAGGACATCACAAACATCCATGCCCGTGGCAGGATTCGAACCTGCGACCGTAGCGGTCTTGTGGTTCCAGACTGCAGCGCCACTTCGCACGGCCACTTCGGCCGGCCCACATGTCATAGTTGTAAAATCGCTATACACGGAAGGAGCTATATAACTGGATCCGTCAATCAAATCGCTATGCAACAGCTCTTGGTGGCCTGGCCTGGCGATTTTACGACTATGACGTGTGGGGACTGAAGATGGCATCAATGTAATGCCGAAACTGGTAGCGTACAAGAAGTTCATAAAATGAATATCTACAATACATACAGCTGTTGGTAAATTATTGTATCAAGAAAAAGAATCCGACATTTGTAGCCGCCCAACCCCACGATGTCCGACCGTGGTTTCATCTTTGTTTCGTCGTGTGTTGCAGACACTCACCACCACCCTCCTTGTACACCCGGTAAGTCGTGCAATTTCCGAAATGCTCGTGCCGAGCCTTCGGACCATCGAAATGTGCAACAGGTCGAACTCAGATAGACAGGGCGCCCTTCCTATTCTACACACAGACATGCACCGTGCGTGTATCCGACTAGCAGTCATTCCTCGCCAAGTGACGCTGTTATCGCCTGGACGGGTTTATATCGGTAGTAGGTCGATCGTTATAACGTTATTGCTGATCAGTGTATGTAGAACTGGGATGACCAAAACAAGCGATGCTTTTTGAGGGGGAAGAGAGGGAAACTGTGAACGCGACGTATTAAGATGGCAACGCAATCGCCGAAGAGACACTGGACGTCTCGCACGTAGCTTGGTTTCATGTATTGACCGTTTTAAACGAATGCAAATAGTATTAGTGTGACTGTGTTTACTGTGTTTGAGGCGTCACTTCACCATTTTTCATTGGAAACGATATTGCAATCAAGCAATGGGCAGCAGCCGGAGATTATGAACCACGTCGGGTGTAAACAACAACAACTACTACTTATTCATTATCTTGCAAAAGGGTAAAACAACTACCAATGAACACTTACGTCATCATTCTACCTGGACAGAAAAAAGACATCTTTCGTGAGAATAATGCAGAAATATTTGTCAGGATCTCATGTATTTGAATGCCGGGTCGACGGTTTTTCACCTTGTCAGAATATACCTGTTTCCTCTGCGCGCGCGCACCCATGCACACGCACACATACTGGAACTTTAATGGCCGAGCGGTTCTAGGCACTTCAGTCTGGAACCGCGCGACCGCTACGGTCGCAGGTTCGAACCCTGCCTCGGGCATGGATGTGTGTGATGTCCTTAGGTTGGTTAGGTTTAAGTAGTTCTAAGTTCTAGGGGACTGATCACCATAGATGTTAAGTCCCATAGTGCTCAGAGCCTTTTTAACTTTAACAGTGGCAGTACTGCCAGAGAGACGCAACGCAACGGTTAGCAAATAACGTCGCTCGTACCAGACATTAGTTACATACAAATACCGAACCTCAGTGCAAATTAACTCTCTCTTTCTACATCACAAGCATGTGCAGTAACAAGAACGGAGCCTAGTGTAGCGGTCGGACTAATGTAGTGCTGTCACCATTCTTTCGAAACAAGAATAACAGAGTTGAATAACAACTGTGCTACCGGACATACAGCAGGAGAGAGTGATCACGGTCTTCAACAGGCTTGCGGGGAATCTGCACACCTTACAGAGCAGTGACGAACTGAGTAAAAGCTTTCAATGAGGGACATCAAAATGTGGCTGACATTCGTCGGCCAGATCTTCCCGTGGCACTGAAGAAAAAGCGTCTGCTCGTACCGCGTTACTGGACACTCATCGACACCAAACGATTCACCAACTGGTCCGAGAGACAGCATTAGCGCATACGACTGTGCTTCAAATCCTGAAAGGACGCCTGGGAAAGACAGAAAGAGCACAACGATGGGTTTCGCATGATTCGACGGAAATGCAGAAATGGCTACGATACGAAGCTATTGGTACCCACCGAGAACACTAAGAGTGCAAAGGAGACTTGTAACGCCGGAAATGCATATCCTCCTGTTTCCATCTATTGTACTATAATTTTTTTTCCTTGGTTTGTTACCTCAAGATATGACATTTCTGTCTCTTTATATACTGTAATTGTTTTACTGTTATATATATATTGTTTTGTGAATATTATTTGTATTTATACGCTGGGTCTGGCCTAGGGAAAACTATGCTATCGAACGAATACATTGATAGGTCGTGTGGAGAACAAAAGTGTTTAGGATCTTTGGTAGTGTTAACTCTGCCGCGTGGAGCGCGGACAGAGCATGAGAGAGTCTGGCGGGAGTAGCGAGTGGAGCAGGTGTGTTGTGTGAAGCTCCCTCGAGTTGCCGCGCTTTCGGGGTTTTGGCAGCATGTAATTGCGCTCGACTTGCGATGATAGTTTCTGACACGGTGTCGCGGACGGGAAACATTAGCTGGCGCACATCAAGAGCCCGTTTCGCCTGGTGACCGTGTCGAGAAGAAGGCGCGCCAGCATCCAGCTTCTGCAACAGCGACGGCCGACAATGAGTGACTGTCGCCACCTCCTCGATCGACGACTTCAAACCTTCAATCAACCAACAAGGAAGACTGGAAGCACGTAAAGTTTCAGAACTGTATGGCAGACCTCAGCTTTTCAAACTTTCAAAATTGTTCATCACAAAATTACAGCTACTTAGCATGAATCTTTGTTGCTCATTGTCCCAATTGCATTACCAAGCAGGGTCCCTTCCTTTTCCGAAATGAACCCGAGTGTCGTTGAAATTCAATTTCACTGCTTTAATTTCAAGGTTCAGTTAAAGTATTCATAGCTGGCTACAATACTTAGATTACACAAGCACAAATTAAGAGTGCTAGTTTTGTTACCATATTTTAGCTTACCTGTGACTGCAGCTCAGCTTGGTACGTACTAAATTTTACTATTGTTAATTGTTCAGAATCATTTAATTCAAGTTCAAAGTTAAATCTCTTATTTCTAAATTGCGTAGATTCAAGTAGCTTTTGAAATGATTGTTGAGGTAGTCCAAGACTAACCGTATTTTACTGAATTTCGATGTGCTTCAGAAAGAAAGCTCACTATTAACTTTAGTCACTAAATTAACTTTCGATTTTCCGGTTTTATTAATTCTTTTGCTAAACTAAGTCAGAGTGTAGCGAAATTTATTACTTCTGACAAACTTCCAGTTTTCACACTACACTTGTCAACCTTCAGTTGCCACGCTTCTAGTGCTAATTATATGTGTAATAACCTTTCTTTTCAGTTACTATAGTAATTGTCCTTAGGACTGGCGACCGTAATTTTCCCCAAATCTCAAATATCTAATTACCGCTAGTCGATTGTTAACGTAACGGCCGCACATTTACTTTCTTTATTAACTTTACCCCTATTTCAAAATTAATTTCCACCAGTTTCATTAGCATTTTTCCTTTCATTTAGATGTAACCCTTTCCTCCCTCTTTACCGACAAATTAACCTCGGTGACGATTGCTTTTCCCAAATTTCCATTGCTTTTCCCAAATTTCCATTAGGTACACGCGGTTTAATTTTTCACTGTCATTAAGGTCGATAAGTGAGGGGGAGGTTACAGACTGTTTCTGACGGCGCCTCGTTATGCTGGGTAAGACATGGGACAAATCGTACGACACACACTTGAAACGCCAATCAAACGGATGGCGTCACTGCGGGTCACCACGACGACCCAAAGGTTGTCAGAACCCCAGCAACGTGAAAGTTGCGCTGATCGTAGTGTACGGCTGTGGTCGTGTTATCCTAAGGCATAGTGTTCCCCAACGGCTGAACGTCAATGCACTGTATTACTGTCCATTTTTTGGATTACAGCCTCCGACCAGCATCACGAAAGAAACGGAGACACTTCCTGCAGCACATACACGTAAATTTGCAGGAAAATGATCGTGCACATACTGAGCCCAACGAGACACATTTCTTCGATCGATAGGGCTGCGAGGTGCTGTACCATCCATCATATTCCCAGGACGTAAGCTCTTGTGATTTGACATGATTCCTAAAATGAAAGAAGCACTTCGTGAAATTCGCGTCAGAACTGTTACACAAATTCGTCGGACAAAGGACAGCGCCATTCGAACCGTCAACGCAAGTGGCGCTGTTAAATGTACCCTGCGTCTTACACGTCGCTGGCAACGTGTTGAACACATATGTATATGTATATGTCTATGTATATGTACACATATAGTATAAATATCTATGGAGTGAGCATAGCGCACTGCCAATGTTCTCAGCATCAAACCGGGCTAGTCACGTGGTAATGGGACGTCGCTGCTTCTCTGTGAAACTTTAGTATTACACGTATTCACCTGTTCTTACATACGTTTCTACACGTCTTGGTAGTAATAACAGCCATGGAGCAGTACTTTTGCTCCTACGGATGTAAAGAGAAGTACGTGAAAGGAGGACCAGTTACTTTTCACAAGTACGTACAACAAATCTCTAATAGTGAATAACATATTGATGTGAGGCGCGCTGTATGTTTAGAAATATCGAGACGCGGTATTATAATGTGTTGCAGAGCAAATTTCTGCGATTCCCCCCCCCCCCTTTCTGTGATGCATCGGCGCCCAATACAGCGTGATTGTAACGTAATTAGTTGGAACAAAGATTCGACAACATGAGTAAGTTCAACAGGAAACCTAAAAAGGTACTGTTGGCAGTCACTTCTTTTCCCGCACCCGAAAAAATGTAAGGACAGTGGAACTGAGCTACGTTACTGTGGCGAAAAATCACAATACCTTTGCTTTAAAACTATTTCAGTTACAGGTATAAAATTGTTAATATGTCTATAAAACGCATATACAAAGTTTCAGGATACTTCTGAAGGTGATTTATCTGTTCTAGCGAAATAATAACACTCAAAATACGCTAAACGCTATACGGACTAACATGCGCCGTCCCAATACCACGTGACGCAGCAGGAGATGTTGCGGACATGTTTCTCGTTCTGCGCATCTGAATGCTCACTCCACAGATATTTCTACTCTATGGTTGTACACAATGCTGGTGACTGCACTGAAAAACAAATTTCCAAACATGTATCTATTTTTTGTACGAGGGGCGTTTGGTAAGTACGTGCAAAGTCCGAGAGATGGCACCACCGGCGCGTATCGACGTCATGTTTAGTTAGTAGCATCTTTGGAAACAACGTACACTAAGTTTCAGCCATATTGGTCTATTTCTTTGTGTCTGGCATTCGTGTGAATCAAAGAAGTCTAGTGATTATTTTAAAAAAATGGACGAAAAAGAATTTCGTGTGTTGATTAAACATTACTTTACGAAAGGCAAAACGCCTCACAGGACTAAAGAGAAGCTTGATAAACATTACGGTGACTCTGCACCTTCGATTAGAACAGTTTGTAAGTGGTTTGAAAAGTTTCGGAGTGGCCATATGAGCAGAGGTGGCTCAACGTTCTGGACGCCATGTGGAAGTTACGACTCCAGAAATCATTCATAAGATCCATCATATGGTGATGGATGACAGAGGAGTTAAAGTGAGTGAGATTGCTAGTGCTGTGGGCATCTAGAATGAACGGGTTCATAATATTTTGCATAAACATTTGGACATGAGAAAGCTATCCGCAAGATGGGTTCCACTATTGCTCACACTTGACCAAAAGCGGAATCGTGTGAAGTGTTGCAAAGATGGTTTGCAGCTGTTCAGGAAGAATCGGCAGGACTTTAAGCGTCGTTTCGTCACTGTGGATGAAACATGGATACATTACTATACTCCTGAGTCCAAACAACAATCTAAACAATGGGTTTCCAAGGGGAATCTCCACCAAAAAAGGCGAAGACCATTCCTTCGGCCAGAAGGGTTGTGGCGACTGTCTTTTGGGATTCGCAAGGGATAATCCTCGTCGATTATCTGGAAAAGGGTAAAACTATTACAGGTGCATATTATTCATCGTTATTTGACCGTTTGAAAACCGAGCTGCAAGAAAAACGTAGCGATTGAACCGGAAAAAAGTCCTTTTCCATCACGACAATGCACCAGCACACACGTCAGCAGCTGTTTAAAAATTAATGGAAATTATATTCCAACTTGTTTCACATCCCCCCTATTCTCCAGACTTACGTCCCTCGGACTAGTATTTGTTCCCCAATTTGAAGAAATGGCTGGCGGGACAAAGGTTTTATTCAAACGAGGAAGAGATTGCAGCAACTTATAGCTATTTTGCAGACTTGGATAACTGCTATTATTCGGAAGGGATCAACAAATCAGAACAGCGTTGGATGAAGTGTATAAGTCTAAAAGGAGACTATGTTGAAAAACAAAGACGGTTTACCCCAAACACGTAAGTAGTTTTTATTTTTGCACGAACTTTTCAAACGCCCCTCGTAAGTTATAAATAAATCATTTGTGCTGTTGAACTTACAGCCGTCGTACATGTGTTTTATTTTTACTCACACCTGCAAAGAAATGCAGTATTCGGATACCTCAATTAACTGTGTAATGGTTCAGTATCAGAGAGAGAGAGAGAGAGAGAGAGAGAGACTGTATATAGAACCTTCATTTCCTCATTATTTTCCTGCTGATACTTGGAAGTGAAAATGAGGACAGTGGAGGGAATAAGCCTTGTATAAATGGTTGTGCCAAAGATTAGTGGAAGAGTTTTGTAACTGTCGCAAAGATATACGCTTAACACTTGTAATATTACGCTGTCACTACTGCTACTGTGTTCCATGTATTGCTTTCCTTGCCGATTCTGCTGAGAACCTCCTATACTCCACTTAATTTTCAGTATACTTCTGTAAGGCCGCACGCCAGACTTTTCGATGACCCCCCCGCCCCCCCCCCCCCCCCAAAAAATCACGATTCACTTTCGTACAACGCTGAGCTCCAGACGTACAGGCTCCAGAATTTTTCTGAAATTAAGGCCTTCGGTCTACTTCCTGGTTTGCAAATGTCAAGTTTGCCGCTAATATTTCCGCTACTATTCATTACTTTCGTCTTCCTTCGGTTTAGCCTCAGTGTGCTCGTTACACTGTTCACTCCGTTGCAGAGGTCCCGCAATTCTGCCTCACTTTCACTACGAGTAGCGGTACGTAAACGAGTAGGAAGCAGTTTGGTGGGAGGAAGATCGATGTCTGACGACGCGCCATTCACCGGGACCAGTTCAGGGAACTGAATGGCCGGAAGGCGTGAGGTTTAGTTCAGCGGCTCACTGGCGGCCAGCGGATGATTTGCGGAACTGCCGCAGCTGATAAACCGCTATGTCCCGGAATCCGCGAGAGCAGTGGTTTCCCCTGGCGCTTAATAAGAACTTCGTTTCGTCACAGAAGACTGGATGACTAAGTCAGCTATTTCGTACAATACGTCCAGCTCAAAGATAGGGGAAAAAACAAAGCTTTACTCAACCCACCGGATGGTTTGAGCCCCACAAAAAGCTTTGCTAGGCATGGTTCTATAACAGATGGTGTGCTCTTGCTTTTATCTGACCTATCAAATGTAATAGCGGGAGCTACGGTTCGTCTGCGAGCCATTGTGCAACTCGACTCTTTACACAATAACAAATCATTCGGGAGGACGAAGGTTCAATCCCGCGTCCGGCCATCATGATTTAGGTTTTCCGTGATTTCCCTAAATCGCTCCAGGCGAATGCCGGGATGGTTCCTTTCAAAGGGCACGGCCGACTTCCTTCCCCGTCCTTCCCTAATCCGATGAGACCGATGACCTCGCTGTCTGGTCTCCTTCCCCAAAGCAACCAACCAACCAACCAACCAACAAATCATTGCCGGAAGCGAAAGAAGCTTAAACTGTCAGAAAAAATCTCAAGGTACACTGAAGATCGACCCGGATAATTTTGATTTTGTTATATGGCACGTACCGCCGAACCACTTATTGCTAGATTCTAAACAAATGCCGACCAATGTATTGAAATTCGAAGCCACTACTGTACTTACAAGGGAACCTCCCCATCGCACCCCCCTCAGATTTAGTTATAAGTTGGTACAGTGAATAGGCCTTGAAAAACTGAACACAGATCAATCGAGAAAACAGGAAGAAGTTGTGTGGAAGTATGAAAGAAATAAGCAAAATATACAAACTGAATAGTCTATGCATATGATATGCAACATCAAGGACAGCCTGAGCTAACGAGCTCCGTGGTCCCGTGGTTAGCGTGAGCAGCTGCAGTACGAGAGGCCCTTGGTTCAAATCTTCCCTCGAGTGAAAATTTTAATTTTTTATTTTCAGACAATTATTATCTGTTCGTTCGTTCATTGACGTCTCTGTTCACTGTAATAAGTTTAGTGTCTGTGTTTTGCGACCGCACCGCTAAACCGTGCGATTAGTAGACGAAAGGACGTGCCTATCCAATGGGAACCGAAAAAGTTTGATCGCAAGGTCATAGGTCAACCGATTCCTCCACAGGAAAACACGTCTGATATATTCTATACGACACTGGTGACGGCATATGTTGTCGACCCGCCTAACCTGTACACTTCGCGATTGGGTAAAAAGAAAAAAATGGCTCTGAGCACTATGGGACTTAACATCTCAGGTCATCAGTCCCCTAGAACTTAGAACTACTGAAACCTAACTAACCTAAGGACATCACACACATCCATGCCCGAGGCAGGATTCGAACCTGCGACCGTAGCAGTCGCGCAGCTCCGGACTGAGCGCCTAGAACCGCGAGACCACCGCGGCCGGCTGGGTAAAAAGATTCTTCTACCTTGCCCGATTTAGGTTTTCTTGTGGATGTGATAATCACTCCCAAAAAAGTGATCGCATCGGACGGACGGACAAAATGGTTCAAATGGCTCTGAGCACTATGGGACTCAACTGCTGAGGTCATTAGTCCCCTAGAACTTAGAACTAGTTTAACCTAACTAACCTAAGGACAGCACAAACATCCATGCCCGAGGCAGGATTCGAACCTGCGACCGTAGCGGTCTTGCGGTTCCAGACTGCAGCGCCTTTAACCGCACGGCCACTTCGGCCGGCACGGACGGACAGATAATAATTGTCTGAAAATAAAAAATTAAAATTTTCACTCGTGGGAAGATTTGAACCAAGGACCTCTCGTACTGCAGCTCCTCACGCTGACCACGGGACCACGGAGCTCGTGAGCCCAGGCTGTCCTTGATGTTGCATATCATATGCATAGACTATTCAGATTGTATATTTTGCTTATTTTTTTCATACTTCCACACAACTTCTTCCTGTTTTCTCGATCGATCTGTGTTCAGTTTTTCAAGGCCTGTCCACTGTGCCAACTTATAAGTAAATCTGAGGGGGGTGCGATGGGGAGGTTCCCCTGTTAGTTACAAAGAGAAAGGAAATAAACATATTTTTGTATATGGAGTTTGTACTGTATAGAAACAGATCGCTCTCTGCCTGTAATGACAGGCGTCGTCGGCATGACAAATCTCACCTTCCTTCCCTCACTCCCTTCTTCCTTCCTTCCTGCGTTTAGTCGTGATCGAATTCCTCTCTACTGCTTCACAGGTGAACGCAGAACGACAGCACTCGAGAAAGTGAACTGCAGAATCATTTACAATGTGGCACGTGCATGTCTCGCAGATATCTGATTAGAAAAACAGTTTGTATGGCGCGACCTAACACACTATCTCCGTCAGCATTGCCGTGCCAACATTATTTCCACATTATTTATCCGAATCTCAGAACAAGGTACATGAGTGCAATCAGCTCAGCGCACGCCTTATCACTATAAAAGCTAGAAACACGACAAAAAAGTACGTACAATTCGAGCCGCTAGTCGTAATACAGGCGGCAACGTGCTGCCTAGTGACTTAATTCTAGAGTAGCTTATTTATTTCTTAACAAGTTGGTACGACCGCAATGTTGGCTCCATAAAGGACCTGAAAACCATAAATGCGCAGGTTGAGTCCTAATTTCAGGCCATTTAAAATATGCAGGATTACAATTTTTCGAGGACTGCTAATACGCAGACACTAATATTTTTCCTTTAATCTCAAAGCTCGTGATTTTCAAAATACTGTGTGCTCTTTTATCAGCGGTTGAAAGCTCTTGAAAAGAGTAGAATGCTCATAAGAAGCTTGCTATAATCTGAAGAGAAATTTGTCGGTAATCAGAAAATTTGCTGAAACATGGAACTCAGACTGCAATCAGTTAGGCGAAGCTAACAAGGAAATTCAAGTATATTAGTATCGTGCTGAAGCACCCAGCCAATTTGTTTGTTTGATTTCTCGACAACACATCTAATGAGGGACAGAATGCTCCCGACATTGAATAAAACCGCATTCTGACTTCTCTAACGAGTAGCTCTCAAGATGAGAATTATTTCCCGGAAAGCGGTAGCAAAGCACGCCGGATTCACTTTGGCGGAACAAATGAGATCCACTTCTCCAGCAGTCGACTGGGGGACGTAAACGTGAGTCTCTATACAGGCACTTCGCCCACAGTAACACCAGATTCTATTCCCTTATTTTACGCCCCTTTAGATACCAGTTCACATCATGCAGGTAGTATTTAAGAATAATTGCAAAACTATACAAATTAAATATGTTTGTTGGAGTGGCAGTCTCCCACAGCAGCAGTTGTATAATAATTCGTTATTAGATTTTCGTATCTTAGCGTACTGCTAATTAAGAAACTTATCACAGGACTTCATTTCGCTTTACTCCTCAAGTATCATCACTAATTATGCTGTGGGGATTTTGCGTACACATTGTAATCAGCTCACTAGATCATTATATTATATATATATATATATATATATATATATATATATATATATACACATGTGTGTGTGTGTGTGTGTGTGTGTGTGTGTGTGTGTGTGTGTGTGTGTGTGTTGTTTTGTGGGAAAGGGGTGGGGGACGAGGGGGGCAAGCGACACAACAGAATTTTTGTATAGTCACCTTTAACACAAAATAACGAAACTGAAGTGCAAAGAAATGAAATTAAATTAATCAAAAAATGGGCTCCGTAGCCGAAAAACAGACGCGAGAAGTTCGATTGCAACCTACAGTAACAACGAAAGGGAAAGCCAGTTGGCATCACTACATGTGACAAACAGCAATAAATGTTCTAATTTAAGTTTACCTGTAAATGTGACGTTTCTTAAACTTTATAGTAATCGAAATGTAAAAACATATTATGCACGCAAGATCTTTACAGAATTACAACCAATGATGCTTTAGCAATAAAGCGAAACACATACAGTGCGAAAGCTTCTCAGTTTTCAGTACGCTTTATGTAGAACACAGGCTACATACTAATTTTATTTTATTTTTTTCTAGCTACGGAAATATAGTGAACTAGATGTGCTTGATTATAGCATATTCTTTAGTGATTTTGGACTAGAATGCCTTTAAATCATGCAATAATCTCCTTATATACCCTACACTGTCGAATAAGTGATTGCTTATTCCAACAATACATGCACATATATTTTTCGACAAAGTATAGGAGCTGCATTCGGCACCGATCTACGCTTTCAACTCCACTGGCACTGTTTTCATAATTTTTGTGTGTTTAAAATGGAGTTTGAGTACTGGGCGTATACCAGTTATTTTCTAACGTAAATAATATTCACTCTGAACATGTTCTAAAATGTTGTTGAATCACATCAAAATATAAAGTTTTCATTCATAAAATTTAAGCTCAGGACTGAGTAGGTTATGACAGGAAAAGGAAAGTATAATGAGATTTTCACTCTGCAGCGGAGTGTGCGCTGATATGAAACTTCCTGGCAGAGTAAAACTGTGTGCCGGACCGAGACTCTAACTAGGGACCTTTGCCTTTCGTGGGCAAGTGCTCTCCGCTGCAGAGCGAAAATCTCATTTTGGAAACATCCCCCAGGCTATGGCTAAGCCATGTCTCTGCTATATCCTTTCTTCCAGTAGTGCTATTTCTGCAAGTTTCGCAGAAGAGCTTCTCTGAAGTTTGAAAGGTAGGAGACGACGTACTGGCAGAACTGAAGCTGTGAGGACGGGTCGTGAGACGTCCTTGGGTATCTCAGATGGTAGAGCACTTGCCGCGAAAGGCAAAGGTTCCTAGATCGAGTCTCGGTCCGGCACACAGCTTTAATCTGCCAAAAAGTTTCAAGAAAAAAACTATAGTTGTTACATTAAATATACGATCTTCACAGCATGAACCTGATCACTGTTGAACCACTTTTCCCATCTTGTCGTAACGTGCAGCACAGCTGTAAGAGAGCAGCAGTGCTTTTACAGCTATGGGGTTATCAGGATCCAACCACGTCTTTTTTTTTTTTTTACTGAGAGCTTCACTTAGTGGGCATTCAGAGATCAGTAGCGAGAGGGAGCGCCGACCAAGGGAACTATAGAGTGTGCCACCAAAATGTTTCCAATGTTCGACTGAAAGGGGGATTGTGAATTGCGCAAAAATTCGAGGCTTTCTTCGTTCAGAACGCGCCCGTCTCGGTGCATAACTCGCGAGCGATCCATGGTAACGTTCACTAAGTGTACCACTGCCATTCGTTACTGGGAAGAAGTCTGAGAGTCTCCACTGTAATTTAAACTCGTGTCCCTCCGTGGTAACGATCCTGTGTAGGTCTCTGTTCAGATCGGGAAAATGCATTAGTAAATACGTATAACTCATTAACACTTGTGATATTTGTTTCTTAACAGTTGTCCTCCTCCACCTATGAGGCCGTTGTCTACGTCATGTAGGTTAATACACTCCTGGAAATTGAAATAAGAACACCGTGAATTCATTGTCCCAGGAAGGGGAAACTTTATTGACACATTCCTGGGGTCAGATACATCACATGATCACACTGACAGAACCACAGGCACATAGACACAGGCAACAGAGCATGCACAATGTCGGCACTAGTACAGTGTATATCCACCTTTCGCAGCAATGCAGGCTGCTATTCTCCCATGGAGACGATCGTTGAGATGCTGGATGTAGTCCTGTGGAACGGCTTGCCATGCCATTTCCACCTGGACCAGCGTTCGTGCTGGACGTGCAGACCGCGTGAGACGACGCTTCATCCAGTCCCAAACATGCTCAATGGGGGACAGATCCGGAGATCTTGCTGGCCAGGGTAGCTGACTTACACCTTCTAGAGCACGTTGGGTGGCACGGGATACATGCGGACGTGCATTGTCCTGTTGGAACAGCAAGTTCCCTTGCCGGTCTAGGAATGGTAGAACGATGGGATCGATGACGGTTTGGATGTACCGTGCACTATTCAGTGTCCCCTCGACGATCACCAGTGGTGTACGGCCAGTGTACGAGATCGCTCCCCACACCATGATGCCGGGTGTTGGCCCTGTGTGCCTCGGTCGTATGCAGTCCTGATTGTGGCGCTCACCTGCACGGCGCCAAACACGCATACGACCATCATTGGCACCAAGGCAGAAGCGACTCTCATCGCTGAAGACGACACGTCTCCATTCGTCCCTCCATTCACGCCTGTCGCGACACCACTGGAGGCGGGCTGCACGATGTTGGGGCGTGAGCGGAAGACGGCCTAACGGTGTGCGGGACCGTAGCCCAGCTTCATGGAGACGGTTGCGAATGGTCCTCGCCGATACCCCAGGAGCAACAGTGTCCCTAATTTGCTGGGAAGTGGCGGTGCGGTCCCCTACGGCACTGCGTAAGATCCTACGGTCTTGGCGTGCATCCGTGCGTCGCTGCGGTCCGGTCCCAGGTCGACGGGCACGTGCACCTTCCGCCGACCACTGGCGACAACATCGATGTACTGTGGAGACCTCACGCTCCACGTGTTGAGCAATTCGGCGGTACGTCCACCCGGCCTCCCGCATGCCCACTATACGCCCTCGCTCAAAGTCCGTCAACTGCACATACGGTTCACGTCCACGCTGTCGCGGCATGCTACCAGTGTTAAAGACTGCGATGGAGCTCCGTATGCCACGGCAAACTGGCTGACACTGACGGCGGCGGTGCACAAATGCTGCGCAGCTAGCGCCATTCGACGGCCAACACCGCGGGTCCTGGTGTGTCCGCTGTGCCGTGCGTGTGATCATTGCTTGTACAGCCCTCTCGCAGTGTCCGGAGCAAGTATGGTGGGTCTGACACACCGGTGTTTTCCATTTCCAGGAGTGTATATTGTGTACCATCTGATTTGGGCAAGGATATTCTCCGTCTCACATGTACGGAATCAACATCAAGGCAGCGCCATCTGAAATTAGGACAATGAATCGCCCGGAGATTTGAACCATCAATTGTTCTCTTGGAGCAATTACGAATGTGCGGGAAAACTACATGCAACTGTTGAGTTGGAGCTAACAAATTACGAAAATGATGATTGTTACGATTCATCCGCTGTTCTGATCTCTTCCACACGTTTTACATGCGTTGATACACGACGAATTTGAGCGACTTAATCCACGGTGTGGTCACGGGCACGTCCAAATACCTTTCTGTCAATCTGTCAAATCTCCACGTCGACCCATCTTACTGCACTTGGCTGCCATCACTTACGCCAGAGGTGGAAAGCCACTTGATCACGTGGTGCCACTTTTCCACCATTTACAGCGCTCCCAAGCGACTAGTCTGCTCTTTTTTTTTTTTTAAGGAGATGAGCAATACTTTGTCCGGTGACCTTATGGTACGCGGTGTACTTCTGGGCGCACGAGAGCAGTGCTGAGGAAACGGCTGCGGCACCACGAGCTGCGGTGGAAACGCGACGCCTCGGCCTGTGGTCTTGCTGCGGCTGGCCTAGCATTCACTATCACGTGGCTCTGGCAGCCGTCATAATTACCAGGCCTCCGACACTGCTGCACTGCTGCCCTGACTCATTAACGCACTCGTCTGCACTTGTGCTGGTAGCAGCTTCCACGTCTCCACTCCACACCTACACCCCTACTCCGCAACACGGAGTCGTACGGACGCTGTGCCACGTACTGTCCTTATCATCTGTCCTCGCGCCAAGTAGATAGGCATCACGGTTTTAAAGTTGTGCATGCTGGTGTCCCGCAATATGGGGACTCCCTCGAGTGTTCACTCGTCTCCCCCAACCGGGTCCTCAGGATTCAAGTTCCCCTCCACGTCACTATACTTTACTTTCCGAGATCTGTCTCGAAATTTGGTAGAAAATCCGAAGAAATTCTGGTCGTATGTAAAGTACACAAGCGGCAAGACGCAGTCAATACCTTCGCTGCGCAGTGCCGATGGTACTGTTACCGACGACTGTGCCGCTAAAGCGGAGTTATTGAACGCAGTTTTCCGAAATTCCTTCACCAGGGAAGACGAATGGAATATTCCAGAATTTGAAACACGAACGGCTGCTAGCATGAGTTTCTTAGAAGTAGATACCTTAGGGATTGCGAAGCAACTCAAATCGCTTGATACGGGCAAGTCTTCAGGTCCAGATTGTATACCGATTAGGTTCCTTTCAGATTACGCTGATACAATAGCTCCCTACTTAGCAACCATATACAACCGCTCGCTCACCGATGGATCTGTACCTACAGATTGGAAAATTGCGCAGGTCGCACCAGTGTTTAAGAAGGGTAGTAGGAGTAATCCATCGAACTACAGACCTAGATCACTGACGTCGGTTTGCAGTAGGGTTTTGGAGTATATATTGTATTCAAACATCATGGATCACCTCGAAGGGAACGATCTATCGATACGTAATCAGCATGGTTTCAGAAAACATCGTTCTTGTGCAACGCAGCTAGCTCTTTATTCGCACGAAATAATGGCCGCTATCGACAGGGGATCTCAAGTTGATTCCGTATTTCTAGATTTCCGGAAAGCTTTTGACACCGTTCCTCACAAGCGACTTCTAATCAAGCTGCGGGCCTGTGGGGTATCGTCTCAGTTGTGCGACTGGATTCGTGATTTCCTGTCAGGAAGGTCGCAGTTCGTAGTAATAGACGGCAAATCATCGAGTAAAATTGAAGTGATATCAGGTGTTCCCCAGGGAAGCGTCCTGGGACCTCTGCTGTTCCTGATCTATATAAATGACCTGGGTGACAATCTGGGCCCTTCTCTTAGGTTGTTCGCAGACGATGCTGTAATTTACCGTCTAGTAAGGTCATCCGAAGACCAGTATCAGTTGCAAAGCGATTTAGAAAAGATTGCTGTATGGTGTGGCAGGTGGCAGTTGACGCTAAATAACGGAAAGTGTGAGGTGACCCACAAGAGTTCCAAAAGAAATCCGTTGGAATTCGATTACCCGATAAATAGTACAATTCTCAAGGCAGTCAATTCAACTAAGTACCTGGGTGTAAAAATTACGAACAACTTCAGTTGGAAAGACCACATAGTGGGGAAGGCGGGCCAAAGGTTGCGTTTCATTGGCAGGACACTTCGAAGGTGCACCAAGTCCACTAAAGAGACAGCTTACACTACACTCGTTCGTCCTCTGTTAGAATATTGCTGCGCGGTGTGTGATCCTTACCAGGTGGGATTGACGAAGGACATCGAAAGGGTGCAAAAAAAGGGCAGCTCGTTTTGTATTACCACGTAATAGGGGAGAGTGTGTGGCAGATATGATACGCGAGTTGGGATGGAAGTCATTAAAGCAAAGACGATTTTCGTCGCGGCGAGATCTATTTACGAAATTACAGTCACCAACTTTCTCTTCCGAATGCCAAAATATTTCGTTGAGCCCAACCTACATAGGTAGGAATGATCATCAAAATAAGAGAAATCAGAGCTCGAACAGAAAGGTTTAGGTGTTCGTTTTTCCCGCGCGGTGTTCGGGAGTGGAATGGTAGAGAGATAGTATGATTGTGGTTCGATGAACCCTCTGCCAAGCACTTAAATGTGAATTGTAGAGTAATCATGTAGATGTAGAGATGCCGCGTCTTCACGACAAACGGTTTCTCACCTGCTCCGAATACCTGCGCGCCCGACAATCACTGTAGCACATGCAACCAGCAGAAAACTTGGTACATTCCATACATGACCACTGTACGTCCTACAGCGGCAGGGGAAGGTGGTGTCATCTGTTTACTATCAAGGCACGAGGGTATTTGGGGAAATGGATAGGCAGGCAAAGCCGGGATGGAGGCCTGCAGGGAACGTAACGTAACACAATGAGCCATTCCTCTGCAGGCTGTCATCCCGCTGGTGAGTCGCAGATTCGTGCAACTGCAGGAGGAGTGGCTGGTAATGACAGACAGTACACTGCAGTTGGTGAAGCGGACTTTCTGGCCGTGGCGTTCCTCATGCCGGTCACTTCCGCGGGGGACGAAGTAGCTCTGACCCGCCTCCAAATTGCGCACTGTCCTCTGTAGCATGGCTTCTCCAGCGAGAACCTCCCCCCTTTCCGTGATGCCTGTGCCATGGAAATCACTCTACGCCACATTTTAACACAGTGCATTTTATATTGTTATAAGCACGAATTCACAAAAATTTAGGACTGAAGAGATCTAAAGTCGATCTGCCCTTTTAGCTAATAACAAGTCTGGTTAAGCTTTCAAAATTTTGTGACGTGTCGGAATCCGTCCTAAATTTTAGTGTGCTGGAGGGTGACAGGTTCATTCCTTTTATTCCGGCAAACAGGTAACCACAGGTATGTGTTAGCTTCTTTTAATTCTTTCCAATGTTTTGCCACCCTTTTTCACGGTGTGTGTGTTACACCTGAGGACGTGATATTCGACGTTTGTGTGTGTGTGTGTGTGTGTGGAGAGAGAGAGAGAGAGAGAGAGAGAGAGAGAGAGAGAGAATAATTTTTTAATGACGCTCTTTATTTTTACTTGCAGTTCCCATTTCACTAATTCTGCGACCTTTATCCACACTCATCTCATTAAATGTTACTATAGTCGCTAAACACCTTGCTTCCCTGCGCTCTGACCGCCAAATAGTCGTCGTCGTCGTCATCATCATCATCCACTTCGAAAATTGGAACGCTGTAATGTTCAAAGTCCACCCAGCTGCCTTTCCAACATAGCAGCGCTTATGGCGAGGATTCGCTTTAGAGGATGTGACGTTAGAAGCTGATAGGAGTACTGCTTGGCTATACTTTGCTCATCTTTTAAGTTCAGCCTTAATGTGAACAAAGGCCCGTTCAGTAACTGGTCCTCGGGCGCAGTGCTCCTACACCATTATGTTATGACGCCGCTGGAAATTGACCCTACTTAGTTGTCCGTTATTCCATTGTTATTCTAGCGTGAATGAAGATGAGATACGCCGAAGCGCTCAAAGTCTTTACTGCTTTTGGCAATCACCATCCTGAATGCTGAAATCGAGGAGTTCAAAATGGTTCAAATGGCTCTGGGCACTATGGGACATAACATCAGAGGTCATCAGTCCCCTAGAACTTAGGTCTACTTAAACCTAACTAACCTAAGGAGATCACACACATCCATGCCCGAGGCAGGATTCGAACCTGCGACCGTAGCAGTCGCGCGGTTCCAGACTGTAGCGCCTAGAACCGCTCGGCCACACCGGCCGGCTGGTTCCAGACTGTAGAGCCTAGAACGCTTGCCCACCCCGGCCGTACATAAGACAGTTATAACTTTAAAGACTGAGTTGGAAAAGCATTACAGTAATGAGAAACTTCAGTGCGCATGTGGAATACAGTTAGCAGTTAAAAACGAGCGTGGCTTGGTCTGTGTACAGTTTACAAGTATGTTACTAGCAAAAAGTCAATAAACGAAGTAGAATTATCTGTGCGCGTTCTGTCCGTCAACCATCCCTTACTGGCCCGATCGCCGCAAAATTAAACTATGAAAGGGAAATTTGGGAGGTTACAAGCCGCATCATCCGCTAAGGTGATGACCGACCTGCGGGCTACAGCATAAACGTACTGCAATAATCAAACATTACTGTTCTCGACAAGGCAAGATGTGCGTGCAGCGTGAATGAGAATCCAATGCGTTAACAGCAAAGGCGGAAGAGTACACAGCGCAATTCCTTACTTCCGTGTAACGATGAAAGGCTACTGCGCAGCAGTGACGCACGGGCAATGGGCCAGGTGCCGTGTGTTGCCCTCCTGCGATGTTTCCATCGTAAACCAGTCTCCACTGTGGAACTGTTCGCGGTAATAAAATGCACAGTGACGTCAGGGTCTAACCGGGCGCCTCTCGATCACGGCCGAACTTGCAGCGGGGCCCTGCCTTGTCGGGTATGACGTCAGACGCCGCAGACAGCAGGTAGCACTCACAGGAACCCACAAGCAATGTAGCACCGGAGCTATCGCCACAAAACGTGAGTTCTATGTGGGTATGTAGTCTACCTGTCAACCCACTTCCACGAAGTCCGTAACTTCTACCTGCCGAACACCCGAAACCCTCTACTTACCCGAGACTGACAGTGCCAGTACACGAACTCAGCTACGAAGAGCAGACCTGTATCTTTCTCCTGGCCATTCGCCAGGTCGCTATAGTATAACAACATTAAGCTGAACAGTATAACTGCACTTTTATTACAAAATATATGAAAAGGTAAAATATCCCTAAATGTCATACCTGAAAACGGAAAGAAAATATTTAACTACGAGATTCAGTTGCATGTACTTTTACTTAGAAAATACTTCTATTTAACCGATATTTATTTGCCATGGCAAACTAACGATAATATTAAAGTTTTGTGCGATATACACTTCAGTAGGTTTAATCTATTTCACCACTGCACAATTTTGTTCTGGACGAATACTTATCTTTTGTTTTCCGGTCAGTTTTTGGTACAGAACCAAAGCGAATGCTATTTGCTCTCTTGTACGTTTTTCTGCTTATTCATACAAATGTATATGTTAAGAGTGAGGTGAATTAAACTATATTGTTAAACGAGAATGGAAACTCTCGCATGCATCTGTCGTTCTCCAAAGCGCAGAGACTCGTCTGCTCAAATACAGGTCTTCAAAAGTATTCCATATTTTAAAAAGTGTTAGTATGCAGTAAAAAAAGACAGACATAGTCCGGGCTGTAAAATACATGCCTTAGGAGATATGAGCACTTTATCATCTTCACTATTGCGAACCCAGTCTATCGTGCTGGAAGCTCTTTGCTATTTGAACGTCCTACAGAATGCGGTAAACAAATGACAACACGTTATTCTGTTACTGTGAAACAGCAGAGCTTCCAAAGGACTCTACCTGTTATTAAATACTACCTACAGTTGTGAGTAATCGCTAAAGGAATCATGGACACACTGAAAAACTCCACGTCTGTCACAGATGTGTTGGCAGGCAATGACGACGCGTTCCCGTAGTGTGTATACGTCATTAATGGAGCTTACACACACCAAAGGCTGGACAACGCACTGGAACTCCCCGAACAATCAATCGCCCATTTAACGCCTGTGCGAGGTTTTGTCGGACATATCGGACAAAATTGACTGGTGCTCCAGCATGCACGAACCACGTCTACAGCCTTTTTAAAATGGCGCGTACTCTAGCAGGACAGCAAGTCGTTTAATGTGTCCTCAGTTGTTAACTGCATTCTGCAGGCCGTTCGTAATAGCAAAGACCTTGCAGAAGGAGAGATGTGTTTCACAGTAGCGAAGATGATGAAGTGCGCATAGCCCTTAAGATATGCATCTTAGAACCCATGTTTATTAGATATTTTTGTCGTATTTCGAACCACACTATCACCTCTAAATATATGGATTTTTTTTAATGCTGTCGACAGTCCTCCGCGCTGTATAGGTACGCGTTCTTATACCTGAAGGGCGAACTGTGGAATTCGTGTAGGGGATAAACGCTTCCTTCACCTTTCCTAAACTGTGAAGTTGGAGTTCACCCGGTCAACGACCCTGCTTGGAGAACCTCTCTCGAGCCATCAAGTAAAGTTTAGGAAATTTGTCTCGCCGTCATTCGGGCTTAAGGGTCGTGCTACGTTGAGTTCGACAACGGATAATTGATTATGCTAGAAGTTCGGAACAGAGCTGGAAAAACACAAGTTGGCAGAACTGTTTCTTTTTTTTTCCGCTTCGTAAGCTATTGCTTCTTTTTATTCTTCTACTGTTGCGTAAAATTTAACTGTTTGCTTCGGTTGATGAAAGCTATTGAAAGCTATATGTAGTGATTAGACCTACAATTAGGTTTTAAATTGTGGTGCTTTCAACTTAGAAATTTATTTTTCCAGTTGAACACGGCGATTTACACACGGTGTTAGTGCAGGATGCATTTGCTGAATTTTTTCCGGAAACAGCTGTACCTCAAGGTCAAGCGTCTCGTCAACTTACTGGTTCGGAGTTAAATACCGAACGAACTGGAAGGCCAACTAAACTACACGAACAGAAGTGGTTGGATATTTGCAGTGCCCAGCAAAATCACTGCGCTACTTGGGATAAGAAAGAGGTATCTGGCTTGCAACCCCTCATAAAGCAGTTACGCAAATACAAAAATGGTTCAAATGGCTCTGGGCGCTATGGGACTTAACATCTGAGGTCATCAGTCCCCTAGACTTAGAACTAGTTAAACCTAACTAACCTAAGGACATCACACACGTCCATGTTCGAGGCAGGATTCGAACCTGCGACCGTAACGGTCGCGCGGTTCCAGACTGAAGCGCCTAGAACCGCGTTGTCACACCGGCCGGCGCAAACAAAGAAATTGTTACCGAATAGTGGTAGCAGTACAAGAATTGAAACATGCGGGTCATGAAAAGCGAATCCGTTACTGCAAAGGGTTTACGTCTTTCACTAAGATGAGTATCATTAATATTCTTGATGTCAGGTATACAGACAGGCCTGGTTCTACTTTTCTGGCCATGTTAAGACCCAAACCACGATTACAGTCAACGGAGAATTCTCGTGCTGTGGTTGGAACGCCATTGCATGGTCAGAGAATTAGAATGTGGGTAGTAACATCTCTATGGTGTATTATTGCACCTTCATTTTTGGAAGAAATCGTGAACAGTGAATGATACTGTGAATATTGGCCAGCCAAAGGGAGAAGGTATCAACTAGTCGTGGTTTCAGCATGTCAGCGCTACAGTGTACACAGCTAAATAACGGTATGCGTCTACTGGAAGAGTTTCTTGTGGAACGTGTCATCTCGAAAATCCTATGACCCTCTTCGTTCGTCGGCCGGTCCTCCACTAGTCACTTTTATTTGGGGAGCGGCAAATCTGTAGAGTATCGCAATCGCCCACGCATGCTTTGAGATTTAAAAACTGAGATCAGTGATCACGTAATAAGCATATTAATTATATTAGCATAGAGCGTTTTCCAATAAAATTATGCGGTTTCAGACTTTAGTCGCCCGTCGACGCCATTTCCAATACACGAGTACGTTGTTACAACACAACAACTTTCCGAACACACTGCATTGCGAAAAAGTCTTTGGCCCTAGTTTTTTAGCTCAATTACGACTGTTAATGCGAAGTCAACGTATCCATTCCCAGCGATGGAACATTTTAGGGATCGGCTCGGCCGTATACGTGACATGGCGCTGCCGTCAGTTGTTGAAGATGGCGGTTTTGCTTCTCACGTGCACGGCGTACGGGCAACGAAGCCTAATTTGTTTTCTAAGCAGGAAGGGACGATGAACGCCCACCGAAATCCCACGCAAATGCAGTCCACGTGAGGGGAAAAGTGAATCGCTTTGTGAAATGTGAGGTAGTAGTAGTGTAGGTTCGCAAATGGCCGTCAAGACTTGCATGACAATGAGAATTTGCGATGGCCGCGTTCGTCGCAGTCTGACAACATTTCACGCGTGGATGCGATGGTGAAAGCGGATCGGTGTATGCATCTCAAGGACATTTCCCGGGAGCTTGGCATTTCACGGGTCGTTACGGTACCGGAAGATTTCATGTCGCCGAGTGCCTCAGCAGTTGGATGACGTGATGAAAAACAAGCAAATGAGTCCTTTATTGAGTCATTTGCAACGGTATGCCAAGAAAGGTGATCTGTTTCCTGGATCGCATTGTTACTGGTCATGAACGTGGACACTGCACTTCACGCCGGAATCGAAGCAGCAGACCATGGTATGGAACATCTGCGTTCGCCAGTGAGAAAGAAGTTCTGTTCAGAGCCATCTGCTGGGAATGTGATTTAGCGGTATCCCGGGATCGCCGTGGACAGTTCCTGGTTCATGCCACCAACGCCGACAGGTAGTGTTCCACACTGTTACGTCTGAGAGCTGTCATCAGGAAGAAGCGCCGATAGATTCTGGAAGTGGACAGCGTGATTACCCTCCACGACAATGAGAGGCCACCAGAGGTCATCAGAACCGCCGACAAGCTCCTGTCGTTTCACTGGCTGACTCAGGACCACACACACCACACAGTTCGGACCTCACCCCTCGTGATTTTCGCGTTTTCTGTCCATTATATAACTTCCTGTTAGAGCAACTATTCACGTACAACGTGAAGCCTAGACAGCAGTCCGGTGGTGGGTCCACAATCAGTCGGACTAATTCTACCACAGGGGCACCTAAAAATTTAATTCTGAGATGGGACAATTGTTTCAACTAGTGTGGGGACTGTGTAAAAATGGTCTAAGATACATACACTACCGGACATTAAAATTGCTACACCACGAAGATAACGTGCTACAGACGCGGAATTTAACCGACAGGAAGAAGATGCTGTGATATGCAAATGATTAGTTTTTCAGAGCATTCATACAAGGTTGGCGCCGGTGGCGACACCTACAATGTGCTGACGTGAGGAAAGTTTCCAACCGATTTCTCATACACAAACAGCAGTTGACCGGCGTTGCCTGGTGAAACGTCGTTGTGATGCCTCGTGTAAGGAGGAGAAATGCGTACCATCACGTTTCCGACTTTGATAAAGGTCGGACTGTAGCCTATCGCGATTGCGGTTTATCGTATCGCGACATTGCTGTTCGCGTTGGTCGAGATCCAATGACTGTTAGCAGAATATGGAATCGGTGGGTTCAGGAGGGTAATACGGAACGCCGTGCTCGATCCCAACGGCCTCGTAATCACTATCAGCCGAGATGACAGGCATCTTATCCGCATGGGTGTAACGGATCGTGCAGCCACGTCTCGATCCCTGAGTCAACAGATGGGGACGTTTGCGAGACAACAACCATCTGCGCTAACAGTTCGACGACGTTTGCAGCGGCATGGACTATCAGCTCGAAGACCGTGGCTGCGGTTACCCTTGACGCTGCATCGCAGCGCCTGCGATGGTGTACTCGACGACGAACCTGGGTACACGAACGGCAAAACGTCATTCTTTGGGATGAATCCAGGTTCTGTTTACAGCATCATGATGGTCGCATCCGTGTTTGGCGACATGGCGGTGAACGCACTTTGGAAGCGTGTATATGTCATCGCCATACTGGCGTATCACCCGGCGAGTTGGTATGGGGTGCCATTGGTTACACGTCGGTCACCTCTTGTTCGCATTGACGGCACTTTGAACAGTGGACGTTACATTTCAGATGTGTTCCGACCCGTGGCTCTAGCTTTGATTCGATCCCTGCGAAACACTACCATTTCAGCAGGATAATGCACGACCGCGTGTTGCAGGTCCTGTACGCGCCTTTCTGGATACAGAAAATGTTCGACTGCTGCTCTGGCCACCACATTCTCCAGATCTCTCACCAATTGAAAACGTCTGGTCAATGGTGGCCGAGCAATTGGCTCGTCACAATACGTCCAGTCGCTACTCTTGATGAACTGTGGTATGGTATTGAATCTGCATGGGCAGCTGTACCTGTACACGCCATCCAAGCTCTGTTTGACTCAATGCCCAGGCGTATCATGGGCATTAGTACGGCCAGAGGTGGTTGTTCTGGGTACTGTTTTCTCAGGATCTATGCACCGAAATTGCGTGAAAATGTAATCACATGTCAGTTCTGGTACAATATGTTTGTCCAATGAATACCTGTTTATCATCTGCATTTCTTCTTGGTGTAACAATTTTAATGGCCAGTAGTGTAGGATAGTAAGCATATTTGTAATTACCTGTATGTACTGTTCCAATGGTTCAAATGGCTCTGAGCACTACGGGACTTAACATCTGAGATCATCAGTCCCCTAGAACGTAGAACTACTTAAACCTAACTAACCTAAGGACATCACAAACCTCCATGCCCGAGGCAGGATTCGAACCTGCGATCGTAGCGGTCGCGCGGTTCCAGGCTGAAGCGCCTAGAACCGCCCGGCCGTATGTACTGTATTTCGGCTACTAGACAGAGGCAAAGCGTTTCTTATTCACCCTCGTACTACTACACCTTCTCGCCTCGAGGTTAAGTGACGCAAACCAACAGCCGGGGACAAGAGACTTGCGGACCAACGCGGGAGGTAGCAGCCGCCTGTGGGAGACGCAGCAGCAGCAGCAGCAGCAGCTGGTCATCTGGAGTGCAGACAGCTGCGGCCGCAGCTGAGTCAGACGGCAAACAGATCCGGTGTCGCGCGCCTGCCCACTGCGGGGGCGGTGATGTCCGCAACTCATAGCTGATGGCGCCGGTTCTCAATTACGCCTTTGTGTCTGACTAGGTGCTCAGTACAGCATGCATCCTGCCCACGTCCCAGAGGAGTACGTGACTATGTGGAGCTTTGATATCCACTGAAGTCGCGAAAACAGGCTCGATTTTGCGTTGTACTTTGAAGTGTGGCTTAGTGGTTAACTTTTCAAGACGGAAAATCCAAACATCCACGATGTAATATTCAAATAAAACTAAAAACTAAACTCCGTCCGAACAGGCCCAACGGTACCGACCGGCCGCCTTGTCATCCTCAGCCCACAGGCGTCACTGGATGCGGATATGAAGGGGCATGAGGTCAATACACCGCTCTCCCGGCCGTATGTCACTTTACGAGACCGGAGCCGCTACTTCTCAATCAAGTGACACCTCAGTTTGCCTCACAAGGGCCGAGCGCACCCCGCTTGCCAACAGCGCCCGGCAGACTAGATGGTCACCCATCCAAGTGCTAGCCCAGCCCAACAGCGCTTAACTTTGGTGGTCTGATGAGAACCGCTGTTACCACTGCGGTAAGGCCGTTGGCTTAATATTCAACTGGTCCAACGAATTTTTTGTCAATTATCGCTTCTTTCATCTGTAGTAAGAGCTGCTGCTGCCGCCGCCGCCACCACCACCACCACCACCACCACCACCACCACCACCACCACCACCAACTAATGGTTATGCCTTCTCAGTGCAACTACTCTTCTCCATTTTGCGCTGTCCTCCTCTTTACTTCATAATTTTCACTTTTGTTAGCTCCAACAGTTGTTATACTATTTTCTTTCTTGGTTCAAAAGGTTCAAATGGCTCTGAGCACTATGCGACTTAACTTCAGCGGTCATGAGTCGCCTAGAACTTGGAACTAATTAAACCTAACTAACCTAAGGACATCACACACATCCATGCCCGAGGCAGGATTCGAACCTGCGACCGTAGCGGCCGCGCGGTTCCAGACTGTAGCGCCTTTAACCGCTTGGCCACCACGGCCGGCTTCTTTCTTGGTACCCCATTGTTTTATCCTTGAAATGAACAGGGTGGACACTATCTCCAACAAAATTTCGAAGCCTGTTCCAAGATACCTTACCAGTATATTGCCACAAGGGGGCTCGTTGTCTCCGTTAGCTCTTTACAAGGTAATAATCTATCCATGATTCATCCAGTTTGTTACCACAGTTACTTTTGTTTGTGTGAAGAATACCTCCACAACAGTGAAGAAGCCGGTTATAAGCAAACACCGAGACGTACGACACAAAAAAGTTGAGTAACAACGCAGACGCACTGGGATTATACCGCAGCTCTCCTCAAAACCAAAAAAAATGTGAAAAAAATCAGAAAGAACAACAGACAATAAACTGAAAATTATTCTCCCTATTTGCAAAAGAATGGGGTCCAAAACTACATAAGCTCTCTAATCAGTCCGCTCGGTCCTTTCAGGAGAGAGAAAAAAATGTTCAAATGTGTGTGAAATCTTATGGGACTTAATGCTGAGGTCATCAGTCACTAAGCTTAAACATTACTTAACCTAAATTATCCTAACGACAAAAACACACACACACATGCCCGAGGGAGGACTCGAACCTCCGCCGGGACCAGCCGCACAGACCATGACTGCAGCGCCCCAGACCGCTCGGCTAATCCCGCGCGGCAGAGATAAAAGACCGCTCGGCTAATCCCAAGCGGCAGAGATAAAAAAAAGGGACGCAAAGAAAGAAGCAATAACATAACGCCGTAGGGCCGCATTTGCACTACATTCGGGGAACCCCTACACGAGGTGCAAGCCGATCAATTCTTACTCAGATCTATCCATAGCACGTCACTGTCAACATGTAACTAACAAAGCCGCAAAAACAAACCGAAAAAGAACACAGCAGTACTAGACGCATATTTGACGGCCAAGAATGAAGATGGCATTGCTGTTGTCCGCAGGAAGTATCGTGTGTGAATTAAGTTAGTTTCCAAACAAAATGGTTCAAATGGTTCTAAGCACTATGAGACTTAACATCCTGAGGTCATCAGTCCCCTAGACTTAGGACTACTGAAACCCAACTAACGTAAGGGCATCACACACATTCATGCCCGAGGCTGGATTCGAACCTGCGACCGTAGCAGCAGCGAGGTTCCGGACTGAAGCGCCTAGAACCGCTCGACCACAGCGGCCGGCCAGTTTCCAAACAAAACAGACAGAGCGTTCCGTCGATATTCGCAGTCCTCTGCAGATATAAAGAAAAACCGGGAAAAGAAATCAAACGAAATGCCATTACTCTGCAACGAGACACTGCAGACCACGGCTGTCTCACATGAAAACACCTCTGAACAACCTCACAAATTTTGTCGTTGGAGTTCGGATTAATCCAGTATTGTTTTTCAAATCACTCTACCTAATTAAATGTATACAACGTTTCGTTTTCCTTTTCGGACAGTTGCTATGAGATTTCTTTACGCTTCGATCTCTTTCAAAACATCTTCATGGCATTTTCTTGCTGACCAGCTGATCCTCGTTCGCTTTCTACACGTTTCCATTACTTCCAATCGTTTTCGGTTATTTTCAGTAGCATCCACCTTTCACGGATATACAGAAGCACACTCCCAGGTGAACGTATTGGCAAGGTGTTTCTTCTTTTCTAAACTGAACGTGTTTTTTTAATTTATTCCCGCTTCATTTTATTTTTTAATTTGATCACTGAGTTTGTACTCCATTTAGCCATCTAAAATATACGTTTACGTTGTGTCCTTAATCGTACGGTGAAACTACATAAATCCATATATACAGGCAGGAAATCTCAAGTTGTCACAATTTTCTCTACAACAATTTTTTAAGAAATAGTGTGATAATTAAATTGAACACTTTTTTGTTATCAATTCATGTTGTTGTTCTTGTCGTCGTCTACAGTCTGAAGACTGGTTTGATGCAGCTCTCCATCCGCTTGCTGTATTCGTCTCTTGGTTTCCCTCTACTATTTTCAACCTCCCCCCCCCCCCTTTACACTCACTTCGCTCCAATGCTAAACTGGTGATCGCTTGATGTCTCAGAATGTGTCCTATCAACCGATCGCTTCTTTCGCGTCAAGCTGTGCCACAAATTTCTTGGTCTCCCCAATTCTATTCAATACCACCTCATTAATTACATGGCCACGCATCTGATCTTCAGTATTCTTCTGTAGTACCGCATTTCAACAGCTTCTGTTCTCTTCTAGTCTGAACTCTCTTATCGTCCATGTCTCACTTCCATACATGCCTACACTCCATACAAATACTTTCAGAGTATTCGGTTATTAATTCATACTACTACTTACATTTTAATAATGACCGAAAAAGAGAAATGAGAACTTTTTAATTAATACAAGTAGGCATTTTTCCCATTCTCTTAAAGAAATTAATAATCACTCTATAAAGCCGCACTGATTTAGGAAACACAAGAAGCTTATTGTGGGAGTTGGTATATTCATCAACGTCGTTCAAAACGCCATTTTTCTATTAAATTTGGGACACTAAAACAAGATGGGGTTTACGTGTGATTCATAATGACACTCACGTGCAAGAAACACGTAAATGTTGATTCCATGTGGACGTAGAGGAGAAATGCGTCACTACACGAGAGTCGCCGGCCGCTGTGGCCGAGCGGTTCTAGGCGCTTTAGTCCGGAACCGCGCTGCTGCTACCTGCCTCGGGCGTGGATGTGTGTGATGTCCTTAGGCTAGTTAGGTTTAAGTAGTTCTAAGTTCTAGGGGACTGATGACCTCAGATGTTAAGTCCCATAGTGCTTAGAGCCATTTGAACCATTTGAAATGGCTCTGAGCACTATGCGACTTAACTTCTGTGGTCATTAGTCGCCTAGAACTTGGAACTAATTAAACCTAAGTAACCTAAGGACATCACACACATCCATGCCCGAGGCAGGATTCGAACCTGCGACCGTAGCGATCGCTCGGCTCCAGACTGTAGCGCCTAGAACCGCACGGCCACTCCGGCCGGCGAACCATTTGAACAGGACAGTCGAACGATGGTGAAAATCGGTGATCGGCCCAAGTGCCCTCGTAAACGAAGGCCTTATAGGAATTTCATGTTGTAATGCCACTTTTCTTTTGTAGTGGCAAGTTACACATCCCTTGGCATTGATGTTTTCCGTGGTTCCTGACGTCAAGTAGGCTGCCTGCTATCTTAATTTCAAATCTAGGACAGTACTTATGGATGTAACTTGCTTCGCTATGACTTTAAATTCCTCATCTAGCGGGTGCCAGGGTGAGAATGTACCCTCAGTAGACGGAAGGCCTGCACGCTACTTGTTCTCTAACGGCAGCCTTGTTTCGCTGACAACACGTTTTACTGTTGCCACTCTTTCCCTGATTTCCATCCTGTATCTGTCGTCTTCTGTTACTGAGACACCTGCATAACAGAGTATCAACTTTTTGTATCTAATTTCTTTCAATTTTGACGTCACTGTCCTCATTTTTTTTTGTTTACTGATCATAATTTTGGTTTCCGACTACTAATTTTAAATTCAAACTTTTCCATATCTATAGCAAATTTAAAAGGTACATCCTGCGTACGTTTTTCCTCTATAAGCCATCGAGGGAAAGAGCCTGGCGCACTGCTTACCCTCTGCCATACCCCGTATGGTGGGATACTGCGGGGAGCACACGTAAATTTGTAAGAGTCTAAACGATTTTCTCCTCCAAAAAATCTGTCCTTATTGGAAATGCCTAAGACTTTATTTTAAGTCCCTTGCGATTTTCTTTTAGGTCGTCAGTAAATAAGTAGAAAGCGAGAAGATTAACTTATTCTATTTAGGTGGATTTCTCAGCATATTTGCGATGATACTCTTGCTAGCTGCCACAACAACTGGTCCGTATGATGAACTTTGAGGTAGATTACAGTATGGGCTTTGTTCAGTACCTCACTGATTCAAGTGTTGAAAAATTGCACCGCGGCATTGTGCTGTGACGAATTATCCCCACGCACTTTACTATTACTATCACCATGTACTTTCACTGCCTTCTTTCCAGGCAGCGTTTCTTCACAGGCAGAGGACTGGTATTCACTACAGATCTGAGCTGTTGATCTACGGCAGTCGTGATTCGCAAGCGATGCAGTACAGAATTCAACTGTTTTTTTTGTTTTTTTGTTTTGTTTTTTTTTCCATCGGCCGCGTATAAAGGGTGCACAAGACTTCCGAAATTGTTGCTGGCAACTTGTAAAAGACGGGGGCGTCGGTCGCCGAAGACGGCAGAAGCGAGTCGGCAGGTGTCTCGGTGCAGCCCGCATTGCTGGGCGTTTCCGGTTCGGCAGGCACGGCACCTTGCATACCTGGCAGGTCACCTGAACGCGTTCGCCTGCCGTGCCACATGAAGTTATGCCACCGTGTACAAGGAACAGACTCCCGTTCCTGGGTATCACAGATCAGCTGTGAAATCAAATGGTTTCAATCTGTGTAACGATACCATGGAAATCTACATCTACATGATTACTCTGCTGTTCACAATAAAGTGCCCGGCACATGGTTCAATGAACCACCTTCACGCTGACACTCTACCGTTCCACTATCGAACGGCACGCGGGAAAAAACGAGCACTTAAATTTTTCTGAACGAGACCTGATTTCTCTTATTTTATCGTGATGATCATTTCTCCCTATGTAGGTGGGTGCCAACAGAATGTTTTCGCAATCGGAGGAGGAAACTGATGGTTGTAATTTCATGAGAAGATCCCGTCGCAACGAAAAACGCCTTTCTTTTAATGATTGCCACTCCAATTCACGTATCATATCTGTCACACTATCTCCCCTATTTCGCGATAATACAAAAGAAGCTGCCCTTCTTTGTACTTTTTCGAAGTCATCCGTCAGTCCCATCTGAAGCGGATCCCACACCGCACAGCAATACTCCAGAATAGGGCGAACAAGCATAGTGTAAACAGTCTCTTTGGTAGACCTGTTACAACTTCTAAGTGTTCTGCCAATGATTCGCAGTCTTTGGTGTGCTCTACCCACAATATTATCTACCTGATCGTTCCAATTTAGGTTATTTGTAACTGTAATCCCTAAGTTTAGTTGAATTTACAGCCTTCAGACTTGTGTGACTTATCACGTAATCGAAATTTAGCTGATTTCTTTTAGTACTCATGTGGTTCAAATGGCTCTGAGCACTATGGGACTTAACATAGTCCCCTAGAACTTAGAACTACTTAAACCTAACTAACCTAAGAACATCACACACATTCATGCCCGAGGCAGGATTCGAACCTGCGACCGTAGCAGTCCCGCGGTTCCGGATTGCAGCGCCTAGAACCGCATCGCGGTCGGCTAGTACTCATGTGAATAACTTCACACTTTTCTTTATTCAGGGCCAATTGCCACTTTTCACACCATACAGATATCTTATCTAAATCATTTTGCAAGTCGTTCTGATCATCTGATGACTTTACAAGACGGTAAATGACAGCATCATCTGCAAACAATCGAAGACGGCTACTCAGATTGTCTCCTATGTCGTCAATATAGATCAGGAACAATAGGGGGGCCTATAGCATTTCCTTGGCGAACGCCGGATATTACTTCTGTTTTACTCGATGACTTTCCGTTTATTACTACGAACTGTGAACTTTCAGACAGGAAATCACGAATCGCGTCGCACAACTGAGGCGATACTCCGTAGGCACGCAGTTTGGTTAGAAGACGCTTGTGAGGAAGGGTGTCGAAAGCCTTCTGGAAATCTAAAAGTATGGAATCAATTTGACATCCCCTGTCGATAGCACTTATTACTTCGTAAGTATAAACAGCTAGTTGTGTTTCACAAGAACGATATTTTCTGAATCCGTGCTGACTGTGTGTCAATAAATCGTTTTCTTCCAGGTACTTCATTATGTTCGAATAAAGTATATGTTCCAAAACCGTACTGGAAATCTACGTTAGTGATATAGGCCTGTAATTCAGCGTATTACTCCTACTTCCCTTTTTGGGTATTGGTGTGACCTGAGCAATTTTCCAGTCTTTAGGTACGGATCTTTCTGTGAGCGAGTGGTTGTATATAATTGCTAAATATGGAGCTATTTTATCAGCATACTCTGAGAGGAACCTGACTGGTATACAATCTGGACTGGAGGCCTTGCCTTTATTAAAAGTGATTTAAGCTGCTGTGTTACACCGTGGATACCTACTTCTATGTTTCTCACCTTGGCAGTTGTTCTTGATGGGAATTCAGGAATATTTACTTCGACATCTTTGAAGAAGGAGTTTCGGAAAATCGTGTTTAATAACTGCTTTAGTGGCACTGTCATCAGTGACTTCACCGTTGTTATCGCGCAGTGAAGGTATTGATTGCGTCTTGCCACTGGTGTGTGTGTGTGTGTGTGTGTGTGTGTGTGTGTGTGTGGAGGGGGGGGGAGAGAGAGAGGTGCATCACCAAGTCAATTGTTAATTTATCTTTCTGTATCAGAATCTCTTTGGGTTTTCTGCCAAATTTCTAGACACTATGATACGATCAATGCACTACCTGACAACCGCGGGCTAGGACTTTGCCTTTCGCGTATAAAGCTCCTGTTACTACGACGTCCAAGTGCTTCTCCTAACCCGACACTTCTGGAGCATCAGCTCAGTCACCCGAACTGACGATATTCCACCCCTTCGCGTCGTTGTCAAACATGGCGTACCGCAAATCATTCTGAACCATTGGCACTCAGGACCACAGAGATACGTCGTGTGCTACAGATGGAGCTCTTCGTAGACCAGTCTCGTAACTAGGATACCTGACGCCCAGAGCCAGTTTCCACTGCCGACATGTTCCCCTTTTTTTGGCCACTCCTGATCGTCCTTCAGTCTGTCAGATCGCTTCACTGTTTACATGACGAACACTGCAAAGCAGTAAAAAAAGGGCCGGGTGCGAGAAGAACTTGGGCTCCGAGTGTTCTGAGCAAACTTACTTATGTATATAATCAGTTCACCCATCCCTGGAGTCTAGAATCTGGACGGTTTTTACCTGTTATCGACACTGATACTGGCAAGACATAGATCCCGGGAATTTCAAGACTTTCGAGGATGTATTTTATTTATGCTTCAAGTCGCATAACAGATAACAAAAGAAATATTTTTTCGTGTGATATAATTACAAATTAACAATTTTTGGATTTTTTTTCCTTTGCCTGTGGTGTGAAACCTTGCTTCATGGCAAATTTCGTGATTCTACATCAAAGGGAAGTACCAATTAGCTTTTGGTGAGTGAGTTTGCAAGTGTCAAAATATGTAACATTAATGGCCGTATCTTTTCATTGCTTTGACACAGAAGCTTACATTTATTTAAACGTCATGTGGCTATAGACCTTAGCATGTGACCAATTTTAACTTGATGTTTCTACTAGTTACTGAGGAAAAGGTATATTATCAGACAGATGGACAGACAGCCCGATAACAAACGACAATTTTTTTCCACGTGATATAATGACAGTAATTTTCGATTTTTTTCGTTTGCTTTTACTCTGAAACCTTGCTTCTTGCCAAATATTTTAGTTCTAGGTCACACGAAGTTCTTCGTTGATCAGTATCTATTTGTCAGGTACCCAATTTGTTTTCGAGAGGTGTCAAAGACTGGTCCGGTACAGAATGTAGGCAACTATCAGAAGGGTAACAGGAAGAATTATGGCGACATAGAAATAATACCGAAATGATGTCAGGGAAACGAAAGTTATAAAATTAAGAGGTAGAGACATTAACGTTTAGGGTCTCTCCGACAGTGAGGCCATTAGAGACGGTACACAAGCTCAGATTCTACTCGGAAATTTGTTGTGTCTAACTAACAAAATATTGGGGTTATTCGACTTAAGAGGGTGACAAACTTCATCACTACGTTTTTGGGACACATCTTCATTTTTTCGTGGTGGCGACAAACTTTAATACTACTCCTTGTATGGGAAAGTCATTTCTAATGTGAATTATTACTCACGCAGATTAGCTGCAAAAGGACTTCTCATGAATGCATCATCAGGAAGCTTACCTAGAAAAGAAAAAAAAATAAAGTGTTAACATTGAGTGCACATTCTTTTAATCATATTATAAAGTTTTTAATTCCTAACTAGCTGTTCTTCGGCCAAGTGTCGCTGTGACTCAGTATGGTAAAACGGAAGAGAGAGAAAAAGGCACCCATATCTAATATGTATAGGGACTGGATATAAATACTAATCTCCTACTCCCCTTTTCTTTCTCCACCACCTTCTCTCTCCCCCCCCCCCCCTCTCTAACACCTCCTGCCCTCTCTGCCCATCTCCTATCAGCTTTCTATGTCCATTTCCTCTAAGCCCACTGTCCATCTTCTATTCCCACCTCTCTCCAACCTAGAGTCTTGTTTATTGTTACTGCGAACTCGGACTTTCTAGAACTATTCTAACCATAAGCCGATAAACCATAAATAAAACTTCACTGTTTGCTAACATATTTTCACTATTAATTACATATATATTAAAAATATATAGCCTACAAGTGACCAAATGTTTCTTACAGTAAGGTGTAAAATCTTTGAAATAAATTGGTCGAGTACATTATGAGATTTTTGGTAACGTTTCCCCTTTATATATTACATATGTATTATGTATATTAAAATATATAGCCAGAGTCTGTCGTAATGCTCTTTAGAATATTCTGCAAAAAATCTGAAGGAAATCGGTCAAGAGTTTTTTCGAAAGTTTCCTCTTATATATTACATATTTATTTATATACTACGCATATTTGAAAAACAGGTATACAAAAACACGCACGTATTCTAATGGATCGTTGTGTCTAAATTTGAAAGCAATTTGTGATGCACTTTCGAAGATAGACAATTTTGAACAAACGATCTTATATACTACTCCGTAAAGCGAATTCTTTACAGACGAATGTAAAAACTGGTAGAAGCCCACCTCGGGGAAGATAAGTTTGGATTCCGTAGAAATGTTGGAACACGTGAGGCAATACTGACCCTACGACTTATCTTAGAAGAAAGATTAAGAAAAGACAAACCTACGTTTCTAGCATTTGTAGACTTAAGAGAAAGCTTTTGACAATGTTGACTAGAATATTCTCTCTCAAATTCTGAATGTTGCAGGGGTAAAATACAGGGAGCGAAAGGCTATTTACAATTTGTACAGAAACCAGATGGCAGTTATAAAAGTCGAGGGGCATGAAAGAGAAGCAGTGGTTGGGAAGGGAGTGAGACAGAGTTGTACCCTCTCCCCGATGCTATTCAATCTGTATATTGAGCAAGCAGTAAAGGAAACAAAAGAAAAATTCGGAGTAGGCATTAAAATCAATGGAGAAGAAATAAAAACTTTGAGGTTTTGACATTATAATTCTGTCAGAAACAGCGAAGGACTTGGAAGAGCAGTTGAACGGAATGGACAGGGTCTTGAAAGGAGGGTGTAAGATGAACAACAACAAAAGCAAAATGAGGATAATGGAATGTAGTCGAATTAAGTCGGGTGATGCTGAGGGAATTAGATTAGGAAATGAGACACTTAAAGTAGTAAAGGAGTTTTGCTATTTGGGGAGCAAAATAACTGATTATGGTCGAAGTAGAGAGGATATAAAATGTAGACTGTCAATGGCAAGGAAAGCGTTTCTGAAGAAGAGAAACTTGTTAACATCGAGTATAGATTTAAGTGTTAGTTGTATGGAGTGTAGCCATGTATGGAAGTGAAACGTGGCTTTACTGTGTGAGCTTGGAACAGATGGATGAAAAAACTGCTTTGTTTATAACCTCAATGTTGCATTTAACTATGGAGTGTGCGCTTGAAGTTTCCATATTAATCGAACAACGTTCAGTGGTGCGTTTTTCGCTTTCGGATAATGAAAAACCGGCTAAAATATTTTCTCGGATGATTTCACAGTATGGTGAAAGTTGTACGAACCGCGGGTAGGACACCAGTCTGAAAGAAATACAGAACGCAAGCATCAAGGGGAAGAAGCCATGTCGACCGTGTTTTGGGATGCCCAAGGTGTCGTCTTTTGTGATTATTTTGAAGGACAACGTACAATAAACGGTGACCACTACTCAGACAAGCTGATGAACAAAGTAAAGCCTGCAACGAGAAAAAAACGTCACGGGTCCCAAAGAACATGCTTGATATTGCTACACGACAATGTTCGCCCTCACACTACCGAGCTGACCCAAGAACCAATAGTCCAGATTCGGCTGCCTCAGATTTTCATTTGTTTGGTCCACTCGGGGAGGCCTCACGTGGAAAAAATTTCAGCAACAACGAGGATGTCGAAGAATCGTGGGAAAGTGACTCAAAATACATGACAATGGCTTATGCATCAGGTATAAAAACTAGATCACTGCTGGGACAAGTGTATTAAATGGATTACGCTGAGTAGTAAAGTCTCATTCTGTATAAACGTTTTTTCTTTCCTACATCAACTTATCTCTTCAATTACTGAATGTCGCTCGTAGTTGAAACAAATTAGCTGTATCGACGTGATCTGTTGCTTCAGAATACTTTTCAAGGGAACCACAAGTCGAACGGCGCTCTCACATCAGACTTTGCGCTATTAATTCCTGGACGCTATCACACACAATACTTATTGTATCACTGCGAATAATCGGTGGTTATGGCCTACTATAAATGCTAATAATTCTGGGAATAGCTTATAAAACAGGGCATAGCTTATAAAACAGAAACCAAATGCGAAAAACGGAATCACATGAAGGTTGATAAACAGCAGTCTATGACTACAACATCAACAAGTCACGACTGAAATCAAGTCAACTCATACGAATACCCAAGTGTAACAATTTGTTTGGATATGCAATGAAACGATCACAAAGACTCAGTCGTAGTTAAAGTAGCTGGCAGACTTCACTTCACTGGTAGAATACTGGTGAAATGCGATCTGTCTATAAAGGAAACTGCTTGCAAAAGATTCGTACAACTCACTATAAGACTGAAACTTCCTGGCAGATTAAAACTGTGTGCCCGACCGAGACTCGAACTCGGGACCTTTGCCTTTCGCGGGCAAGTGCTCTACCAACTGAGCTACCGAAGCACGACTCACGCCCGGTACTCACAGCTTTACTTCTGCCAGTACCTCGTCTCCTACCTTCCAAACTTTACAGAAGCTCTCCTGCGAACCTTCTGCCACTATAAGACTTCTACTCAAGTATGTACTAACCGGGGATACTGAACGTATACAAAGAAGGGCGGCACAGAGACTAACAGGTTTCTTTGACTCACGGGACATGGTCACGAAAATGCTCAAAAACCTGAATTGGTACACTTTTCAAGACGGATGTCAAGTCTGCTTATAAAGTTTGAAGATCCAGTATTAAGTCAGGAATTCCGGACAACGCTACAGACTATTAGTACCGCTCCGTCAGAGACCGCGATTACGAGGTTGGACTAAATAACAGCGCGCGGAGGGGCATTCAAACAGTCGTGCCTTCCGCGTTACGTACGCATTTGGAACGGTAAGTAGCGCTAATATTTGGTACAACGAGAAGTGCCCCCTGCTATGCATTTCACAGTAGTTCGCAAAGTATATATGTAGATGTAGGCAAAGTAAATTTAAAGAGTAATTATTAAAAGAAACCGATAATTTCAAACAATTTTAAACAATTGTAAGTTGTATCCGAAAATTTAGGTTATACTAAAGCAATTTAGTAGGTCTAGTTCGATTGCAATTCATCTTTGTTTAAGAAAAGAGGGCATTATTCACTAGAATTATATCTAACAATTCCCCAGTCCATACAAATTAATATAGTGCCAGTAACGGAGAACAGACGGTCTTGTAAATGTGGAGTACGTACGAGAAGGAATCCGCAAGTTGCTCGGTTGCTAGCTGACTACTAGGGAAGTCCGTTACGGTCCGCCTTGCAGCGGCCGACACGCAACCCGCAACACAAAGCTGTGTGTGTATGTGTAGGCACAGTCTGTTTGGCGGCCACCCTTGGCTACAACAGGAGATAGCTTTCATCCGCCGATTGTTTTCCTCGCATTCACGAGCCGCTGCGGGGGGCCCCATATCGCAGGTTCCGCATATGTCCGCGACCGATCCTTACATCCGGCAGCTACAGTTTCTGTAGACTGGTCACAACACAAAGGGACCCGGCTGCTTCGAGGTGTCAAGACACAACGAGACGAAATGTTGGACCTGTGACAAACAACCTGGTCCTTTCTCTGGAAGCGACAGACAACTAACTGGCTAAGTCCACAACTCGGCCATAGTGTGCCTGCTTTTAGTCACGCAGATGGAACGAGGTCCTTCTCACTCGTCTTCGTACAGAGCACAGCCCGTTGACGCATGGCTTCTTGCACCGCACCCGCCACATTTTAGTAGATCGGTGTTTTATATGCAGACAAGAAGACAGTAGCTCATTTGCAGCGACTTCCAATCCATTGTAAATGACTATGACACGAATCTGGTTCGTCTTTTTAAGTTTTATGTAACGTCGGACCTGTTACCTAAAATTCTAGAGCGACAATTTTAATGTGTTTTCAGGGTGGCTGGACCACCCGTGTTTTTGTTAAGTTATCAGTCAGCCACATACTCCTCAGAATCTATTTTAGGTTTCCTCTCGTCTTGTGTTTTAATTTACAGTTTTAGAACGTAGCACCATTTTTAACGCTGTTTTATCTCAGGTTGCTTTTATTTCTTTTATCGCATTTTCTACGTTTTAACCACATCCGTTTCTTCAACTGATCTTCGTATGGGCGCTGATAACGTGGTCGTTTGGGGACCTAACCCAGAGACACAAACGCACATCTTTCTCGTCTGCATGTTTCCTGTACCTACAATTTGGCTTCATTCCCCACACCCCAGCTCCTTTCGTTTGACATGAGCTGTATGGAGGTTATTTCTTTGTATAACTCCACCTCTCCAACTTTGAATGAACTGTTGAGTAAACTAGATTGCAATTTTATGTAAGCCTATAAGATTAATTTAAGCAAAATAAAACAAGGCTACTGGGATGCTATTAAGAGTAACAGTGTATTCTGCGAGAATAAGATAGCCAAATCAGAGATTAAAAAAGTATATGCGTTTTGGTATTCGGGCAACAAAGTAAGTGACAGTGATTGAAGTAGAGAGGATATAAAATTCAGAGTAGCAAGAGAAGCACTTCTGAGATAGATAAATTTGTCAGCATCGAATGTGAACTTAAGTGTTAGGAAGTCTTTTCGGAAGATCGGAAGATATTTATGCGGAGTGTAGCCTTGTACGGGAGTGAACAGTGGTTGATAAAACAGACCATAACAGAAGAAGATTTTGAAATGTGTTGATACGGAAGATGGGCACATGGAATAACTAATGAAGAGGGAGTAAATCCAATTGGGAAAAAATTGATGGCACAATTTGACTAAAAGAATGGATCAGTTGATACGACATGCTCTGAAGCATCAAGGAATTTAGTTACGAAGAGGAGAGAGAGAGAGAGAGAGAGAGAGAGAGAGAGAGAGAGAGAGAGAGAGAGAGAGAGAGAGTTGGGGAGGGGGGGGGGGTAAAAATTGCAGAGGGAGGCCAAAGCTTGACCATGATGAGCAGGTTCAAATGGATGCAGGTAGCAGAATTTATGCCGAGATGAGGGCGCACAGCATAGGTTAGCGTGGAGCGCTGCATAAAACTAGTGATCTGACTGAAGACAACAACGAACGTAACTCAGAGATAGGTTAACGATAAGCAAAACAAATGCGACGGTGTTAAGAAGTGTGGTAAAACCGAATAGCGACGTTGTCCACAATGGCTACAATTAAACTTTCGCTGCTTCAGCCAGCATAGACGGAAAAATAATTACCCTACGGATATCCAACTTTATAGGAACGAAGTTCACACTGTGCGCTATAAAATTTACGTTGTAAGTAGTGTCACGGTCACGACTTGCCTTTAGGCGCCTGTACTGTTAAGGCGACGAGTGCATTACATTTGCAGACAGCCAACACGGTTCTGGACAAGGTAAGAACGGCTTTACTCTTAAAAATGTTTTACCAAAAATACAGCAATAGCGTTGCTGCTCTTCGCAAGTATCGATGCGTTACACCAAAACGGCGAGATTCTCTTTCCGCACTGGGATCGAAAAACTTCATTCCGAAGTTCGGATCAACTGGTGTTTTGGGAATTGCTCCTGGGAGAGGCCAACGGCTAATTGCGTCAAAACTGTTGAAGTTACTGTTGCCATGGCTCAGAATGCTGGACGCAATATCCGATTTTCAAGCAGGGCGTAAGCTGTGTTACGACAACTGAGGATTCCATGGTTCAGAAAGTGCTGCAAAAAGTTGTGAAATGGTATATAGTGCGGTTCCAGGCTATCGTAGAAGAAGGTCGCCACACTGAGCAACGTCTGTAGCCTAGAACGTAAATTTGGTAAGGAATTAACAAAATGTTACGCTCAGATGTTGAAGTTACAATGCTACTTTCAATAGTTTATATCTTATTTCTTTTCCGTAAGTCCCTACAAATATCTCCGAGAAATTTCATTATCCTACGATCAGTCAGTCTTAATGGGACCCCTCTCAAGTAGACAAAGTTTAATTATAACAACGCGGTAAACTACAAAATGGAGCGAGGACATGTTCTGTTTTAGTACGAAGGTAATACTACATAACGTGTCGTTGAGAAATCGGAGAGAAAGTCATTCGCAGTGTTCATCAATGTCGCTAAAAATTATGTAAAAATATTAAGCGAACGGATAAGTACGAAATGAGCCACTAAAAAGAATATTAGTAAATGATTCTCATCGCTGTGAAATTTTTGTCAGTAATGCCATTTAGATTACTTACTGGATATCCATTTATTACGAAGTTTTAGCTTCCTGGCAGATTAAAACTGTGTGCCGCACCGAGACTCCAACTCAGGACCTTTGCCTTTCGCGGGCAAGTCCTCTACCGACTGAGATACCCAAGCACGACTCACGCCCCGTCCTCACAGCTTTAATTCCGCCAGTACCTCGTCTCCTACCTTCCTAACTTCACAGAAGCTCGCAAAAGGCTGGCGACATCGCGGTGAACGCACATTGGAAGCGTGTATTCGTCACCGCCATACTGGCGTATCATCCGGAGTGATGGTATGGGGTGCCATTGGTTACACGTCTCGGTCAACTCTTGTTCACACTGACGGCACTTTGAACAGTGCACGTTACATTTCAGATGTGTTACGACCCGTGGCTCTACCCTTCATACTACCCCTGCAAAACCCTACATTTCAGCGGGATAATGCACGACCGCATGTTGCAGGTCCTGTACGGGCCTTTCTGCATACAGAAAATGTTCGACTGCTGCCCTGGCCAGCACACTCTCCAGATCTCTCACCAATTGTTAAACGTCTGGTCAATGGTGGCCCAGCAACTGGCTCGTCACAATACGCCAGTCACTACTCTTGATGAACTGTGGTATCGTGTTGAAGCTGCACCTGTACACGCCATCCGAGCTCTGTTTGACTCAATGCCCAGGCGTATCAAGTCCGTTATTACGGCCAGAGGTGGTTGTTCTGGGTACTGATTTCTCAGGATCTATGCACCCAAATTGCGTGAAAATGTAATTACCTGTCAGTTGTAGTGTAATATATTTGTCCCATGAATACCCGTTTATCATGTGCGTTTCTTCTTGGTGTAGCACTTTTAATGGCCAGTAGTGTACGTTTTTCTGTACGTTGTTCTGGCGTATCTCGGAATTATTTACGCATCTGCCGGCACGTCGTGTTGCCACTAATACCTACGCTTTCGTGGCGGCTCCTGACGCGCCCGGTCCGTAAATAGGCGCTTGTGACTTGCTGATGAGTCACGGGGTCACGGGGTCACGGGCCATCGCAGTCCGTCGAGACGCCGGGGGAGCCGGCAGCCAGGGCGCCCTGCTGTCGGCCACAGGAAGCTGACGCCGATAACCCCGGGCGGGTCACAGCCGCGATACCGCCGGTCGCTCCCGCGCCCTTCTCTGCACAGCGAGCGACCACCTCGTCCCTCCCCGAAGCGCTGCGCTCCGAGCCTCCACAGCCGGCTGGAGAGCCTCAGTCGAAGCCCCTTCTTACACCAGCGACTCTTCCTGTCTGCTCGTGGCTGGCGAGTCTGCCGCGGCGTGTTAATACTGTACCGGCAATCGCCTGTTACGCTTTTGTTTACACGTTCGTGCCAAAAATCGGTGTGTTGTGAGTGGTGTCTACACCGCCGTTTGCCGCCTAAAAGGTGAAAGTAAAGTTACGAATCTACATCTACATTTATACTCCGCAAGCCACCCAACGGTGTGTGGCGGAGGGCACTTTACGTGCCACTGGCATTACCTCCCTTTCCTGTTCCAGTCGCGCATGGTTCGCGGGAAGAACGACTGCCGGAAAGCTTCCGTGCGCGCTCGAATCTCTCTTAATTTTACATTCGTGATCTCCTCGGGAGGTATAAGTAGGCGGAAGCAATATATTCGATAGCGGGCCAACCATAGCGCCATCTGGTTTCCCCCTTCAAGCTAGACGAGTTTCGTTCTTTGTAGTGTTTTCGTTTGATTCTTATTTCGTGAGATATTTGGCCCGGTCACTATCAATGGACCACCCTATATATATATATATATATATATATATATATATATATATATATATATATATATATATATACAATGCGAGAAAAACAGTACAACGGGAGGGAAAAGGGTATAGCGGTGAAAGAAGGATACAACAATGGAAGTGTACAAAAGTCGAAAAAAGTGCAGCAGTGAAAAAGAAGTACGACAGTGAAAATACTAAAGCAGTAATGAAAAAATAGGACAGCTGTGCAAAAAGGTAAAACAGTAACAAAAAATGGAGAGGGAGGGAGAGAGAGAGAGAGGGGGAGAGAGAGAGAGAGAGAGAGAGAGAGAGAGAGAGAGAGAGAGAGAGAGTTGTGAAAAACGTCTAGTTTGGGTGTTTCATATCGTCAGTCTTCTTACAATCCCATCTAAAATTACTGGCTACAGCAGGCGTATCCATCACGTGACAACGGCGATCGTCCGAATGCCTCCGAAACTCGAATTGCTCAAATACAGGAGTGTAAAAGAACACAACTGCCGCTGGCAGATCATTACCATATTTTTCAAGATTTACACACACTCGGGTAGAGTTGCAATAAATACAGCGTCCTTATATTTAATTTTTTTATTACTGGTTGCCTACTCAAGTTCGTTGAAAGTGCCGCTGGGCGGCTGTACCTTGTGCGTCTACTTCAATGGAGTGCTTTCTTAGGTGCTCTGAGGCCTACAAGACAGTGACTCGCACTTGTGTTCACAGCTTGCACTTTTCTTAGCCAAGATCAAGGACAGAAAACGTTATTCAGCACCAAGCGGCGATTGCCATTCTCTTATAATATCGGTTCGGTGCCTAAGTGTCAAACGAAAAACAGAAAGGCGTTCAACGCCAATTTTTTTACGTCACACAACATAAAATTTCGGCTGTGTCCCCCTCAAAATTATCGGGAACGATGGAGAGGCTTGAAAATGTTACAAAAATATTCCTGAATTATCTTTTTTTTCTACGCTTTGTACGAGCTTAAGAAGTATTCATGACGATATATTACTGCAGAGTTGTAAGTATTCTTACCGGGACTGTGAATTTTTACAGCGACTATTTACATTTTCACTCATCCACACTTCCCGTGAAAAAAAAAAAATCTCCTCGTAAGAAGTTAAAAGAAACGTATAAAAAGGCAGCTACACTGAATTAAGACAAGGGCTTGTTAGTTTGCGAATCTTTGATGTGTTCCATACTAGTCATTACCGAAAACATTTACTTCGAAAGCCATAACCTTTGAGATTTTCCGTGGCTAACGAATTAAAATGTTGCACTGTCATATCGTAACTCAGTATTAATACTTTATTGTTCTCAGTCAGCTGGCTGGTTTGACGCGAACATACACAAATTCCCCACCTCGGAGTAGCACTTACCCTGAACTACATGTTGGATATGTTCCGGTCTCTGTCTTCGCTTGCAGTTTTCACCCTCTGCAGCTTCCTCTAGTACCATGGGAGCTATTCCCTGATGTCTTTTATAAATATCTTATAATCCTGCCGCTTCCTATTGTCGATGTTTTCCCCTATGCTCCTTTCATTACAAATTCTGCGGAAGACCACCTCATTCCTTACCTTGTCACCCCACCCAACTTTCAACGTTCTTACATAGCACAACATCTCAAATGCTTCGATTCTCTTCTTTTCTGGTTGCCCACACTTATTCTCTCTAAGGATTCTGCTAAACTTCAGTCTACTCTCCATTAGTACTAAATTATGATCGGGGTACTCCTTACAATCCAGTTTCTGATTTCGGAATCGCTGTCTGATCATGATGTAATCCAGCTGGAATCTTCACGTATCTGCCGGCAGTTTCCTAGTACACATCTGTCTCTTGTGAGCCTTGAACAGAGTATTCTCTATTACTTGCTGAAATTTACTACGGAACTCACTTAGCCTCTCTCCTCTCTCGTTCCTATTACCAAGCCAATACTGTCCCCTAACTTGTTTCTTCTATTCCTTCCCGTTCCAAAGGGAAAAAAAATTAGCGTTTAGCGCCCCATCGACATCCCGGTCATTTGATACGGAACACAACCTTTGATTAACGAAGATCAGCTGTTAGCGTGAGTGACATAAAAGTACATATCTCAGGTGCTGCGAAACAAATCACTTAAGAAAGGCAAGTCTTCCGGTCCAGATGGTATACCAATCAGGTTCCTCTCAGAGTATGCAAACACAATAGCGCGTTTCTTAGAAATCCTATACAACCGCAGACTTGACGAAAGATCTGCTCCTAAAGACTGGAAAGTAGCACAGGTCACACCAATATTCAAGGAAGGAAATAGGAGTAACCCACTGAATTACAGATCCGTATCACTGATCTCAATTTGCAGTAGGATTTTGGAGCATATACTGTACCCGAACATTATGAATCACCTTGAAGAAAATGACTTACTGATACAAAACCAACACGGATTCAGAAAATATCGTTCTTGTGCAACGCAACTAGCTCTTTATTCCCATGAAGTAATGAGTGCTGTTGAAAAGGGATCTCAGATCGATTCCATATTCCTAGATTTCCAGATGGCTTTTGATACCGTTTGTCACAATCATATTGCGTGCATATGGAGTATCGTCTCAGTTGTGAGACTCGATTCGTGATTTCCTCTCAGGGAGGTCACAGTTCGTAGTGATAGATGGTAAATCATCGAGTAGAACCGAGGTAATATCTGGCGTTCCGCAAGGTAGTGTCATACGTCCTCTGCTGTTCCTGATTTACATAAATGACCTCGGTGATAATCTGAGCAGCCCCCTTAGATTGTTTGCAGATGACGCTGTAATTTACCGTCTAGTAAAACCATCAGACGATCAATTCCAATTACAAAATGATCTAAAGAGAATTTCTGTACGGTGCGAAAAGTGGCAATTGGCACAAAACGAAGAAAAGTGTGAGGTCATCCACATGGGTACTAAAAGAAATCCGATAAATTTTGAGTACACAATAAATCGCGCAAATCTGTCAATTCGATTTAATACCTAGGAATTACAATTACGAGCAACTTAAATTGGAAAGACCACGTAGATAATATTGTGGGGAAGGCGAAACAAAGACTGCGCTTTGTTGGCAAAACACTTTAGAAAATGCGACAAATCCACAGCCTACACTACACTTGCCCGTCCTCTGCTGGAATATTGCATCGCGGTGTGGGATCCTTACCAGGTAGGATTGACGAAGGACATCGAAAAAGTGCAAGAAAGGTCAGCTCGTTTCGTGTTATCGCGCAATAGGGGTGAGAGTGTCACTGATATGATACCGTACGTGAGTTTTGTTGACACCCACATACGTAGGGAGAAATGAGAATCATAATAAGAGAAATCAGAACTCGAACGGAAAGATTTAGGTGTTCCTTTTTCCCACGAGCCATTCGTGAGTGGAATGGTAGAGAAGTAGTATGAAAACGGTTCGATGAACCCTATACCAGGCACTTAAATGTGAATTGCAGAATAACCATGTAGATGAAGAAGGATGGCGAAGAAGATCAGTCGTGCCCATTCAGAGGACCCATCTCTGCATTTGTCTTGAGCGATATACGGAAGACACGGAAAACCTGAATTACACGGAAAACCTGAATTACACGGAAAACCTGAATCAAAACGGCCAGACGGGGATTTTAACCGTCGTCCTCCCGAATGCGAGTCTATAGTGTGGTAACCTCAGCACTTAACTCGCTCGATAACCTCGTTCCAGTCCCCCCATGATTATTACATTGTCATCTATTATTACATACTGAGTTCCCCTTTCAAAATCTTCAGTAGCTTTTTTCCTCTCTTATTTTTCGTCTTCTTTTTCTATGTGTTCCTGAACTACTGTTGCTGGAGATGGTTTGATGATTCTTAACATTATGTAAAAATTTTGGGCAACGTTTTCATTCAGGTGGTCGTTCTACACTACTGGCTGTTGAAATTGCTACACCACGAAGACGACGTGCTACAGACGCGAAATTTAACAGACAGGAAGAAGATGCTGTGATATGGAAATGATTAGCTTTTCGCAGCATTCACACAAGGTTGGCGCCGGTGGCGACACCTACAACGTGCTGACATCAGGAAAGTTTCCAACCGATTTCTCATACACAAACAGCAGTTGACCGGCGGTGTCTGGTGAAACGTTGTTGTGATGCCTCGTATAAGGAGGAGAAATAAAGGTCGGATTGTAGCCTATCGCGATTGCGGTTTATCGTATCGCGACATTGCTGCTCGCGTTGGTCGAAATCCAATTACTGTTAGCAGAATATGGAATCGGTGGGTTCGGGATGGTAATACGGAACGCCGTGCTGGATCCCAACGGCCTCGTATCACTAGCAGTCGAGATGACAGGCATCTTATCCGCATGGGTGTAACGGATCGTGCAGCCACGTCTCGATCCCTGAGTCAACAGATGGGGACGTTTGCAAGACAACCACCATCTGCACGAACAGTTCGACGACGTCTGCAGCAGCATGGACTATCAGCTCGGAGACATGGCTGCGGTTACCCTTGACGCTGCATCGCAGACAGGAGCTACTGCGATGGTGTATTCAACGACGAACCTGGGTGCACGAATGGCAAAACGTCATATTTTCGGATGAATCCAGGTTCTGTTTACATCATCGTGAAGATGGCATCCGTGTTTGGCGACATCGCGGTGAACGCACATTGCAAGAGTGTATTCGTCATCGCCATACTGCCGTATCACCCGGCGTGATGGTATGGGGTGCCATTGGTTACGCGTCTCTGTCACCTCTTGTTCGCATTGACGGCACTTTGATCAGTGGACGTTACATTTCAGATGTGTTACGACCCGTGGCTCTACCCTTAAAAAAAAAAGGGGTTCAAATGGCTGTGAGCACTATGCGACTTAACTTCTGAGGTCATCAGTCGCCTAGAACTACTTAAACCTAACTAACCTAAGGACATCACACACATCCATGCCCGAGGCAGGATTCGAACCTACGACCGTAGCGGTCGCTCGGCTCCAGACACTCCGGCCGGCTCTACCCTTCATTCGATGCCTGGGAAACCCTACATTACAGCAGGATAATGCACGACCGGATGTTGCAGGATGCAGAAAATGTTCGACTGCTTCCCCGGCCAGCACATTCTCCAGATCTCTCACGAATTAAAACGCCTGGTCAATGGTGGCCGAGCAACTGGCTCGTCACAATACGCCAGTCACTACTCTTGATGAACTGTGGTATCGTGTTGAAGCTGCATGGGCAGCTGTACCTGTACACGCCATCCGAGCTCTGTTTGACTCAATGCCCAGACGTATCATGGCCATTAGTACGGCCAGAGGTGGTTGTTCTGGGTACAGATTTCTCAGTATCTATGCAGCCAAATTGCGTGAAAATGTTATCACATGTGAGTTCTAGTATAATATATTTGTCCAATGAATACCCGTTTATCGTCTGCATTTCTTCTTGGTGTAGCAATTTTAATGGCCAGTAGTGTATATACGCCGCCCGTATGTCAAACCGGTCCCACGTTGCTCCGCGTCGTCTAGCAGAGACACTACAGCGGTTCGGGGTAAGTGTGGTGGGTCTTCGGTAGGGAGCACGGAAGCGGTGCGTGGGCGGCGTCGTGTGAGCTGCGGCGGCGGCTGCGTGCAGGAAGGCCGCGTCCATTGTGTGGACATCAAACGCTGCCGGGCGCCCAGGGCTGTCCAGCGCGCACCCACCCGGCCGGCGGGCGGCCCTGGCCGGCGTGAATCACGCGACCCGCCAGCTGCGCCACCAATTACTGCTCCCGGCAGCTGGCGCCGGACACTTGTAAACACCGCCGCCGCTTGCGCTGCACGGCTTGGCGCGTCCTTACGGGCAAACTGTGTTGCTTTCCTTGGCGAGGTGCGACTCCGCGAGCAAGCAGAGACCGCTCCAGCCGGCCGAAGTGGCCGTGCGGTTAAAGGCGCTGCAGTCTGGAACCGCAAGACCGCTACGGTCGCAGGTTCGAATCCTGCCTCGGGCATGGATGTTTGTGATGTCCTTAGGTTAGGTTTAACTAGTTCTAAGTTCTAGGGGACTAATGACCTCAGCAGTTAAGTCCCATAGTGCTCAGAGCCATTTGAACCATTTTTTAGAGACCGCTCCCCCGCACCACAGAGTAAATATCTCTGGAGTGAGCATCCACATGCGCAGAACAGATTTTGTGTGGTCAACATACATTGCCGGACTGGTCACGTGTTCTCGGAACATCGTGTGTTTGTCCGTATAGCGCCCTGTATGTTTCGAATGTCATTAAATCCCTAGTACAGACGGATTCTTTTCGTACGTGTTGTGGATTATTTATATATGTTGCCCAGACATTTTAACAGCATCCATTTGATACCGGGAATAAACCAGCTACGTAACTTTTAAGGGCACGTGATATTACATTCTGCTTCTTCGCGATAGGTGTCACATTTCAGATTTTAGGTAGTTTTCGGTATGATACGGCACTTTATAGTATTACAGAGCCTGACGTACATTTTTGCAGTGATAGTCTTGCAAAACGACTTGACAGTACGCCAGTACTTTTCCAAGTGTCCGAAAAACACCGAATTTGCCACACATTAGCGATTACATCCCTGCTAATTCGTCCTTTTTTTCTGCTATTTCTACGTATTTATTTTCTCGTTTTTTCGACCTAAAGCACAATTTTTCTTACTGGTGACACTTTGAAGAGTTTATTTAACGCATTTTACGTACTTGCTCCCAGTTTATTACATAAATAGTAGACTGAGTAAAAAGGGGGAAAAAAGGCGATCGGAGAAAAAATATACTGTAAAGCAAATACAGTTGGTCATGTAACAGTCAACCCATATAACACCATTAAGGGAAGTGGAAAGTCACACAAATGAAAGAGTTTGGGGACACGTTTACTAATATTTTAAGCTTCTTAATCAAATGGTGAAGAAAATAAATTAAAGGCAAAATACACCGAATAAGATGAACGTGTACTTTGATTAGCTACACTACATCTACATCTATACTCCGCGAGCCACCTTACGGTGTGTGGCGGAGGGTACTTATTGTACCACTATCTGATCCCCCCTTCCCTGTTCCATTCACGAATTGTGCGTGGGAAGAACGACTGCTTGTAAGTCTCCGTATTTGCTCTAATTTCTCGGATCTTTTCGTTGTGATCATTACGCGAGATATATGTGGGCGGTAGTAATATGTTGCCCATCCCTTCCCGGAATGTGCTCTCTCGTAATTTCGATAATAAACCTCTCCGTATTGCGTAACGCCTTTCTTGAAGTGTCCGCCACTGGAGCTTGTTCAGCATCTCCGTAACGCTCTCGCGCTGACTAAATGTCCCCATGACGAATCGCGCTGCTTTTCGCTGGATCATGTCTATCTCTTCTATTAATCCAACCTGGTAAGGGTCCCATACTGATGAGCAATACTCAAGAATCGGACAACGTTTTTTATTTGATTTGTGCAGAAAATTTATGTAAGCTGAATGCAGAAATTAGTAGTAGGTGCTGTGGAATATTAAAAATAGTTGGTATAACATCGACCTTCAGCCACACACGTCCAAATTTTTCTCTGTCAAAACATTCCTCTTCAAAGTGTTTTGAACATACTTTGGAATATTTTGTGGGGACATTACTCCTCCTCATTTTCTGGAGCCACACCTTTACTCGTTGTTCATCCTTCGGGAAACTAAAATATAAATCACACATAATCATTCTCCATGTCCTAGACACACTTACCATGGTCTCCTACTGTAATTTTATAGTAAACAAAAAGGTTTGGACACACATATTATACGAAGACAATTATAGACTCCCACTCTATTGAATTTATCTGTCTCCCGTCTTTAAAATCTTTATACATACTCGACAAGTCACTGATAAATGCATGGAGGATAGTATTTGCTGAAACAACTAACCATTCCCTTTCCTGTTCCACTAGCAAATTTACGAGAGGAAGCGATTGTTTGTAAGCTTTTGTACGAGCCGTAATATCTATTAGATAGTCATAAAATCGTAGAAAAATACGTCTACAGAATCAAGCCTTAATTATAATGCGTCTCGAAATTTTTAAACATAGTACCCATGAAAAGTTAGTATCCCTCCTTTCACACATTTTTCTTTGCATCCGTAGAAACAACAGTAGTTCATAGCTATTACACTATCAACAAACGGTGAAAACACAGCAAAAACTCCTGATATTATAAACTTCAAACTCTGCGGGAAGCACACACGCACAGCGAAGTCCCGAAAACACGTGACAATTCTGGTTTAATGTTGACAACATGCGCAGAACGCAATGCTCACTCCAGAGATATTTACGCTATGGTCTTCTCCAGCGGAGCCACTTTCCAGGAACCAGAGGAAGAAGGCTTTGTGGTGTGTCGGTCTCCCCGTACTACTACCCAATGGGTTGTGGTCGGGGCCTGATATGCTGTCGTAAGGACTAGCGAATTTCCCTTGATGGCCGGTGTTTTCCGACACCTGTTGGATATAAACTTTTGAAAAAAGTCCTGGCAGCATACAGGTAACATCTTGCAGAGGTGTGTTATTAGTGAGATCTCTAAATGACCAGTGAAGTTGCCTGTATGCCGTTCCTGGTGTTAACTGTCTGAACTGGATGGACGCCTAAACAAAGCGGTAGAACAGGGCGAGTGCTCACTTACTTAGGAATTGGTCGGTAGCCCTCCTGAACTCCCTTCTTTCCATTTTACTTCACTGACACCCGCCATTTCTAAATTGAGCCATTGCATTTCCCTTTTCAGATTTTCTAGCTTCTCTACCATGTTCAAGCTTCTGACAGTCCACACCGACTCGTAAAATGTTATCCTTTCGTTGGTTATTCCATCTTTTTCTTGTGGACCTCCCCCCATTGGCGGTCCCCTCCCGGAGATACAAACGGGAAAGCTATTGTAAGGTGTATGCTTCGCCGGCGATGGGTGAAGCATGACAGAATCTTTGACCAGAGAGTAGTTTATTGTTAGTTGTTGCTTGTCGCGAGTCTCCGCTTGTCTGCGCGAGTCGACAGTAGTAGTCAGTCGGATAGAGTAGTTGGCGGTCGGCGCTTGCCTGCGCGTGTCGGCAGTCTGGTCGCGACTCTGGTCAGGACTCTGGAGGATGAGTATTGTTGTAGAAGGTAAAGAAGCAGCCTTGCGCATAATTAATAATGTATTTGTTCAAAAAAATGCCCCAATAATATTTTTTTTATAAAGTAACTCTTTTAAAGAAAAGTATTCATTTCAATTTAAATAATTTTTCCACTCTTTTGAAGAAAAAGCATTCATTTCAATTTAAAGAATTTTTCCAACGCATTATCATTGCTTCCAAGAATAATAAAAAATAAATAAATATACGCCAGCATTGCACGAAGCTGTGTCGAAGAATTTATACATAAGAGCAGATATAGTTGCAGTTTATTGAGGTAAGAATTTTGCTTTTGTTATTCAGAATACAGGGCCGAAGGTCAGCGCTGCTGTCCTTATAAAATTTATCAGATATTATTATTTCTGTTAGGAGGTTACATTTCGTTCATGGTTCATTATTTAATTAATATTATTGTTGGTTTATGATCAATTTCCATTTATTAATTTTGTGGGGAGTTTACGCTTGGCTCCATTTTGCATTATTATTAAACTTAATTTTTGTGGGGAGGTTACACTTGGCTCCATTTCCATTTATCAAAATTTCGTGTGGAGAGGTTACACTATTACAGAATATTTTTCCAATGGAGAGATCATCTTGATACTTTTCCGATACAGGCTACATGTCCTATGGGTACACATCATGTGACTTTAATGCAGTGGTTTCCACTGCCTTCTGAATCCTCATGCCGTTGTTCAGCACCATACATATACTTATTATATGATCTCTGAGGTATCAAGCGAAGTTTTTGACTGGCCTGAGGATTGTTTGGTACGAGAGATATATCAGAGAAAGTAATTTGGGTGTACCCTTGGGAAGAGTGTTGGCACCATTGTCGTTCATGCTGTACATTATAATGTTACACACAATATTAACTACAGACTTTTCGCAGAAGATGCATTTATCTACAGTAAAGTACTACCTTGAAAAATAAGCAGAAATATTCAGACAGATCTTGGTAAGATTTCAAAGTGGTTCAAAGATTGGAAACTTGCTTTAAATTTTCAGGAATGTAAAATTTTGCACGTGTGACCGCTCCACCTGCGCGTAACAATTAGTAGGGATATGAAATGAATCACTGAGGTCATCAGTCCTCTAGACTTAGAACTACTTAAACCTAACTAACCTAAGGACATCAGACACATCCATGCCCGAGACAGTATTCGAACCTGCGATCGTAGCACCAACGTGGTTCCGGACTGAGGAGCCTAGAACCGCTCGGCCACAGCGGCCGGCTACAATCACATAGGCAGTCGTACGTAAAGCAAGTGGCAGATTTCAGTTCACTGGTAGGATAGTGGGAAAATGCAGTCTACAAGAATATTGCCTACAAAACACTCGTGCGACCCGTGCTAGAATATTGGCCAAGTGCCTTCGACCCGTACCAAATAGGACTAACCAGAGATATTTAACGTATGCTGGGGCCAGCACAAGTGGACACACATTTGTTTGACCCATGGGGGAATGTCACGAAGATATGCTTAAGAAACTGAACTGGATGACTCTTTAAGAGAGACGCAAATTATTCCGGGAAAGACGATTCAGTAGTTTGAAAAGTCAGCTTTAAATGATGAATCTAGGAATATAGCTCAACTCGTCTACATATAGCTACCGTAGGAGTCACTAAGGGAAGATTAGAATACTTACACCGCACACAGTCGCGTTTTAAGGGGGGTAGGACGTCAAACGGGCCGACTTGGAGCAGAAGAGACACCAAAGGGCATTTTATTTTCTACTGTCTATACTTTTACAAATAAATTCATATAACTTTGTCAGCATGACCAGGAAGGATTCAGGATTCGGACTCATAGCACTGGAAGTGCAAAAACATAACACAATTTTTATTTACATATGAAATTTCAGCATTTTTTCACTTACTGTTGGCTGCATTTGTTGCTATGGGTACATTTTTCTTCACAAGTATGAGAGATTTGCACAGCATACAAACCGTACTTACAGGTGTATGAAACTCTAGATTTTTCCAAATCTATTAAAAACTGTGGTAAAAATTGAGATAATTAACTACAAAATTTGATTTTTTCTTAACACAAAGTTTAAAATGTAACAGCTCATTCATTTTTTTCATAAATTAAATAGCTTCTAGAGTTTCAGACACCTGTAAGTATGGTTTGTGTGCTGTGCAAAATTCATCGAACAGTCTCTCTTACTTTTGAAGAAAAGTGTACCTATAGCAACAAATGCAGCCAATAGTAAGTGAAAAAAATGATGAAATTTCACATGTAAAAAAAATTATTTTGTTATGTTTTTGAACTTCCGCTGCTACGAGTGTGAATCCTGAATCCTTCCTGGTCATGCTGACAAATTTTTATGAATTTACTTGTAAAAGTATAGACAGTGGAAATTAAAATGTCCTGTGGTGCCTCTCCTGCTGCAAGTCGGCCCGTTTGACGTCCTGCCCCGCTTAAGAATTCATTCTTCCCGCAGGGAATGGGAACAAAGCGTAATACTGCTATAATCTGTGATATTCTCTGCCATGTATTCCACAGTGGTCTGTTGAGTATGGATGTAGATGTAACAGGCAACACGTAGCACGACATCTAATACGTTAAACGCCGCCCGCGTCGCGCTATTAACAGGTCCACTCGCTTCACTCCGGTACTGTTAATCGCCTGACGCCCGTTTCTTGCGCTTGTTTGCGGCGAGCACCGCCTTTCCCTAACGGAACACCACTTGACAATGCACAGCACGGAAGACTGGAAAAAGCTGGACTGGCGCCAGAAACGAGCCATCACAAAAACCGATACTGCTCGCCGGGCAGAGGATGCGAGGCGAGCATCTGGTGGCCGGAAGCCACTCGCCAGAAAACGATATCCTGCGAATTGGCTCCAATTTTCTTGGCACCGGCAGTAGGTCCGTGGCCAGCCGGCGTTGTAAACAACGCATACCGCCACCAGCGGCCCGTGTGCTGGGTGCTTACACTGCGCCAGGAATATCCGTTCCTCCAGTAGGCTGCAGGGCCACAGTCCGCGGCAGACAACACGGCACGAGCGTGGGGTAGGGTCCGGTCAGCGTAATTTCGTCTAGCGTCTTGCAACAGACGTGTCCAGCTGTCTGCCTACACTGCTAGGAGAGCGAACTGTGCCGTGACTAAGTGACCTGCACGGAACGACTCAATAGTGGTGTAAGTCAACAGAGCCCGGATTTTATGTAACATGAAATTAAGAAATATGTACAAAAATATGTAACCGAAACTGGTTAAATATGTAAATAAATATGTAATGAAGCAATTATATGTTAATAATTGGCAACCAATGCTGTACAGTCGCAATAAAGTCATGAGATGCTCAACTGACTCTCTTATTAGAACATGTTACGCGTTTCGGGATTACATCCATCTTTAGACATCACAAACTTCAACTCCTTCCTAACCAAGCAGGCGTACAGCCTAAAAAAAAAAAAAAGAGAGAGAGAGAGAGAGAGAGAGAGAGAGAGAGAGAGAGAGAGTTCAAATGACTCTGAGCACTATGGGACTTAACATCTGAGGTCATCAGTTTCCTAGAACTTAGAACTCCTTAAACCTAACTAACCTAAGGACATCACAGACATCCATGCCCGAGGCAGGATTGGAACCTGCGACCATACCAGCACCGCGGTTACGGACTGAAGCGCCTAGAACCGCTCCGCCACAGCGGTCGTCGGGGGTGCACTAATTACGTCCCGAGGGGGGGGGGGGGGTTCAGGGTGGCGGCAGGAAGGGCATCCGGCCACCCTCTCCACGTAACACTGCCAAATCAATACAAATACGGCCGACCCCGCGTGACGCGCGAAAAAAGGCCCTAACAAAGAAAAGAAAGAAATTAATTTAAAACTCAGTGAAAGAAGTGTCCAGTCAGTGAATTTCGTCGACAATTTACTTTCTCTTGTATCTACATAGAAAGGAATAGAATATGCAATCTCACACAATCACGCCTCTACTTACGAAGTATGATTGTTATTTGTGGACGATCTGATATGGCTATGCAGTACTGAATGAAATCCACCTTCATTCACATAACACAATATTATTTTGGTGAGGTGACAGCTGCCAAGTACTTTCAGAACTGAAACTTCCTGGCAGATTAAAACTCTGTGCGGGGTCAGGGATTTTCTCTGCCTCGTGATGACTGGGTGTTGTGTATGTCCTTAGGTTAGTTAGGTTTAAGTAGTTCTAAGTTCTAGGGGACTGATGACCATAGATGTTAAGTCCCATAGTGCTCAGAGCCAAAACTGTGTGCCGGACCGAGACTCTTAACTCGGGACCTTTGCCTTTCGCGGGCAAGCGCTCTACCAAATGAGCCACCCTAGCACGACTCACGACACGTCCTCAGAGCTTCAATTCTGCCAGTACCTCGTCTCCTTTATGAACTGAATTTTAGAAATCAGCTGTACTAATGATTGTTTATTCTTTACCGGTTTGGTCATATCGACCATCATCGCAGGAAGAAAAGGCAGTACTTTGTTCCATAGTTACCAGATGTTTCCAAACCACTCGCAACGCGGAGTGACTTTAAACAGCATCAAATTAGCCTCGCAGTAACAAGCGGCCGAGTATGAAAGAAACCGCGAGGACAGCCGACTCGCTCAGTACGCCAGAACCCATCCGCCAGACCCGTGCAAAAAGCGGCCGGCCGTTCCCAGACCAGAAACCGCAGGCGGCCCGCCGCTGACTCGGCCCCGAAAAAGTGTGCAGCATACTGCCAGGGGGACTGCATCCGGCAAGTGTCTGGACAGTGCTGGAGCCAAGTGAGCACGGGGCCGTCAACACGGTTTCAATAAAGGGGCATTCCAAAAACATTTATACCGTTCCAAAAACATAATACCTTGGGGGAGGTATAACTTACGCATCGAAACTAAAAGTTTACACGGTACTTTGCCGATTCATGTGGTTCCAGTACAGGCTGCGTGGTGCAGCTCGTTCGTTAGTTCATTAGCCAAAGCCGGTCGATGGGGATAGCATAGCAATGAAAGGCGTTAAGGGGGGTAGGACGTCAAACGGGCCGACTTGGAGCAGGAGAGGCACCACAGGACATTTTAATTTCCACTGTCTATACTTTTACAAATAAATTCATAAAACTTTGAAAGCATGATCAGGAAGCTTTTAGGATTCATACTCAGCAGTGGAAGCTGAAAAACGTATCAAAATACATTTTTTTTTACATGTGAAATTTCATCATTTTTTCACTTACTACTGGCTGCATTTGTTGCTATAGGTACACTTTCCTTTCTAAGAAAAATTCTTCGATGAATTTTGCACAACATACAAACTATAGTTACATGTGTATGAAACTCTAGAGTTTATTTAATTTATGAAAAAATGAATGAATTGTTACATTTTAAACTTCTTGTTTACAAAAAACTCAAATTTTGTAGTTAATTATCTCAATTTTTACCACAGTTTTCAATAGATTTGGAAAATTCTAGAGTTTCATACACCTGTAAGTACTGCTTGTATGGTGTGCAAAATTAATCGAAGAATCTCTCTTACTTACAAGGGAACCTCCCCATCGCAGCCCCCTCAGATTTAGTTATAAGTTGGCACATTGGATAGCCCTTGAAAAACTGAACACAGATCAATCGAGGAAACAGAAAGTAGTAGTTCAAAAATGGTTCAAAGGGGTCTGAGCACTATGCGACTTAACTTCTGAGGTCATCAGTCGCCGAGAACTTAGAACTACTTAAACCTAACTAACCTAACGACATCACACACATCCATGCCCGAGGCAGCATTCGAACCTGCGACCGTAGCGGTCGCTCGGCTCCAGATTGTAGCGCCTGGAACCGCACGGCCACTCCGGCCGGCGAACAAGTCGTGTGGAACTATGAAAAAAATAAGCAAAATATACAAACTGAGTAGTTGATGCGCAACATAATTAACATGAAGGACCATGTGAGCTCAGGAGCGCTGTGGTCCCGTGGTTAGCGTGAGCAACTGCTGAACGAGAGGTCCTTGGTTCAAGTCTTCCCTCGAGTGAAAATTTTAATTTTTTATTTTTAGTTTATGTAACAAACTGTTATGTTTTCATCACTTTCTTGGGAGTGATTATCACATCCACAAGGAAACCTAAATCGGGCAAGGTAGAAGAATGTTTTTACCCATTCGCCAACTGTACAAGTTAGGTAGGTCAACAACATATTCCTGTCATGTGACGCACATGCCGTCACCAGTGTCGTATGGAATATATCAGACGTGTTTTCCTGTGGAGGAATCGGTTGACCTATGACCTTGCGATCAAATGTTTTCGGTTCCCATTGGAGACGCACGTCCTTTCGTCTAATAACCGCACGGTTTTGCGGTGCGGTTGCAAAACACAGACACTAAACTTATTACAGTGAACAGAGACGTCAATGATCGAACGGACAGATCATAACTTTGCGAAAATGAAGAAGGTAAATTTTTCACTCGAGGAAAGACTTGAACCAATGACCTCACGTTCCGCAGTTGCTCACGCTAACCACGGGACCACGGCGCTCTTGACCTCGTACAATCCTTGATGTTGCATATCTTGCGCATGGACTACTCAGTTTGTATATTTTGCTTATTATTTCATAGTTCCACACTACTTCTTCCTGTTTTCTCCATCGATCTGTGTTCAGTTTTTCAAGGCCTATCCACTGTGCCAGCTTATAACTAAATCTGAGGAGGGTCCGATGGGGAGGTTCCCTTGTTAGGGAGAAAAGTATACCTACAGAAACAAATGCAGCCAGTAGTAAGTGAAAAAATGATGAAATTTCACATGTAAATACAAGGTATTTTGCTACTTTTTGAACTTCCACTGCTATGAGTGTGAGTCCTCAATTCTTCCTGGTCATGCTGACAATGTTTTATGAATTTATTTGTAAAATTATAGACAGTAGAAATTAAAATGTCCTGTGGTGCCTCTACTGCTCCAAGTCGGCCCGTTTGTGGAGGTGCACTGAGGTCACTATTCTACCTTTTTTGATGAATAACTCGAAAACTACGGCCTCTAGCGAAACCGAATCACAGTACATAATTTAAGTACATTAAATTTCCTACAAAAAGTTCTGTTCATTTTCTCTCTAGGACTAATAATTCGGGTGTAGCAAGCGAGAGAAAATTAAAAACTCGCGCGTGTTCAATGAAGGCCACATACAGAATTGCGGGTTGCATAAAATGACATTGATAGGGGAAGCTAAAACACGCCGTAGACGGGACTAGGTATCCAATACATAGCTAACCATAACAAAGACAATGCAACGGAAACATTCCAAAAGCTGTATCACATGACACACGCCTAGCGAATATTATCACCAGGATAGCAATCTCCTCTTAAGGAGCGGACGACACATTCTTGTCGCGCTTACACAACCATCATAACGTTCAAAAACAAGACAAAAATTGCAGACGAAGTAGAAATGGCCTGGATAATTACAACATAAAATGCAAGAAAAATCTTCGATGACGGTAAATGGTTCACATGGCTCTGAGCACTATGGAACTTAACATCTGAGGTCATCAGTCCCCTAGAACTTAGAACTACTTAAACCTAACTAACCTAAGGACATCACACATATCCATGCCCAGGGCAGGATTCGAACCTGCGACCGTAGCAGTCGCGCGGTTCCGGACTGAAGCGCCTAGAACCGCTCGGCTACCGCGGCCGGCTCGATGACGGTACATGTTCAGAAAAAGGAACTAGTATCATCAGATAGGTGGTAAGTTCCTATAGGACCAAACTGCTGAGGTCATCGGTCCCTAGCCTTACACACTACTTAACCTAACTTACGCTAAGGACAAAACACACACACACACACACACACACACACACACACACACACACACGAGGGAGAACTGGAACCTCCGTCGGGGGAAGCCATGCGTACCGCGGCAAATCGTCTCAGTCAGCGCGGCTTCATCAGATATTTGGGACTTATTATATAGTCAGGTGCCGGCAGGAGTGGCCGAGCGGTTCTAGGCGCTATAGTCTGGAACCGCGCGACCGCTACGGTCGCAGGTTCCAATCCTGCCTCGGGCATCGATGTGTGTGTTGTCTTTAGGTTAGTTAGGTTTAAGTAGTTGTAAGTTCTAGGGGACCGATGACCACAGCAGTTAGGTCCCATAGTGCTCAGAGCCATTTGAACCAGTTTTTTGTTGGTCAGGTGAAGATACACGCCGGAAGTGTCTTAGCTCGACTACCCAACGTACACCGCCCGCATCTCGTGGTCGTGCGGTAGCGTTCTCGCTTCCCACGCCCGGGTTCCCGGGTTCGATTCCCGGCGGGGTCAGGGATTTTCTCTGCCTCGTGATGGCTGGGTGTTGTGTGATGTCCTTAGGTTAGTTAGGTTTAAGTAGTTCTAAGTTCTAGGGGACTGATGACCATAGCTGTTAAGTCCCATAGTGCTCAGAGCCATTTGAACCATTTTTTTGAACCCAACGTACACCGTGGTATAAATACAGGACACGAATAAGAACAAGAAGAAGAAGAAGAAGAGCAAGAAAGGAACGGAAAAAGTTTGAGAATCGTCTAAAGAAATTCTATTAGAGACGAATTTTGATGATAGTACAAGGTGAAAGAACAACGTGCAGAGGGAAGCACTATCTATGAAATGAAGATGGTATCTGTTCTTTCTGAAATGTCTGAAATGGATAGCATCTTCATATAGATAAAGCTTTCCGACCAATGATCTTCAGTGCGGAGCACTCACATTGCCCAAACTCTTACGGCAATTGGTACATTGACTGTTCCAACTGATGATTATAGTGGGCAGTGTCACTGCAAATGTAGTGTGTGGACAGTAGCTGGATGTGTGGGTTTCACGGGGAGCGTTCCAGAGATAAGTCCCTGCAGTCTAACCATCCTCTGTGTCCTCGGTGACTCAGTCGGATAGAGCGTCTGCCATGTAAGCAGGAGATCCCGGGTTCGAGTCCCGGTCGGGGCACAAATTTTCAACTGTCCCCGTTGATATTTATTAACGCCTGTATGCAGCTAAAGATCTGGATTTCATTGTAATTTCCACTACCTACGATTGTCTGCAGGCTGTCGATGCCATCACCATTAAGGGGATACGGAATCACCTATCCCCGCAATGTTAATATATGCCTACTATAGGGAACATTTTCTCACAAACTACTGGAGACAGAGAGGTAAAAATTTTACTGTATGTGCATTCATATGTTACAACAATACTGAAACAACAGTTTATTGTCAAAGTATTTTCTTACAGAGATATTGTACATTTATTTTTAAGTAAATTTTTTCCATCGCTTTTTACTAGACTATCACCCCTAAGTCTTTTGTAAATCAAGTAATTAAAAAATCGTTGTTTCAGTATGTAATAGGGACCTATGTCACTACGTCATAAAAATTTCAGACTTCTAGGTTGACCAGTACCTGAGATAATGTTCCTAGATGAAGTAAAAAGTAAACTTACGGGAAACGGAGAAAGAAGATTAAAACATTCCTGATCCGTAGCTAATACCCCCTTCACAGTCTTCATAATCATCTTCAAGTCTTCTTTTGGCACCCCTCTGCACCTGTCTTGCTTTTTTCACTAATGTCTTGATTATATTATCAGCATGCCTTAGTCTGTGCTGATCTAAAAAGAACATAGCACGTACCGTACGGGAACCAACACACATACCCAACTTTTGAAGGACCGGGCATTTAGTTATATTTCCAAGATTGAAGGTTGCCACAGCATCATACACACCAAAATGTAGTGTATTAATTCCGACAAACACTGTTTTTGGGAGACGATGCCATATCACACTATTCAAGCACTCGTTGGGGTTCTGCGTTTTTCCGTGAAGACATTTCATCAGAAGACTTCTGTCAGCCAGATCTCTGAAAATGGGCTTTATTTCTGCCATGATGGCTGATGGTAGACTGTGGTGGTGAATGTATTTCTCTCCTGTTGTTAGTCCCCTATTGTATTTACACCAGCTGTTTTCACCTTTGGGGCACAAACCATGTTGTGGATGCTCATCCGTGGATGCGGTGTGGAAATATAAAGCCCATATAGCTCTCCTCATTTCTTCAAGATTGCCTGTATTTTGCCTGATTGCAAGGCCATAGCAGTTCTGAATGTGGTCTATTATGGAATCAGTCAATCTTCCTCTGCCATCCAAGGTTTTCCCATCATCTAGTTTTTTCCCTTTCATAACTGATTTTAACCTTCTCAGCCTGGCACCCATTCTCTTCTGCACATGTCCTATACATTCAAGTTTGCTTATATTTACACTGTTCCCATATGGTTTGCTTTCCAAAACTTCTTTGAATGCTTTAGAGTCACCATCTCCCAGATATTTGACATAGCGAACATTATACCACTGTGAAGAGCGCAATACCCGATCTCACAAATATATAAAAATAAAATAGTTATAATTGTAGTAGAGCTATGTATGATACGTCATTTTAAAGAGGAAACATGGCAGAATATAATACGCCAATAAAAAAAAATTCGATTTTTTAACCCAAAATCCGATTCCGTATCCCCTTAATGGTAAACTCTTGTGAGTCGTTACGCCCGTCAGATTCCTCTCTGTCCGTATCTGCTCTCAGTATTTACTCAATGACGACGGGCCACCAATGATAGTGTGAAGATTTTTAGCCAGTAAATGCACTTCTCCGGAAAAACAAGGTGAAACAGCGTTTTGTAACTGAACGCGCCACTGTTCAGCCATCCAGAGACATCATCAGTGGAGTCCTGAAGAAGATCCCAGTAGAGGACAGCAGAAACGTCGGGCACATCAGCAGTTTGAAGAAGAATATGAAGCGGCCTACCGACTCAGATTTTACCATCGGGAAGCACCATCGGCTTTCGCGACTGATTCATCGACTATTTCGAGTAGCAATTACCATAGTGTGTTTCCCCCGTACAATAAGTTCTGTTACAGCCGTGAAGCACAAAGGAGTAGGTGGCGCAAGGTGGTCGCTGACACGTGCCTCGCGAGGGAGGGAGGGACGTCCAGGGCGTGAAGTGCAGCGCGGCGCGTGTGGCGGACATAAACGCAGCCTTGCCTGTTCACGCGTCTGGAACAGGTCGATGACCCGAGCCGCTCCGAGGCACGACAGCCCACCCGCACCGTAGTTCACCAACACCTCACCTTAGTACGCTTCCCTGCCACAAAAACCAACAATCACAACCTCAAGGATTACGGCAGCGTATTGGTGACACGTTCTACATCGACGTCTACATTTATACTCCGCAAGCCACCCAACGGTGTGTGGCGCAGGTCACTTTACGTGCCACTGTCATTACCTCCCTTTCCTGTTCCAGTCCCGTATGGTTCGCGGGAAGAACGACTGCCGGAAAGCCTCAGTGCGAACTCGAATCTCTCTAATTTTACATACGTGATCTCCTCGGGAGGTATAAGTAGGGGGAAGCAATATATTCGATACCTCATCCAGAAACGCACCCTCTCGAAACCTGGCGAGCAAACTACACCGTGATGCAGAGCGCCTCTCTTGCAGAGTCCGCCACTTGAGTTTGCTAAACATCTCCTTAACGCTATCACGGTTACCAAATAACCCTGTGACGAAACGCGCCGCTCTTCTTTGGATCTTCTCCTCTGCCAACCCGACCTGGTACGGATCCCACACTGGTGAGCAATACTCAAGTATAGGTCGAACGAGTGTTCTGTAAGCCACCTCCTTTGTTGATGGACTACATTTTCTAAGGACTCTCCCAATGAATCTCAATCTGGTACCTGCCTTACCAAAAATTAATTTTATATGATCATTCCACCTCAAACCGTTCCGCACGCACACTCCCAGATTATTTTGCAGAAGTAACTGCTACCAGTGTTTGTTCCGCTATCATATAATCATACAATAAAGGATCCTTCTTTCTGTGTATTCGCAATACATTACATTTGTCTATGATGAGAATCAGTAGCTACTCCCTGCACCAAGTGCCTATCCACTGCAGATCTTCCTGCATTTCGCTACAATTTTCTAATGCTGCAACTTCTCTGTATACTACAGCATCATCCGCAAAAAGCCGCATGGGACTTACGACACTATCTACTAGGTCATTTATATATATTGTGGAAAGCAATCGTCCCATAATACTCCCCTGTGGCACGCCAGAGGTTACTTTAGCGTCTGTAGACGTCTCTCCATTGATAACAACATGCTGTGTTCTGTTTGCTACAAACTCTTCAATCCAGCCACACAGCTGGTCTGATATTCCGTAGGCTCTTACTTTGTTTATCAGGCGACAGTGCGGAACTGTATCGAACGCCTTCCGGAAGTCAAGGAAAATAGCATCTACCTGGGAGCCTGTATCTAATATTTTCTGGGTCTCATGAACTAATAAAGCGAGTTGGGTCTCAAACGAACGCTGTTTCCGGAATCCATGTTGATTCCTACAGAGTAGATTCTGGGTTTCCAAAAACGACATGATACTCGAGCAAAAAACATGTTCTAAAATTCTACAACAGATCGACGTCAGAGATATAGGTCTATAGTTTTGCGCATCTGCTCGACGACCCTTCTTGAAGACTGGGACTACCTGTGCTCTTTTCCAATCATTAGGAACCTTCCGTTCCTCTAGAGACTTGCGGTACACGGCTGTTAGAAGGGGGCAAGTTCTTTCGCGTACTCTCGTCTGTTGAGTGATTTCCCCCGTACAGTACGTTACAACAGCTATTACGTTTGGCGCCTATCGAAATCAACTGTGACAGCCTCCCTCTCTTCATTGTGCAAGACCAAATATGGGGCTTATGGTGGACAGGCTGGATGCGTAGGGCGGAGCTCGAACAAAACGTTTCTTGCATACGTCCTCGGAAATGAGACATTGGTGGCATACATACACCAAGCATTAATACCAACATCGCAGCCCTTACAATCGGAAAAATCGTAACCCTAACCATGCACAGTGACAAAAAGGAAGTTACGAGGTATGCGTATCATGTCGTCATGCTGAATTCACCTTATCTAGAAGAAGACAGCAATTCTGTGTGTATCGGAGATCAACTGGTGAACTAAAATGGTCTACAGAAGTACTGGGTCAAACGAATCCATTTCAGCAACAACCAAGTATACTTGCAACCTTTACATTAAGGCACCGCCCACAAAAATAGAATTTTTCACCAAATGCTGCGTATTTTCAACCGGACCAACGCGAGATAGGGGTAGAGTCACTATAGGAAACTTTCCAGAATATTCTTGAACAATTTTGAACAGGAAGGCAAAGGAATCATTAACGCAAAGGTAGATTCGGGCATCACAGTTCTTTACTAAGCATGGTCCAATTGGAGGTGATACGCTTTAGTCTTCCACCGACCTTTGAACCGAATTTTTGTACCAGTTAGAGCGACATCTACAGTGCCCACGGTGTAATCAACTTTTTCACAACTGTCAGGTGAAAAAAGCGAAAGATAAAACTTTTAGGACTGGCCGGGAATCAAGCGCCAGATCTGGATCCGTAGTTTCAGCATGAGTACCCTCTAAGCGTGGATGTCACCTTCATGCACTATCTTACAGTCGCCAACATATGGGGTCTACCTACAACTAGCCAGTCAAAGAACATTAATAGACACGAGGCTCTCACCGAGAAGATGTACGGGACCACCACCATACGGCCCAAGAGCCATGGTTTGGCGTTCAAATGATACATTACTGGCCATTAAAATTGCTACACCACGAAGATGACGTGCTACAGACGAGAAATTTAACAGACAGGAAGAAGATGCTGTCATATGCAAATGATTAGCTTTTCAGAGCATTCACGCAAGGTTGGCGCCGGTGGCGACACCTACAACGTGCTGACATGAGGAAAGTTTCCAACCGATTTCTCATACACAAACAGCAGTTGACCGGTGTTGCCTGGTGAAACCGTTGTTGTGATGCTTCGTGTAAGGAGGAGAAATGCGTACCATCACGTTTCCGACTTTGATAAAGGTCGGATTGTAACCAATCGCGATTGCGGTTTAGCGTATCGCGACATTGCTGCTCGCGTTGGTCGAGATCGAATGACCGTTAGCAGAATATGGTATCGGTGGGTTCAGGAGGGTAATACGGAACGCCGTGCTGGATCCCAACGGCCTCGTACCACTAGCAGTCGAGATGACAGGCATCTTATCCGCATGGCTGTAACGGATCGTGCAGCCACGTCTCGATCCCTCGGTCAACAGATGGGGACGTTTGCAAGACAACAACCATCTGCACGAACAGTTCGACGAAGTTTGCAGCAGCATCGACTATCAGCTCGGAGACATGGCTGCGGTTACCCTTGACGCTGGATCACAGACAGGAGCTCCTGCGATGGTGTATTCAACGACGAACCTGGAGGCACGAATGGCAAAACGTCATTTTTTCGGATGAACCCAGGTTCTGTTTGCTGCATCATGATGGTCGCATCCGTGTTTGGCGACATCGCGGTGAACGCACATTGGAAGCGTGTATTCGTAATCGCCGTACTGAGATGTCACCCGGCGGTTCCATTGGTTACACGTCTCGGCCACCTCTTGTTCGCATTGACGACACTTTGAACAGTGGACGTTACATTTCAGATGTGTTATGACCCGTGGCTTTACCCTTCATTCGATCCCTGCGAAACGCTACATTTCAGCAGGATAATGCACGACCGCATGTTGCAGGTGCTGTACAGGCCTTTCTGGTCTCCAGATCTCTCATCAATTGAAAACGTGTGGTCAATGGTGGCCGAGCTATTGGTTCGTCACAATACGCCAGTAACTACTCTTGATGAACTGTGGTATCGTGTTGAAGCTGCATGGGCAGCTGTACCTGTACACGCCATCCAAGCTCTGTTGGACCCGATGCCCAGGCGTTGGTTGGTTGGTTGGTTTGGGGAAGGAGACCAGACAGCGTGGTCATCGGTCTCATCGGATTAGGGAAGGATTGGGAAGGAAGTCGGCCGTGCCCTTTCAGAGGAACCATCCCTGCATTTGCCTGGAGTGATATAGGGAAATCACGGAAAACCTAAATCAGGATGGCCGGACGCGGGATTGAACCGTCGTCCTCCCGAATGCGAGTCCAGTGTCTAACCACTGCGCCACCCCGCTCATGCCCAGGCGTATCAAGATTGTTATTACAGCCAGAGGTGGTTGTTCTGGGTACCGATTTCTCAGGATCTATGCAACCCAAATTGCGTGAAAATGTAATCACGTGTCAGTTCTATTATAATATATTTGTCCAATGAATACCCTTTTATCATCTGCATTTGTTGTTGGTGTAGCAATTTTAATGGTCAGTAGTGTAATTTCTTGTGCCGGATCGGATTTGTCTTTGGTTCTATACTTGCAGTACCAGGCAGAGGGAAAGACAAGTGAAGCATTTCTCAAACATGGCAAAGAGCCCCCTGTCGGCGCTTGCGATTACTTGTTGAGCTCTTTAGAGGAGTCTGTTATGCACAGCGGCGAATGCTCTGGGTACTTAGCGGGGCAGGTGACAGCGATATGGCTGTTGAGTAACATCGCGGGCCACGTGGCGTGTTGTCACGGAGACCCTGCACAGCTGTTCCTGAGGCAATGACCAGCGGATTACTCTCTGCCAAGGTCAGCGTTTCGCCATTGTGTCTGTTCCTGAAGCAGACTTACGAAGTTCACAACCCAGCTTTTCAGTATCGGTGAGTCTATTCTTCATTACGCTTAGGTGGTGCTATACTGTACTGGCAACGGGCTGAAGGCAGGAGTCCTGGTCAAAGTTTGATCACCTAAAAATTAAAAAAAAATAAAAAAAACTGCTGCTTTCTTGAAAGTTGGTGATGGTGCTGACTTCTATACGTCGTATTTTTCCCAACAACGTATGACTTGGGGTAGACCTTGGTTATAGTACAGTCAGCATTTCGGCTCTTGGGGAAGCATTCCAGCTAGAAAATGACCGCCCTGTCATTCTGGAAAAGCTGTCTACGCAATGTTTTCTTCATCCGAGAAAACAGGAAGACGGCACTGGATTCACGTAAAGAGAATACGAGGGTGACGCAAAATTTGATAGCACACGTATTAGCATGTGAGACTGTGTTCCATGCTGGGTCGCTGGAGTGGACCAAAACCACGCCCTTTGGCAGCTGCCACGATGCTCCAATTTGGCAGCCTCCAGTCAATCTCACTCACCAAGAGATTTTGGAGTCACATCCTGTGATGGTTTGCAGGTACGAACATAAACTGTTAAAAGCAGCCCACAAAAAACCAAACGGCGCTAGGCCCGACCTATCACCTGATTATGTCTCACCCAGTGGGCCTGCAATGTTGTCGCGCACGGTACTGGCTGGTCAGACGTCCATCAGCTACCTCCGAGTGTTTAGTTTCGCTTCGTTCCATGAACTCGATTACCGACTGGAGCGGTACTGAACGACAACGTTCCTTGCATAGCGTGGTTGCTAGCCCACGTCTTCTTCTTGTATGCTGCCACCGAATGGACACTGGTCAACGAACTTTGTCTTCTTAACAACTTCGTCGCTTCAAGTTTCTGTATGGTTCAACAGAACACAATTTATCAGCGACGAGATTTCTTGTTACACAGACGAAACAATTACACACCTCTTACGGTGTTTTATTTTTTGTCTAAAAATAGTTTTCACGATAAAATACGTACGACATTCAACTATAAACTCTGAGAATGTTCGCACACATTTTTCAGTCAACATATGTTAGTACTAGTGGCTTATCCCACAGGTTGAAGTAAAAAAATAATTTTACTAATATTTCTTGTAACAGAAGTTCTTATTTTTTCCGTAACGATCAGCAAGAATTTTGTTTTGGAAAGTACTCATCATATTCTACTCTAAAAACAGATGTCCAAGTTTATTTCGGAACTTTTACTAAGTTTGACATTATCGGTACTTGGGAATGCTGAGAGTAGTAGAGATGACCTTGACCCACGTAGTCTCGTGAGAACCACATAATGGCAGTCCCAAAAAATACCTAGCTTCAACTTGCCAGATGATCTTTATGCACAATGACTACACTGCAAACAAACAGTTAAGTGTTTGACAGAGTGTTCATCGAACCGCTATATTTCTCTACCGTTACACTCCAGAACAGCATGTAGGAAAAAGGAACACTTCTATCTTTCCGTGTGAGCTGTGATTTCTCTTTTTTTTATCACGATGTCATTTCCCCTTACGTGCTATCGTAAGTAAGAGCGTGGTCATCATTACACACAGATGGTAAGAATATCGCTGTAAAACTTCGTGACAGATTGAAACTGTGTGCCGGACCGAGACTCGAACTCGGGACCTTTGCCTTTCGCGGGCAAGTGCTGTTCTGCAGAAGAGGTTCTGTGAAGTTTGGAAGGTAGGAGACGAGGTACTGGCAGAATTGAAGCTGTGAGGACGGGTCGTGAGTTGTGCTTGGCTAGCTCAGTTGGTAGAGCACTTGGTAGAGCAAAAGGTAAAGGTCCGGGAGTTCGAGTCTCGGTCCGGCACACAGTTTTAATCTATCAGGAAGTTTCATATCAGCGCATACTCCACTGCAGAGTGGAAATCTCATTCTGGATATCGCTTTAGTTCTTTCACAACCCCAATGTAAGGAACCTTTGTAGTGTCCATAAGGCATTAGTTTACTTGGAATTCTTGACTGACAAGGGAACCTCCCCATCGTACCCCCATCAGATTTAGTTATAAATTGACACAGTGGATAGGCCTTGAAAAACTGAACACAGATCAATCGAGAAAACAGGAAGAAGTTGTGTGGAACTATGAAAAAATAAACAAAATATACAAACTTAGTAGTCCAAGTGTAACATATCCAACATCTAGGACTATATAACACGAAGAGCGCCGTGGTCCCGTGTTTAGAGTGAGCAACTGCGAAACGAGAGGTCCTTGGTTCGAGTCCTCCCTCGAGCAAAAATTTTACTTACTTTATTTTCGCAAAGTTACGATCTGACCGTTCATTCATTGACGTCTCTGTTCACTGTAATAAGTTTAGTGTCTGTGTTTTGCGACCGCACCACAAAACCGTGCGATTAGTAGACGAAAGGACGTGCCTCTCCAATAGGAACCGAAAACATTTGATCGCAAATTCATAGGTCAACCGATTCCTCCACAGGAAAACACGTCTGAAATATTCTATACGACACTGGTGACGGCATGTGCGTCACATTACAGGAATATGTTGTCGACCCACCTAACTTGCACACTTGGCGAATGGGTAAAAAGATTCTTCTACCTTGCCCGATTTAGGTTTTCTTGTGGATGTGATAATCACTCCCAAAAAACTGATGAAAACATTGAGTTTGTCGCATAAACGGCAACAAATGAATGCAACAGTTTCAGAGTCGCACAGTTTTCCCTGTGCTCTGTCAAAACAAACGTTTTTAACGTTTTCAAGTTTTTCCGTGTGTAGACCGTCAAATCCTGCATGTATCCAAGCAAATCTGAACATGTCCTGGAATTTTGGAGAGCAAAGTTGATCATGTCTGAGTGCATGAACTTTGATAATTGTCTGAAAATAAAAAATTAAAACTTTTCATTCGAGGGAGGGTTGAACCAGGGACCTTCCGTTCCGTAACTGCTCACGGTAACCACGGGACCACGGTGCTCCTCAGTGAACAGGTACCTTAATGTGACATATCTTGCACACGGACTACTCAGTTTGTATATTTTGCTTATTTTTTTCATAGTTCCATACAACTTCTTCCTGTTTTCTGGATTGATCTGTGTTCAGTTTTTCATGGCCTATCCCTGTGCCAACTTATAACTAAATCAGAGGGGGGTGCGATGGGGAGGTTCCCTTGTGAGATACAAAAGACGGGACATGAGTTCAGTTTATGCGTCGCGTTTTGAGGCTGGGTTCCTCTGTAGCCACACAAAGGTCCGAAAACGAGTCATGTCATCGCGTCTACGTATATGGGGAACTCGATGTCATATGTACGAAAGTGGATATAAGACGCTGTAATTGGTTGAAAATGTGGAGGACTTTGGCAATGAGTCTCTCCTTGTGCATCTCAGTCAAGAGTTCAATTGAAGTAATGCTTTATGGACATCCCATGAAGGACAAATGGTACTCCTATTGGGCTGTAAAAGAACAGATATATTTTACCATTTGTATGTAACGCCAACCACGCTCTTTTGATAGACTAGTGGGAGCCAACAGAATGTTTTCACATTTTGTGAAATCTGCGGGTGAATGAAATTTCGTGGAAAGAAATCGCTGCAAAGAAAAAAGCCTTTTTTTTTATGATTGACACCACGGCACGTGTATCATATCCGTGATAGTCTCTTCCCTTTCTCACGATAGTACAATTCGAGCTGCCCTATTATGAACTTTTTCCGATGTCCTCCGTCAGTCCCGTATGGTACGGATCCCTTACCGCGCTGCAGTACTCCAGAAGGGATCGGACAGGTGTAGGCAGTTCTCTTTAACACACCTGTTGCATACTGACATATCAAAGTGCATTATACATTTTTTTTACTTTTTCTTCTGCACAAGCACCCAACAGTGGAACATAATGCTGCGCGAATTCGACGTTAAGTAACATAAAACAAAAATAGTTCTCCCTCGGAGATTTGTTTACAGTATTTTCATTCGTTATTAAATTCAACTGCAGTTAGACAGACCGTTTCTGATATCTTCTTGATGCAGTAATTTACCAACAGCTGTATGTTTTGTAGAAGTTTATTTTATTTTATGAACTTGTAAGTGCTGCTACCAGTTTCGGCATTACATTGATGCCATATTCAGGCCCCTGTACAATATTGCACAGGGGGCTCCAGTTTCAGCATTACATTGATACCATCTTCAGGCCCCTGTGCAATATTGTACAGGGACCTGAAGATGGCATCAATGTAATGCCGAAACTGGTAGCAGCACTTACAAGGGGAGGCCGCCAATTGTGAAATTCAGATTAGATTCATACTGCGCATAATAAAAGCTCATGGCCAGAGGTTTAATGTGGCAAAGCACCAAGATGCACTTCTCAGCCGTTGTCGAGAAAATCGACAGTTAAAAGAAACCGTTGCGGTGAAATACTCTCTACGATTAATAATTTTCTACAGCCTCATAGCGCAGCGGTAAGCGCTGGGGTTCATAATCCGAATAGTGAATTGCTTATGCATGTTGGTGAAGGCGGATCGCTCTCCAATTGTACCGCCTCCATTTTTCCGTTTTTTTAACAGGGTGTACCAAAGCTCTCCCGTCCGCACTGATTTTCGATGATGTTGTAAGTTGCGCTAGGGACCGCATCTACCTTCTTTCGAAGTTAGCAGGCAACTACGCTAGTTACGCGGCGGCTGGTTTCGGCCCATTCAACGTCTGTTCTTCAAGTGTAACGAGCGAGTAACGGAGTTTATATTTCATACCTGCCACAGCAAATTTGTGTTCGTGGGGTCTCTATTCTAATTCGAACGTTTGACTTACGCTATACGTATTCGTTTCTACGTCTTGCGTTAACTATACGTGGTTAACATTATGAAGACAATTAATAACATTTGTGAAATACAACTTTGTTTGCGGAAAACATAATGATGTTCGAAGTCGACAGTTTTTCCACGACAAACGACTTTCAACAACTTATTGTATGCATAATTGTTGCAACTGATTGCCGGGAATTATATATATATATATATATATATATATATATATTACAAAAAAAATACTAAAAAAAAGTTGCATGGAGCGAGATTCGATCCGGCGACCTTCGGATTACGAACCCGAGCGCTTACCGCTGCACCACCACGCTGTACAAAATTACTAATCGTAGAGAGTATTTCACTGCAACGGTTTCTTTTAACTGTAGATTTTCTCGACAGCGGCTGAGAAGTGCATCTCGGTGCTTTGCCACATTACACCTCTGGCCATGAGCTTTTATTATGCGCAGTATGAATCGGATCTGAATTTCACAACTGGCGGCCTCCCCTTGTTAGAAGTTCATAAAATAAAATAAACTTCTACAAATCACACAGTTGTTGGTAAATTACTGCATCAAGAAGTTCATGACAGCTGCCGTCCCACGATCCATAATGGAATGGGTCAAATGGCTCTGAGCACTATGGGACGCAACTGCTGTGGTCATTAGTCCCCTAGAACTCAGAACTACTTAAACCTAACTAACCTAAGGACATCACACACATCCATGCCCGAGGCAGGATTCGAACCTGCGACCGTAGCAGTCGTCCATAATGGATCAATGAAGGTTTCTGCTATCTCTTTTTTTTTTTTTTTTTTTTTTTTTTTTTTTTTTTTTTTTTTTTTGCTGTACGGCAGTACCACCTCAAGCCACTTTCGATACGGGAGAGAGGGGGGGGGGGGGGGGTTACAGCGGACAACTAATGTAAACACCAACAAATGATATCTAAATGCCTACAGCCGTCTGAAGGTGAACCTGTCGGTTCGAAAACGGTACAGTGTGGTTGCTGTTTTGTTCTATCGCGAGAATCAGCTAGTACTTCCGTTGCTGCCACAGGCCTACAGTGTTTTTGGATGGGTACGTGCAGTCGCGGAACCCAGTAGGCGGCGCCCTCTGTCGTGAGAGCCAAATACTCGGTGGCAGAGGAGTCGGCAGCGGGCAGCGGGCACCGGTCGGTGCCTACAGCCCCTGATGAGCCAGCCTCGTATTGCAGAGACGGCGCGCTGCGTGGGCGGCAGCCGTGAAGCGGAGCTGCGCTGCGGACATACGGTTGGCCGCCGCCGGCGATGTTGCCCGCTCTGCCGGTACGCCACGACAACGCCGCCGCAGGTGGCCCTGCCGTGCCTCCAGCTTCCTCCTCCAGCCTCGCCCCTGCGCGCTTTGTTAAGGAGCCGGCGTCGCCAGCCACGGCCATTCCACGTGCCTCTGCCTCTCCCACCTACCGTTACACCGCCGGCAGGTCACACTCCGTGTCCTCGCTCACGTGGCCAACCATTACTGCCACACTCGCAGAATAAGAAGCACTACGCGGGAACTGAAAAATGGCAGAGCAACACGAGAAACGCAAGGCTGTAGAAGCATGCGTGACCTTGGAAAAGATACAGGAAGAGTATTATTGTTCTTGTTGTTGTCTTCAGTCCTGAGACTGGTTTGATGCAGCTCTCCATGCTACTCTATCCTGTGCAAGCTTCTTCATCTCCCAGCACCTACTCCAACCTACATCCTTCTGAATCTGCTTAGCGTATTCATCTCTTGGTCTCCCTCTATGATTTTTACCCTCCACGCTGCCCTCCAATACTAAATTGGTGATCCCTTGATGCCTCAGAATATGTCCTACCAACCGATCCCTTCTTCTAGTCAAGTTGTGCCACAAACTTCTCTTCTCCCCAATCCTATTCAATACCTCCTCATTAGTTATGTGATCTACCCATCTAATCTTCAGCATTCTTCTGTAGCACCACATTTCGAAGGCTACTATTCTCTTCTTGTCCAAACTAGTTATCGCCCATGTTTCACTTCCATACATGGCTACACTCCATACAAATACTTTCAGAAACGACTTCCTGGCACTTAAATCTATACTCGATGTTAACAAATTTCTCTTATTCAGAAACGCTTTCCTTGCCATTGCCAGTCTACATTTTATATCCTCTCTGCTTCAACCATCATCAGTTATTATGCTCCCGAAATAGCAAAACTCCTTTACTACTTTAAGTGTCTCATTTCCTAATCTAATCCCCTCAGCATCACCCGATTTAATTTGACTACATTCCATTATCCTCGTTTTGCTTTTGTTGATGTTCATCTTATACCCTCCTTTCAAGACACTGTCCATTCCGTTCAACTGCTCTTCCAAGTCCTTTGCTGTCTCTGACAGAATTACAATGCCATCGGCGAACCTCAAAGTTTGTATTTCTTCTCCATGGATTTTAATGCCTACTCCGAATTTTTCTTTTGTTTCCTTTACTGCTTGCTCAACATACAGATTGAATAGCATCTGGGAGAGGCTACAATCCTGTCTCACTCCCTTCCCAACCACTGCTTCCCTTTCATGTCCCTCGACTCTTATAACTGTCATCTGCTTTCTGTACAAGTATAAGGAAGATTATACAAAAATTGAAGAGATCTTTGGACTAAAGAGAAGCATCTGCATGAATATTAAGAGCTCAGAGAGCAGGCTGGTACTAAGCAAAGAAGATAACCATAGAAGGTGAAAGCAATCTTCCTCCCTGCTTCCGTCATATGAGAGTACATAATGCATCCAGGAACACTGTACTGCCCTACATGACCGTTTTGCTGGACCAGGTATTATGGTGTGGAGAGCATACTGTTGCATGGGCCAAATGATTTCCAAAGCTTTGAACGTGCTACACTCATCGGTCAACATTGTAGTGAAGCTGCGCTCCTTCTACCCCCCCCCCCCCCCCGCGCATATTTTCAGGGGCGCATTCAGCCCTGACTGTTTTATGGATGGCAATGCGCGACCGCATCGAACAGCCCAGATGGAGGACCTCTTGGGACGAGAGAATATTCGGCGTATGGACTGACCTGCCAGTAGCAGCAACTTCGGTCCAATCGAGTACATACGGGACACGGTGGGGAGACGTAACGCAGCATGTCCACATGCACAACGGGCACCCAGCACATCTAAACGTTGTAATGGGGGAACGGGACGTCCTACAACAAGAATGCCTGGTCAGACCCGTGGCCATGTTGGCACGGCGACTTTGTCTTCGAATAGAAGTGTCGTTTCTGTTCGCTCATCGTGTACTTCTTTCAGTTACCGTGTCTACTATACTATATCAGTTCTAAGCATAACCCAAATTTCCTCGATCTATGTTACTTGGCACCTACACACCATGTGAAAGTTACTTTCACCCTTATGTCTTGCACACAAATGTACGAGGGTTGGAACTTAAGTGGCAACTATTTATTCACAACCTATACAAAAGAGTTACACATTTGCACCTGTTACTGTTCTTCAAAGCAGTCACCAGCGTTGTGTAGAACCCGTTGCCAGCGATGTGGAAGGCGTAGTATACCGTTAGCAGAGCCTCTTCTGTTGATAGTGCGAATGGAGCGGTCTGCTGCCTGTCGAATCTGTGGAACAGTTCTGAAGCGAATGCTACGGAGTGGTTCCTTCATCTTCGGAATCACACCAAACTCACAAGGACTTAATGCCGGGGAGCACGGTGGATGGTACAGTACTTCCCAGTCCCATCGACCGAATAGAGCAGCCACAGCTTGCACTGTATGCGTCCGCGAGCAAAATGGTGGGGTGGGTTGCGCAGAAAGTGTCGCCGCTTCTTTCGCGAAGTTCGTCGCAGTTGATGCTCCAAAAACGACCAGCTTTGCGAAAGAAGCGGTGACACTTTCTTCCATCACTTATGCAACGCATGTCAAGAACAAACATTCTCAAGCAAAATAGCCACTCTGCTGGAAGAGGCGAAATGCTGAGGACGGGGATTTCCTGCAGTGGTTCACTGAAAGACGAACAACGAGCTGATCACAGGTGAGCTCCAGAGCATGCGAGCCGAAGCGACCAAATGCTGTTTACTCGTGCTCGCTTATCAGTTGCACCAGGGGGCATTCTCGTTCGCTGAAGATCTTTCCCTTGTTTTCCTCCGGCGTAAGCCAAGCTTTAAACGGTCGGCCACTCTAGGGGTGGCCCTGACTGAAAACGGGACGTGAGCAACTGCGCGAATTCCTGCCCCACGTACCCTACGGTGTGGACCAGGCAGCTAAATATAAATTACGAATTCCCGCGCGTCCATTCACGAGCAGAGAAATCGGCACAGTTACACAGTGGAGTCTGTACCACCAAGTCTCAAAGCTTCGCAGGTGGCTGAAGTCGATCACAGGAAACTACATTTCTGAAACTCTAAAAAGGAAACAACATATTTTTTCCCCACAGCCCGTAACCTGCCTCTCGGTGTCCGAGCTGAATAATGTGCCTCCTTTCTTGCACGCAACAATTACCGACAACGAGACACCGGCCTTCATCTACTTTCCTTAAGCGGCGCCCCAGCAGGCTGTAGCCCGCGTCCTTACGTGTTTGCCGGCTTCCTGTGCCTGGAGCAGGGTCCTTCGCTGGTACGACGTTTGAATTATACATGCAGCAGCCTCGGAAACATTGCTCACTCTCAGCGTCTGCGCGTCCACATTCTGTGCAGAGAGCAATTGGCTATTGAGAGGTGGCAATTACACGGACCACGCAACACGTCTGTGGACGAACAGTGACGTATGAAACAGCATGTTTACTGCAGTTCTTCCGTCTTGCGAGTGTGAAGTACGATATTTCTAGCCTTTGGAAACGACCGTGATTGCTGCAGTTGTTAAAATGAGAGTCATTTTCACATAGAATAAGAAGAAGAAGAAGAAGAAGAAGGTGGTGGTAGTAGTCGTAGGAGGAGGAATATAATGGGGTTTAACGTCCCGTTAACGACTTGTCATTAGAAACGAAGACGCAGCTTGCGTGAGAAACAGTACTGGGAAGGAACTCGGCGGAGTCTCTTCGTTTTAGCCATCTGTGGTCCACGTCAATTCGGGCCAGCTTCGTTTCTTCTGGTCTTTATCCCTGTCCAATATTCTTCGATTCTCATATTTACGAGGCTAATCCCAAAAGTAAGGTCTCCTTTTTTTTTATATAAGTACATAGACCTGTTTATTTCTAAGGTGGTTTACATCAGTTTACAGCTTGAACATTTAGCTGTTTTTCGACATAATCACCATTTCTGTCGATGCATTTTTGTAGACTCTGTGGCAGTTTTTGTATGCCCATGTCGTACCAGCTCGCCGCCATGCTGTTCAGAAACTTATAAACCTCTTCTTTCAACTCGTCGTCGGAGCTGAATCGCTGGGGCCACAATTGACGCTGACAGGTACTGTAAGGTTCTGAAAAAACTCAAACGGGCAATTCAGAACCGGAGAAGATTAATGTTGATGAAGGGCCTACACATTCTCCATGACAACGCTCGCCCACACAAACCGTCGCTCTCATGCAACAGTTTCATTGGAACATAATCACCGGCCCACCCTATTGTCCTGACTTGGCGCCCAGCGACTATCACCTGTTCCCTAGGTTAAAAGAACATTTGGCCGGAAAGCGATTCAGCTCCGACAACGAGGTGGAAGAAGAGGTTGATAACTTTCTGAACAGCATGGCGGCGAGCTGGTATGACATGGTCAAACAAAAACTGCCGCAGGGTCTACATAAATGCATCGACAGAAATGGTGATTATGTCGAAAAATAGCTAAATGATCAAGCTGTATACAGAAGTAAACCATTGTAGAAATAAACAGGTCTATGTACTTATAAAAAAAATGGGAGACCTTACCTTTGGGATTACCCTCGTAGCAACTTTCTTCGCTCTTCTGTCCACAACGATTCTGCCTTGGGTCTTTGTCTGGAAACCTATGATAGACAGATTTTTTTTTATTTTAATGTCGCTCTGTTGCAAATTTCTGTTTCCCGCATTGCCATTTCTTCCACATCCCTTTGTACCTACGGAGCCAACTTACTCTGGTTCCGTTGTTTGCAAGATATTACTTTATCTGTTGTGTCCTGTAAATCCTTCGTTCCACAATTTTTAATCTCTTACGTAATCTTGTCCTTGCGAGGTTCAGATTTTTTGCTCCATATAAGGTTTCAGGGCGCGGTTTACTGTCTGGTAACGTCGCAATTTTGTACTGATCGAAATATTTGTATTATTTTACATATTCGTAGTTAATTTATATGCTAAATTCATCTTAACTATTCGTTCTACTATTGCTGCTTTTCCTGTCGGACCCGTTTATATCCATTCTCCTAAGAAATTAAATCTCTCCACCTTCAGAATTTTCCCATCTATTTGCATCTATTTAGCAGCTGTCTTGATATGCGTTGTATACCGTGACTTCTCGATAGAAATCCGTAACCTGCTTTAGCCGCTTGTCTCTGTAGTTTGATTACCCACTTCTTCCAATAATTCCGACAATATCATAGTACTGCATGCAAATGCCAGACAGTCTACCCGTATTGCTTCCTTGTGTCATCCGGAAAGTATTTGAGCAACTGCTTCCCTCTCACGTGACCGTTCACTTATCAGCTTATGAAAGTGTCTATTTCAAAGGAACTGCAGCAGCATTTACCTTATTGGTTTAGAGGCATGAAGGAAACGCTCCAGTCTGGATAGACAGACAGGTATTGGAACTACAGTCCTCTAGTCCTTCCGAATGCGTTCCTACATCATATCACTGGGCCACCTAGTTCGGTAATCGTCCTCGTAATCAATTACGAACACACTCCTATTTCTCATGGATACTCTTCTCACAGACTCTTCTCACCAACATTTTAAATCTAAATTCTTTGAGATCCGCACGCATAGCTTAACGCGATTGCTTGCGATATAGGGAGGTGGGTCACATACTGATGGAATCCGCGCAGCGGATTCTATATCTACATATAGGTGGTTACTCTGCCATTCACACTTAAGTGCCTGGCAGAGGATTCATCGAACCATTTTCATACTACTACTACTACTCTACCATTCCACTCTCGAATGGCGCGTGGGAAAAAGGGACACCTAAATCTTTCCGTTCGAGCTCTGATTTCTCTTATTTTATTATGATGATCATTTCTCCCTACGTAGGTGGGTGTCAACAAAATATTTTCGCGTTCGGAAGAGAACGTTGGTGATTGAAATTTCGCAAATAGATTTCGCCGCAAAGAGAACCAACCGGCTTTGTTTCAGTGACTGCCGCACCAATTAGCGTATCATATCTGTGACACTGTCACTCCTATTGGGCAATAACACGAATGAGCTGCCCTTCTTTGCACTTTTTCGATGTCCTCCGTCAATCCTACCAGGTAAGGATCCCATACCGCGCAGCAATACTCCAGCAAAGGACGGGCAAGCGTAATGTAGGCTCTCTCTATAGTGGTTTGTCGCATCTTCTAAGTGTTCTGCCAACAAAGCGCAGTCTTTCTTTCGCCTTTCCCACAATATTATCTATGTGGTCTGCCCAATTTAAATTGCTCGTAATTGTAATTCCTAGGTAATTAATCGAATTGACATCCCTTAGATTTGTGCGATTTTTCGTATACCCAAAATTTACAGGATCTCTTTTAGTACCCATGTGGATGACCTCGCACTTTTCTTTGTTTAGTGCCAATTGCCACTTTTCTCTCTAGATCTATTTCAATTGATCGCCTGATGATTTTACTAGACGGTAAATTACAGCGTCATCTGCAAACAATCTAAGGGGGTTGCTCAGATTATCACCTAGGTCATTTATATATATATATATATATATATAAAGGAACAGCAGAGGGCCTATGACACTACCTTGCGGAACGCCTGATATCACTTCTGTTCTACTCGATGTTTCACCGTCTATCACTACGAACTGTGGCCTCTCTGAGAGGAAATCACGAATCCAGTCACACAAGTGAGACGATACTCCATACGCACGCAATTTGATTAATAGTCGCTTGTGAAGAACGGTATCAAAAGCCTTCTGGAAATCTAGGAATATGGAACCGATCTGCGATCCCTTGTCGATTAACGACCGCTGGCCTGGTACCACAATGAGTGTGGGTTTAAGGCGGTTTTGTTGGCTCGTTTAAGTAAATGCTAGGCTGGTACTCAATCTCCATCTCAGCAAATACGATACTCTGCAAAAATCCGATTGCACACAGCACAAAATTTACACAGTCCACAGACACATGCCAGACTCAACTCCGTTATCCCACGTTATCTGCAGACATATGCACGTAAGCCTTATGGTGTTTGAAACTTAGTGGCAGATTATAACTGTGTGCCGGACCGAGACTCAAACTCGGGACCTTTGCCTATTGCGGGCAAGTGCTCTACCAACTGAGCTACCCAAGCACGAATCACGACCCGTCCTCACAGCTTCAATTCTGCCAGTCTCCTACCTTCCAAGCTTCACAGAAGCTCTTCTCATTCCTTATGCTATGGGAGGGTATGTCGAGCAGCACTGTCATTTCCCCCCTTCTCTGTTACATTCTCGAATGAGTTTTGATTTCTCTGAGATTTTCGTAGCGGTCATTTCGCGACATACACCGGAGTAAGTAATGTGTTGATCAATTTTTCATTGAACGAACCATCTCGGAATTTCGACAGTGACTTTCACTTTGAAACCAACGCCACTCGTGCAGCGACTGCCACCGGAGTTTGTCAAGCACGCCGGTAACGCCCTCACGCTTACCACACGATCCTGTGATGGGATTTGCCCGTCTGTGTTGTATCTTCTCTATCTCTTCTGTTAATCCTGCTCAGTAACGGGCATAGACTGGTAAGTAACACGGAAGAATCGGTCGAGCAAGTGTTTTTATGACACTTCTTACGTGAACGAATTATACTCCATTCAGATTTTTCCAATTAAACTCAACCTGACATCTAGTTTCCCTACAACTTGTTTCAATCATCGTTCAACTTTCAGTCGCTCCGGCCAGATACTCCTAGGTATTTTAGAGCTGGTACGAGCAGGAATGTTAAGGTAAGGAAGGAGGTGGTTCACCGCAGAATCGTCGAAGAAAGGGACATACGGAAAATACTGGCAACGAGAATGGACAGGATTATAGGTTATCCATTAAGAGATCAGGAAATAACGCTTATGGTTCTAGAGGGCGCTGTGGAGTGTAAAAACTGTAGCGAAAAATTGTAATACATCGTCAACTTCGGTTGTAAGTGCTACCCAGAGGGTGGAGAGATTGGCACAACAGGTGTTCCTTGCGGACCGCATTGAGCCAGTCCGAAGATTGACGCGAAAACAAGTAGTAAAATTGCGAAAAAGTACAAAAACTGCGAAAAGGGTTCAAAAACTGCGAAAAAAGTAGAAAAATTGCGAAAAAAGTAGAAAACGAACGAAGTAAAAAATTGCAAAAAGTAGAAAAATTGCGAAAAAAGTAGAAAACTGCGAAAAAAGTAGAAAATTGCGAAAAAGTAGAAAATTGCTAAAAAGTAGGAAATTGCTAAAAGTAGAAAATTGCGAAAAGGTACAAAAATTGCGAAAAAAGTAGAATTGCGAAAAAAGTAGAAAAACTATTGCGAAAAAGTAGATAAAGTGTTGCAGAAAAGGAGAAAAATTGTTGCGAAGAAGTAGAAATGTTGCGGAAAAGTAGAAATATTGCAGAAAAGGTAGAAAAACTGCGAAAAAAGTAGAAATTTTTTTCCATAGTGCAAACGAACAGTAAAGGAGCACTTCGCCTATTTACGCACAATACGTGCATGTTTTTACATCTACATCTACATTTATACTCCGCAAGCCACCCAACGGTGTGTGGCGGAGGGCATTTTACTCTCGCGACAGTAAGTTTCTTCGGTCACAGAGGTAAAATAAATTTGACGAACCGTGTAAACGGCAGCCCCGTACGACGTGATACATCCTGGAAAAGAGAGATGTTCGTAACTGCGTTGCATGGTCGGTGGAGCAAATTCTGTTTGTAAGAGACGGAATGATATCAGATTAGAGTAACGACCTTTGTCTTCCGTGCCTGCGAGTACGCTCGTTAACAGACCCCTGATGAATCATTTTGTAACCTAAACAAGTTTATTATTATTATTATTATTATTATTATTATTACAATCAGGAGATTGTGCGTGTATGTGTTGAGACTTTTGCGAGTAACCAAACTTGGGCTACTTTAAAGGTGCGCGTCCACTTGCCATGTTATTCATAGGCTTTCGGTAAAGGCTCGGGCTTCAAAGAGCGGCGGGTTTCCCGGAAAGCGGCTCGAGTGTAGTTTTGGACGGCGATGTGACGCACTCCGTTGCTAGCCCGGAGCAGCGTCCTAAAATACCTCCAAAATCTACGGGCCCGCCGTCTCGCGTGCATCGAACGGCTGTAAATGTTTGCTACCTCGTTATCTCCTTCAACAATCTAATCCTTACGGTTCCGAAAGATACGGTTCCAGTTGCATTGTTGCCTGTTTAACAGCTTTCAGGGACAACAAAAATTTGATTTTCATTATTTCATACAATTACTGACCGAATTTAAAAATTCAATATGCTGTCACAATCGACACATCGAGAGATTCAATCTTATGTCAACAGTTTAACACGGTGAGACACGTATTAAAGTCAGAAACTGTCTCAGCGAAACTCATTGAGCGCTAATTATCCAGATTATATTCATCCATTAGTTCAGAATTAGGGCTGTTGGAGACTTCCAAGAAATTTTTAACGCGTAATATGCAACCTTTGGGGAACTTTTTCTCGCTGACCTCCACAAAATGATGAAGGTTGGTTGGTTGTTTTTTTTGGGGGGGGGAAGGAGACCAGACAGCGAGGTCATCGGTCTCATCGGATTAGGGAAGGACGGGGAAGGAAGTCGGCCGCGCCCTTTTGAAAGGAACCATCCCGGCATTTGCCTGGAGCGATTTAGGGAAATCACGGAAAACCTAAATCAGGATGGCCGGACGCGGGATTGAACCGTCGTCCTCCCGAATGCGATTCCAGTGTCTAACCACTGCGCCACCTCGCTCGGTAAAATGATGAAGGGAAAAAGTTCTTCGCTTGATACGGTTTCGTTGCTCAAGCAGTAAAAGTTCAGCATCTTCAACACTAACTTTATTCACAAAACATTTTGCAGACAGTATCCTCAAACACCACTAAACATACCTGCACAATTATATCGTACGACACAGTTCAGAAACTAGCTTCGGCTTAATACAGAATTACCCAGACTGAGGCCGGCCGGAGTGGCCGAGAGGTTCTAGGCGCCTCAGTTTGGAACCGCGCGACCGCTAGGTCGCAGGTTCGAATTCTGCCTCGGGCATGGATGTGTGTGATGTCTTTAGATTAGTTAGGTTTAAGTAGTTCTAAGTTCTAGGGGGGCTGATGACCTCAGCTGTTAAGTCCCATAGTGCTCAGAGCCATTTGAACCATTTGAACCCAGACTGAACTCGTGCATTGTCTGACCGTGAGAACATTTGCAACAAACTTTAAACATAGTATCAGACCATTTCTAAACACGTTCTCGCCAACACGTTTAACGTCAAATATTTAACACATTAACTCGGTAGTAATGTAATCAGACTTTTGAAACTGTTTTGTCCTTGGGATTTCGAGTCTTTTAAGAGGCGGGGGAGATTACAAGTTAAATTTTAAATCGCGGCATTCCGGCTACCGCGCCAGATCAACGGCGAGTCTCTCCTGCGACATTTTCCTTTAGCAGCTCCCTGGCCGATACAGACCACCAACTGCCACTTACTTACGCTGGAAGTAGTGCCTCAAAGTCAAATTCCACTTGGGCATGGACAAGAGCGTTCGAAAGTTAAAGAAATTCGACATAAAGGTATCCTGTACAAAAAAAAGTTAAAACAAAGAACTGTAATTCCAATAATATTCGTGTTTCATTACAAATGGACGCAGAAAGTACCAATAAATCAAAAGAAAATGTGTTTTACGTGTTTCAAACTAACGATAATTACAAATTCCCTACTCAAACTTCAGTTTACTTCTGCAAACAAGTGAACAATCTTTTCCTGTTTCATTGGTCATCAGCGTTTTAGACCAATTAAATTTTCTAGCTGGTGGCCGAGCGCTTCTAGGAGCTTCAGTCTAGATTCGAATCATGCCTCGGGCATGGATGTGTGTGATGTCCTTAGGTTAGTTAGGTTTAAGTAGTTCCAAGTTCTAGGGGCCTGATGACCTGAGATGTTAATTCCCATAGTGCTCAGAGCCATTTGAACCATTTTTTGAAATTTTCTATTGCGACCAAAGCTAAGTATAAATCAAGATGTACTACTACTGTTCTAAGGATGCTGATGCACATTAGGAACAATGACAACTTTGCCAATTTTGTAGTCACAGATGGAATCGGCTCCACTACTTCTTCTGCTTCGTCATCGTATTCGTTCTTGTCACCTAGAAAAACGCATATCTCAACGTCAGGCAGGGTAAATTCCACGTACGAAATGGGGACATGTCAAATTTTCTCCTAAATCAGGAAGATAGTCTTCCGAGAATTAAACACTTGTGCTTTTTTTTAAGTAATTTTTACAGCTGATTTTTACATTATAGTATGTTATTCATTGTCGGGTAAACAACTGAGTGTCGAGAAGAGTTCAAAGTAGGAACAATATCCGAAATGTTCGAGTTCTGGAGTGTTACATGGCTGTTAAGTTCTAATTATACAGTGCCTGTAGGTGGTCTGTCATGACAAGCGCTCCTATTCATAGAGTGTGCCAAAGCACAAACAGTTTCTCTGATTTACGGAAGGCAACTAGTTCTATTTATCGATTATTTATTATCAAAAACAGTCTTTATCACAAATTATTTATCCGGTGAGCCCTAATTCTGAAGTAATGGATGAATATAATCTGGGTAATTAGCGTGCCAGGAGTTTCGCTGCGACAGTTTCTGACCGGAACCCGTTTCATCTTCAGAGCAATGAATAAGAGCCTCCTTCTGGTGGTATATCACTACTGGTGAGTAGTGATTTACCACCAGAAGGAGGTTCTTACTCATTGGTCCGAAGATGACCACATTTGTGGTCGAAACCGGTCACAGGAATAAATAATGTGATCAAGACTGTTTCTGATAGTAAATATTTGTAATAACATTGATCACTGCATACTCCCACAATGTATTCAAAAGTAATCTACACTCCTGGAAATGGAAAAAAGAATACATTGACACCGGTGTGTCAGACCCACCATACTTGCTCCGGACACTGCGAGAGGGCTGTACAAGCAATGATCACACGCACGGCACAGCGGACACACCAGGACCCGCGGTGTTGGCCGTCGAATGGCGCTAGCTGCGCAGCATTTGTGCACCGCCGCCGTCAGTGTCAGCCAGTTTGCCGTGGCATACGGAGCTCGATCGCAGTCTTTAACACTGGTAGCATGCCGCGACAGCGTGGACGTGAACCGTATGTGCAATTGACTGAGCGAGGGCGTATAGTGGGCATGCGGGAGGCCGGGTGGACGTACCGCCGAATTGCTCAACACGTGGGGCGTGAGGTCTCCACAGTACATCGATGTTGTCGCCAGTGGTCGGCGGAAGGTGCACGTGCCCGTCGACCTGGGACCGGACCGCAGCGACGCACGGATGCACGCCAAGACCGTAGGATCCTACGCAGTGCCGTAGGGGACCGCACCGCCACTTCCCAGCAAATTAGGGACACTGTTGCTCCTGGGGTATCGGCGAGGACCATTCGCAACCGTCTCCATGAAGCTGGGCTACGGTCCCGCACACCGTTAGGCCGTCTTCCGCTCACGCCCCAACATCGTGCAGCCCGCCTCCAGTGGTGTCGCGACAGGCGTGAATGGAGGGACGAATGGAGACGTGTCGTCTTCAGCGATGAGAGTCGCTTCTGCCTTGGTGCCAATGATGGTCGTATGCGTGTTTGGCGCCGTGCAGGTGAGCGCCACAATCAGGACTGCATACGACCGAGGCACACAGGGCCAACACCCGGCATCATGGTGTGGGGAGCGATCTCCTACACTGGCCGTACACCACTGGTGATCGTCGAGGGGACACTGAATAGTGCACGGTACATCCAAACCGTCATCGAACCCATCGTTCTACCATTCCTAGACCGGCAAGGGAACTTGCTGTTCCAACAGGACAATACACGTCCGCATGTATCCCGTGCCACCCAACGTGCTCTAGAAGGTGTAAGTCAACTACCCTGGCCAGCAAGATCTCCGGATCTGTCCCCCATTGAGCATGTTTGGGACTGGATGAAGCGTCGTCTCACGCGGTCTGCACGTCCAGCACGAACGCTGGTCCAACTGAGGCGCCAGGTGGAAATGGCATGGCAAGCCGTTCCACAGGACTACATCCAGCATCTCTACGATCGTCTCCATGGGAGAATAGCAGCCTGCATTGCTGCGAAAGGTGGATATACACTGTACTAGTGCCGACATTGTGCATGCTCTGTTGCCTGTGTCTATGTGCCTGTGGTTCTGTCAGTGTGATCATGTGATGTATCTGACCCCAGGAATGTGTCAATAAAGTTTCCCCTTCCTGGGACAATGAATTCACGGTGTTCTTATTTCAATTTCCAGGAGTGTATTTATCGGGGTTCGAATTAGAATTATCAGGAGTCAATTGTACATACTTGAGTGTGCAAATGATTAGCTCTAAAGGGGAATCGCACCAACTACACAGATTACGCAGCGGGTATATCACCGACAAAAAACATCTGAATACTGTTTGTGAGAAGATCGTGTCGTATCTTGTGTAAGAGAGAGAATCGTCTAACAGAACGTGTCAGAACTCGACAGCGCCCGGAGCGTCCCTTACAGAGTCTGCAGTTTACAGTTCCGAATTATTGCTGCTAATATTTGCATGAACTGCCGACTCATTTTCAAAATTTCCCGAATTTTGCACCATATTTTCTCCGACTTCAACCTTAATGTAAAAAAAAAAAAATAACACAAGATCGTAACAAACGTCATCACTGTGAGCCCCTTGGTGTTTACGCATTTTGCAAACATTGTGGATCGAGATACGTACTAAAGTGTGTTGACTAGCATGTTAACACGGAGCTCCAGAACGCGCGTTTGCTACTTTACCAGTGTTGCGCTTCGCTCTGGCTAAGTTTTGACATGTTCCAGATCATGGGGGCTTCCCTAGCCAATCCGAACAGCAGCCGCGGACGTATCACCGCTAATACGCCACTGTTTTGCTCAGGGAATACATGTATAATTCAGATTTTTAAACACATTATGCTTATTATCTTAATACTATTTCGGTATCGAAACGTTACCCATACGTAGCATCTTGTAGCTCTCAAACATTGAAGAAATACATTCTTAAATTTTAACACAAACGCTGCTATTACTTACTTGCTGACTAATTTCGAGACCTGCCCACTTTCACAAGCTACATATTTGTATTTAGGATATGTTTGGAGTGGACAGTTCTATTAATGTCATCACACTTAAATGTATCTCGGATCTCCATTATCCAGCGTGCTGTAACAACGATATATACAATGGAGAATTTGTTATTATTGGATTACACTTGGTATCCGTTAATCATATGACATAAACCATTGCTTTGCCAAAAAGCTATACATACTCGTTAGAAACGGTTCTAATTTCTTATAAATGTCTACAGTAAAATATTACAAAAATGTTGTTGAGGAATAGTCAGAAAACTACTTGCTGCCTGCCAAACTGACATGTCTCCTACTCCTATCGAAGCAGTGAACTAAATAAATACAGGAATTCACTGTGAAGAACTGTAATCCCGTCGTCTGTAAAAAGAAAATAACTGCCAATACAGGGTGTTTCAAAAAGGACTTTACAACTTTGAAAATTCATATACATTATCTCATAGTACCTAAAGAGGTGATTGTAGTGTCAATTTGCTGGGAAATACATCAAGTTTTTTTCTCGCGTAGTTCGCTAGTGCCGAATCGCACCGTAAGGAGCGCTAGTGGTGGTTGCGTTAAAGATGGCTGCCTTCACTGGATCCAAGCAAGCTAGCTGTGTGTTTTGGTTTGAAGAGTCGAAGTCGGCGACAACAGTTCAGCGTAATTTCCGTACCAAGTACACTAAAGACTCTCCTAGTAGTCCTACAATTTATGAGGAGCATGAATGTTTTGCAGAAACAGGGTAAGATAAGGGAAATAATCAGGTCGTCCAAACAAATCTGACGACGTCGTTGAATGAGTGAGACAACATTTTGTCAACAGCCCTACGAAATCGACCCGGCGCGCATCTCGCGAACTGGAAGACCCACATATGAATGTTTGGCATCTCTTGAGAAAACATTTGAATTTGAAACCGTACAGATTGATTTAAAACCGTACCGACTCCAATAAAAGACACTGATAAAGTTCCCAGAATGGGATTTTCACTCTGCAGCGGAGTGTGCGCTGATATGAAACTTCCTGGCAGATTAAAACTGTGTGTCGAACCGAGACTCGAACTCGGGACCTTTGCCTTTCGTGGGCAAGTGCTCTACCAACACTGTTTTAATCTGCCAGGAAGTTTCACTGATAAAGTTGCTTGAAAGAACTTCTGTGCAGTTATATTAAATCGATTACATGAGGATGAACATTTCTTGGATAAAATCATCTTTTATGACGAATTGACTTAAGTGGCAGTGTTAAGACACACAACTGTAGGATTTGTGGCAGTGAAAATCCACATCAAACATTGCAACATGTTCGTGATAGCCCTAAACTGTGCGTTTTTTGTGCAGTGAGCAAGAAGAAATTGTACGCCCAGTTTTCTTTTCCCCGTGAGAGAACCAGCAACGGGACAGTGTACCTGGATATGTTACAACAATTTTTGATACCACAGATCAATGAGGATGACCAAGATAATGCACCAGCCCACTACCTGGCTGACGTCCGGGATTTTCTCAGTGAGCGCTTTCCAGGCCAATGGATTGGCCGTGATGCGCCAATTTCATGGCCCCCACGTTCCCCGGACCACTCTATTTCTTTTTTTTTTTTTTTTTTTTTTTTTTTTTTAATGGGGATTCATCGAGGATATCGTGTTTGTACCTCCTGTGCCGGATTCTCTACCTGAACGTAGAGCAAGAATTTACGCCGTCTGAGTAAGTTACACCTGCAGTGCTACTGCGAGTTTGGGAAGAAACTGACTTCCGATGGGATGCGTGTAGGATAACCGACGGAAGCCACATACAACATCTTTAGTTTATGTTTAAAAACGACTTGATGTGTTTCCCTACAAAATAACACTAAAACCGGCTCTATATCTTCTTTCAATAAAGTTATATGAATTTTTAAAGTTGTAAAGTCCTTTTTCAAACACCCTGTACAGAGTTTCAAACGTTGTTACCAGTTAATATTGGGAAATTTCGGGGAAATTAGATTAACCATACTACTACCACTACACGTGTTAGAATACAACACGTCATTAAATTGTGATTCTTCAAGCTTCCCCGGCAGATGTGTTGTAAATAGTCTTCACGAGTTTGCCGCCGGATCACGTTGTGCAAATTCCTCGATATTTCCTAGGAGCAACTGTCCGACATCTTCAGGTGGTTCAACTTGGCTGTTAGCAAGGTGCGACTGACGCACCAGCAAGGTTGAACCGCCTGAAGATGTCGGACAGTTGCTCCGAGGACATATCGAGGAATTTGCACAACGTGATCCGCCGGTAAACCCGTGAAAGACTATTTACGCCATTAAATTGTTAAAATGAATGGTTCATTTAAACTATAAATGAGAAAAACTGTAAATGTCGGCTCCAGTTCGCTTAGTGCGAAATGACAACTTCGCGCTCTGATCACCGTTCACTCGACAGAGATGTTGGTTTGAAATACGAGTATTAACGCGGCAGAGAGAGGGGGGAGAGAGAGAGAGAGAGAGAGAGAGAGAGAGAGGTGGGCGGATGGGGGGGACATGCGACATATGTGTGTCTCCGGGGTCTAAGGCGCACCCACTTGGACCCATTTCCAGAATCTAGGCAGCTGCGTCGGCCGGGCGACGGCAACCTTGGGGCGGAGAACCGGTACGGTTGCGTGCCATGAGACGTACGTGGTGGTCCAGCTGATGCGGCGAAGTGGTCTATATATAGCGGCCCACATCTGCTCACAAACCGGTACAGCGCGATCGCGGTTTCGCGGACAAGTGCTCACGTCCACTAACACAGATATTCCTTCTCACGATTTTCTATTTTGCTATCGGCTATACTTGTTGTTGTTGTTGTTGTTGTTGTGCTCTTCGATCCTGAGACTGGTTTGATGCAGCACCCCATGCTCCTCTATGCTGTGCAAGCTTCTTCATCTCCCAGTACTTACTGCAACCTACATCCTTCTGAATCTTCTTAGTGTGTTCATCTCTTGGTCTCCCTCTACGATTTTTACCCTCCACGCTGCCCTCCAGTACTAAATTGGTGATCCCTTGATGCCTCAGAACATGTCCCACCAACCGGTCCCTTCTTCTTGTCAAGTTGTGGCACAAACTCCTCTTCTCTCCAATTCTGTTCAATACCTCCTCATTAGTTATGTGATCTACCCATCTAATCTTCAGCATTCTTCTGTAGCACCACATTTCGAAAGCTTCTATTCTATTCTTGTCTAAACTATTTATCGTCCATGTTTCACTTCCATACATGGCTACATTCCATACAAATACTTTCAGAAACGACTTCCTGACACTTAAATCTAAACTTAATGTTAACAAATTTCTCTTATTCACAAACGCTTTCCTTGCCATTGCCAGTCTACATTTTATATCCTCTCTACTTCGACCATCATCAGTTATTTTGCTCCCCAAATAGCAAAACTCCTTTACTACTTTAATTGCCGCATTCCCTAATCTAATTCCCTCAGCATCACCCGACCTAATTCGACTACATTCCATTATCCTCGTTTTGCTTTTGTTGATGTTCATCTTATATCCTCCTTTCAAGACACTGTCCATTCCGTTCAACTGCTCTTCCAAGTCCTTTGCTGTCTCTGACAGAATTACAATGTCATCGGCGAACCTCAAGGTTTCTATTTCTTCTCCATGGATTTTAATACCTACTCCGAATTTTTCTTTTGTTTCCTTTACTGCTTGCTCAATATACATAGTGAATAACATCGGGGAGAGGCTACAACCCAGTCTCACTCCCTTCCCAACCGCTGCTATACTTAAGTCTTCACTATTCGACGTACCATTTCCACTGTTTCACAACTGAATTACCCGCGCTTCATTAATTACAGTGACGTCAACAGCGTGAGGCCGTTCGTTCTTTCCATAAATCGTTTCAGACGAACGCCGGGAAACATTCTACAAAAAAATGGCTCTGAGCACTATGGGACTTTAGCTTCTGAGGTCATCAGTCCCCTAGAACTTAGAACTACTTAAACTAACCTAAGGACATCACACGCATCCATGCCCGAGGCAGGATTCGAACATGCGACCGTAGCAGCAGCGCGGTTCCGGACTGAAGCGCCTAGAACCGCTCGGCCACAACGGCCGGATCAGCGTAAACATTTCCTTATAACTCGCTATAGCTGAATAACCGATTTGAAATTCATGACGCGGAAATATTGCGCATTAGGTGGTTCCCTATCACGATCCCTTTGGGAGAAGGTTCATCTCAGCGTATGGTGTCCCTGCCCTATACGAGCACTTCTTGTGCTTTATATCCTGAGGGGAACGTGTCCTATAAAACCCTTAGCCATGTACATCTCTATTAATTCCTATATGAACCTCCGTCCCTTCTCAACCCACAACTGACCAGCGTTAGAGATATGGTACAGTGGTACAGTAGTACTAGTAGTTGTAATAGTAATAGTAGTAGTATGGTCTTGTCATGGGTGAAGCCTCTTCCACTTTTGTCTGTCCATAGCCAGTCTTTTCATTTCTCAATATTTGCCTCCTTTGATATTGTCCAGCATTTGTTATCTTATTTTTCCTCTTCCCCTTTTTCCCTCCCCCATTCCCTCCTTCAATAAACAGTCCCTCCTCAAACAAGGTCCAATCCAGTTCCGTTTTCTCCTTCTGATGACTTTCATCATGTTTCTCCCTTCTCCAAGTCTTCTTAATACTTCTTCATTCCTTACTCGGTCTTCCCATTTCACTTTTTCCATTCTTCTCCATATCCACATCTCTAGTGCCTCCAACCTTCTTACATCTTCCTTCCTCAATGTTCAGGTCTCCGCATCATATAGTTCAACGCTGCCGGCCGCTGGTGGCCGAGCGGTTCTGGCGCTACAGTCTGGAACCGCGCGACCGCTACGGTCGCAGGTTCGAATCCTGCCTCGCGCATGGATGTGTGTGTTGTCCTTAGGTTAGCTAGGTTTAAGTAGTTCTAAGTTCTAGGGGACTTATGACCTCAGCAGTTGAGTCCCATAGTGCTCAGAGCCATTTGAACCAAGTTCAACGCTCCAGATGTAACATTTGGCAAGTGTTTTCCTCAGATCTTTGTTTAGTGGTTCACAAAGTAATTTCTGTTTCCTCTTGAATCCTCCTTTTGCCATTGCAATATGGTACAAACCTCCCCTAAATGAAGCTGTCTAACTTTAAAACAAGGATACAGCATGCTCAGAATCTCACACTGAAATATCAATTTACCCCATGGATTCTGGATAGAGGGAGGGGGGGGGGGATGAAATAACAACACTGAGAGAGAGGAAATAAGAACTTGGTCAAATCTTTCACACTACGAAACTTCAGCGTCTCGCCTGTGCGGGACACGGAACTGCGTAACAAATGGGACAGTCAGAGAGATGAGGCTAAAAGGTGAAGCGACTACTATACTACAGTCTGACTACCTCTTCCTTAGTAACAATTCGGAAGTAAATTCGGATATTGGCGGCGTAGCTCGGCTAATTTATAGGAGGACGAGACACCTTATCATCAAGACCATATCCATTTCAGACAGACTGATCTAAGTGTTCCCTCAGCTGAATGCTAAGCTTAGCATTCGAATAATTTGTGCTTACTCATCTACGTCCACCTAACCCGATGAAGAGCTAGAACAACTTTATCAGATGTGACAACAGCAAAAAATTCAGAGAAAACCGTATTTCCCTCAATATTTAACGATTTGAATGCCAAGAAAGTACCGAAATCCCTAGAAGCCGCCCCTTTCATTGGAAATTTTGGACTAGGAACGAGAAACGAGAGGGGGCAAATAATGATGGCTTTTCTTAACGAAAAACACTCCACGAACTTATTCTGCAAGAAAAATCCGAAAGTTGGAGAAGCCCCGACGCACAGTTATGAATGAAATAGATTACATCCTCACACAGATCAATCGAATGTGCTCGAACATGTCAGTTATAAATCCGTTCAATAAAAGTAGTGACCACAGGCAGGATCTGTATTTAACACTCGACTCGAGAAAATGTATGTGGAAACGAAGATCCAACCTATACAATAAATGGGCTAAAAAGGAAATTCGACCAATGCATAGGGAAAAAAAAAACTGTGCCACCGAAAAGTTAAGAGGAATAGAACTGAATAACGGCCCGGCTTGTGTCGGTTCACTCGGTCCTCATACAGCGCGGTATTTAATTTAATATTACGGTGTGACATTGTTCGGTTAGCACAGCAACAAGATGCGTGATTTTTGCGGATTCATCCTTCGGCGCTCAGGTCACTTCCGTTACATATAAATTTGTTTGGACAAGCATTTATCGGTCTATTTCCGATCCATATATAGCTCAAGTCAAAGGGAACAAATTTGCCGACCTACCGCTAGATATACGAGGGGCGTTTGAGAAGTCCGTGCAAAGTCCAAGAGATGGCATCACCGGCGCGTATCGATGTCATGTTTAGTTAGTAGCATCTTTGGAAAGAACGCACATCAATTTTCAGCCATATTGGTCTATTTCTGTGTGTTTGAAATTCGTGTGAATCAATGAAGTTGGGTGATTGTCGAAAAATGGATGAAAAAGAATTTCGTGTGGTGATTAAACATTACTTTATGAAAGGCAAAACGCCTCACGAGAAGCTTGATAAACATTAAGGCGACCCTGTACCTTCGATTAGAACAGTTTATAAGTGGTTTCAAAATTTTCGGAGTGGCCATATGGACACAAGTGATGCTGAACGTTCTGTACGTCCTGTGGAGGTTACGACTCCAGAAATCATTAATAAAATCCATTATATGGTGATGGATGACAGAAGAATTAAGGTGCGTGAGATTGTTAGTGCTGTGGGAATCTCGAATGAAGGGGTACATAATATTTTGCATAAACATTTGGACATGCGAAAGCTATCCATAAGATGGCTTCCGCGATTGCTCACGCTTGACCAAAAACGGAATCGTGTGAAGCGTTGCAAGGATGGTTTGCAGCTGTTCAGGAAGAATCGGCAGGACTTTAAGCGTCGTTTCGTCACTGTGGATGAAACATGGATACATTACTATACTCCTGAGACCAAACAACAATCTAAACAATGGGTAACCAAGGGACAATCTCCACGAAAAAAGGCGAAGACCATTGCTTCGGCCGGAAACGTTATGGCGACTGTCTTTTGGGATTCGCAAGGCATAATCCCTATCGACTATTTGGAAAAGGATAAAACTATTACACGTGCATATTATTCATCGTTAATGGACCGTTTGAAAACTGAGCTGCAAGTAAAACGCCGGCGACTGGACCGCAAAGAAGTCATTTTCCATCACGACAATGCACCAGCACACACCTCAGCAGTGGTGGTCGCAAAATGAATGGAAATAGGATTCCAACTCGTTTCACATCCCCCCTATACGCCAGACTTGGCTCCCTCGGACTACTATTTGTTCCCCAATTTGAAGAAATGGCTGGTGGGACAAAAATTTTATTCAAATGAGATGGTGATTGCAGCAACTAATACTTATTTTGCAGACTTGGACAATTCCTATTATTCGGAAGGGATCAACAAATTAGAACAGCGTTGGACAAAGTGTATAAGTCTAAAAGGAGACTATGTCGAAAAATAAAAAAGGTGTACCCGAAACACGTAAGTAGTTTTTATTTTTGCACGGAGTCTTCAAACACTCCGCGTATTATAGGTAAACGCAAAATCATCGAAGCTAGAGCGAGTAGTTAACCTTCTGCTTACTTTGTCGCCGAGTGCAACCTCTGACGTCTATTTTTATTTACCGTGCCTCTCCCGGGCTTCGCCTCATGAAGAAGAGAAGCGGCCAATCTCTCACGCATCCACCCAGATCGGCGTCATTCCAGGAAGGAAGGAAGGAAGGAAGGCGAGCGCTGCCGAGCAGCCGATAAGAGCTCTGTATAGGCCTCTGGTTCTACAGATCGGGCACGCCTACTGGGGGGGGGGGAGGGGGGGGGGGAACTGACGACAGCGTTGCTTTACCACGAAACGGGACACGCGAGTCACGCAAACCGCAGCTGACGATTCATCTTCCGAGTGGCGCATATCCTGTGATCTCGCGGAGCCAGCGTGCCATGCGGCTTGGTTTGCGAACTGACACATTGGGTTATTCTGAAAATAAAGTGATAACGTCAGTGGAGACGTAGAGGTCGAGGCCGATCTGGAAAAAGTTTAGAAGTTCCAGACGGCGAGTGTCATTTTCCTGACGTGTTTAACTTCCATCTCGAGGAATCTTATTCCAATAGCAAGAATACTCGATTGCGAAAGCGTAGGAATATTTGTCACGTGAGGTAATAGCGTCAGGACAAGTACCTCCAGCCACAGCTGGGAGTTTATATGCTAATTTTAACTCTATAGGTTTTCTTCAGTCCCTAGTCCTTCTTACAGCTGTCACACTGTTTTATCTGCGGTACAAGAGGGCGAGCTTCTTGTTGAAGGCGCACTAATTTCGCATACTTTTATCGGCGTAAGGTTTCGTGGGGTACTGCAAGAAGGACTCCCAGAGAGATCCCATAATCAGCTTGTTCAAAATGACATGCCGAGCACGACACTGCCTTTTGAATTATCCCCTCTCAAGTAGCATAAATTCGTATTTGAAACTTTCTGACTGCCTAACAGAAAGTGTGCGGTCAGAATATTCTAGCAACAATCTGCACGCCGACAAGCGACACGTGAGAGAATAATAGCACACTAACTTTCTATTCTTGGTCTGTCATGTTCTATCCTCCTATAGTCACTCAACGATGACAACTTCCCGTAGACCACAGCATCATCAGAAAACAACAGCATGATTGCCGCCGACCTTGTCCGCCGGATCATTTATGTGTATAGAAAATAGTAGCGGTCCTGTCACACTTCCCTGAAGCAGTACTGACTGTACCCTTCTCTCTGATGAACACTCGCCGTCGAGGACAGCGTACTGCGTTCTACTACAAGTCTTTGAGCCACTCATATAATCTGGAATCCTATTTCATATGCTCGTATTTCGTTAACAGTTTGTAGCGACGCCCCCCTGCCAATGCTTTTCGGAATTCTAGAAATATGGAATCTGTCTGCTACCATTCATCCATAGTTCGCAGTATATCGTGAGAGAGAATCAGTCAACTGATAAAAGAAAACCTCGATCTAAGAATATATACTGAGGAAATGAAACAACAGCACAAGCTCAGTCGTGGCAAAGCAGAGGGGGAAGGGGGGGGGGGGCGGGCGGCGGGGGGGGGGGCGTAGTGGCCGTGCGGTTTGAGGCGTCATGTCACGGATTGCGCGGCCCCTCCCGTGTGTGTGTGTGTGTGTGTGTGTGTGTGTGTGTGTGTGTGTGTGCGTGTGTGTGTGTGTGTGTGTGTGTGTGTGTGTGTGTGTGTTCTTAGCATAAGTTAGTTTAAGTAGTGTGTAAGATTACGGACCGAAGACAGCAGTTTGGTCCCTTAGGAATCCACAAACACTTTAACATTTTTGCAGGTGGCAGGATTCGGTTCATTGGTAGAATCCTTGGAAAACAGTAACAGTTTAGAGAGGAGAGACTTCTGGCAAAACACTTGTCCGATCCATCCCAAACTATTGCTCATCTTTATGATACGACTAACGGGGATACTGAAAGTATACAAAGAAAGGCAATACGAATAGTGTCGCTTTTGTATAACCTATGTGAAACCGTCACGGATATTCCGGGAAAAAAACTGTACTTGTAGACGACTGAAGATAGTTTGCATCTATCCCGTAAAGCCTCCTTTGTAAATTTACCAAAGAAAATCACCCACAGCCGTAAGTTTGCAGAGTTTGTTGTTTTATTTACACGATGTGTTTCAGCATTTTATTAATGCTTCTTTCAAGTCTCTGTGCACTCCATATATAATCACAAACATCGATGAATGCATAACCGGACCCATCAATACTTGGATTCCGTGAATTTTTTGCGAGGTGTAATTCGATAACTTGACAACAACTTAGTGAATGTCAAAAACCAGCTTTAACTTTGGAATGTACTACAAACCGCACTGTGCTATTGACAAGGGATTTCAGATCGATTCCGTATTCCTGGATTTCCGGAAGGCTTTTGACACTTTACCACACAAGTGGCTCGCAGTGATATTGTGTGCTTATGGAATATCGTCCCGGTTATGTGACTGGATTTGTGATTTCCTGTCAGAGGGGTCACAGTTCGTAGTAACTGACGAAAAGTCATCGAGTGAAACAGAAGTGATTTCTGGCGTTCCCCAAGGTAGTGTTATAGCCCCTAGGCTGTCCCTTATCCATATAAACGATTTTGGAGACAGTCTGAGCAGCCGTCTTCGGTTATTTGCAGATGACGCTGTCGTTTATCGATTAATAAAGTTATCAGAAGATCAAAACAAACTGCAAAACGATTTAGAAAAGATATCTGAATGGTGCGAAAAGTGGCAGTTGACCATAAATAAAGAAAAGTGTGAGGTCATCCACACGAATGCTAAAAGGTACTCGTTAAACTTCGGTTACACGAAAAATCAGTCTGATCTAAAAGCCGTAAATTGAACTAAATACCTAGATATTAAAATTACGAACAACTTAAATTGGAAATAACACATAGAAAATGTTGTGGGGAAGGCTAACCAAAGACTGCGTTTTATTGGCAAGACACATACAAATCTACTAAGGAGACTGCCTACACTACGCTTGTCCGTCCTCTTTTAGAATACTGCTGCGCGGTGTGGGATCCTTACCAGATAGGACAGACGGAGTACATCGAAAAACTTCAAAGAAAGGCAGCACGTTTTGTATTATCCCGAAATATGGGAGAGAGTCTCACAGAAATGATACAGGATTTGGGCTGGACATCATTAAAAGAAAGGCGTTTTTCGTTGCGACGGAGTCTTCTCACGAAATTCCTATCACCAACTTTCTTCTCCCAATGCGAAAATATTTTATTGACACCGACCTAGATAGGGAGGAAGGATCACCAAGATAAAATACGGGAAATCAGAGCTCGTACGGAAAGATATAGGTGTTCATTCTTTCCGCGCACTATATGAGATTGGAATAGTAGAGAATTGTGGAAGTGGTTCGGTGAACCCTGTGCCAAGCACTTGAATGTGAGTTGCAGAGTATCCATGTAGATGTAGAAGATTTGACTACGATGCGCTAAAGCAAACATTCTTACTGTGCGCCATACGCGAACGGAACGGGAAGAAGCCTACCTACTTGCACTTACTGGTGAGTATCCTCTGCCATGCACTTTATAGTTGGTTGCAGAGTAAACATGTAGATGTATCGCTGCTTCTTCATACGCTCAGCATTTTTTTTCCATACGTTATTACCGATCTCGATCGACTCGTCTGAGCAAAAATTGTTCCGAGGAACACACACAGAGACAAGAGGTTTCAGTTTGTGCTCTGTTCTCGAGTACCCAAACCAGAGGCCTGTGTGGCGAGCCACTCGCCGCGTGGGCGGTTTCAGGTCGATGCGCTGGTGGCACACACGTCGTGTCCTTCGAGCTGATGGAGGCGCGCAGGCTTTGCAGATAAGCCCAGCGTGTGGCGTCCCGCACAGCTGCGCCGCCACCTGCCAATAACGGCTATCCCAGAGTATCGGCAGAGCGACGTGACTCACCCTCTGCGATCGGCCATCTGACGCAAGGACATGTCGCAGAAGCATCTCCCCTGCCGATACCACGAAGCGTAATATTCTTTGCGACATATATCGTAATTCAAACACACTATTGCAAAGGCAATTATGTTCTCTCTCTCTCTCTCTCTCTCTCTCTCTCTCTGTCTGTGTGTGTGTGTGTGTGTGTGTGTGTGTGTGTGTGTGTGTGTACTACGTGGGGATGAGGGCGTTTAGTGGACGTGTTACGTCTGGTTCCTAATCTTCCAGAACTATTGCAACTGCACGTAAAAACCGACGACATGCCCTTCCCACGAAGATCACTGCCAGAAGTGTGTAATTTTCGAGGTCTGGAGGCAGAGTATGTCGCGACCCAGTCACATATACGCTCATGCTCATAAATTAAGGATAACTGCGGAATGTAGAGCCACACAACGTGGCACTACACAAAACTGGCGCTAATAGCATTGGCACATAGGGAACACACACGACACAGATCTGTAAGTCCACGGTATTGGTGGTAAGTTGAGAAAACCGTCCCGAAACACACGTGCTACAAAACGCCACTGTTTCCTGCGCATGTACCCCGACATCAATATGGGGTATGATCACGATGCACACGTACACAGGCCGCACAACGGGTTGGCATACTCTGGATCAGGTGGTCGAACAGCTGCTGGGATATAGCCTCCCATTCTTGCAACAGTCCCTGTCGGAGCTCGTGAAGCGTCCTAGGGGTCTGAAGACGTGCAGCGATACGTCGACGGAGAGCATCCCAGATGTGCTCGATGGGGTTTAGGTCTGGAGAACAGACAGGCCACTCCATTCGCCTATTATTTTCGGTTTCAAGGTACTCCTCCACGATGGTAGTTCGGTGGGGCCGTGCGTTATCATCCATCAGGAGCAAGGAGGGACCCACTTCACCCCTGAAAAGCCGAACATACTTGTGCAAAATGACGTCCCGATACACCTGACCTGTTACAGTTCCTCTGTCAAAGACATTCAGGGGTGTACGTGCACCAATCATAATCCCAACCCACACCATCAAACCACGACGTCCATACAGGTCCCGTTCAAGGACATGAAGGGGTTGGTATATGTTCCTGGTTCATACCACATGAAAACCCGACGAGAATCATTGTTCAGACTATACCTAGACTAGTCCGTGAACGTAACCTGGGACCACTGTTCCAATGACCATGTACTGTGTTCTGGAGACCAGGCTTTACGGGCTCTCCTGTGACCAGGGGTCAGTGGAATGCACCTTGCAGGTCTCCGGGCGAATAAACCACGTCTGTTCAGTCGTCTGTAGACTGTGCGTCGGGAGACAAGTGTTCCAGTGACTGCATTAAGGTCCCAAGCAAGGCTACCTGCAGTACTCCGTAGCCGTCAGCGGGCACTAATGGTGAGATATCGGTCTTCTTGTGGTGTTGTACACTGTGGACGTATAAGTCTAAAAGGAGACTATTTCTAAAAATAAAAAAAGGTTTACCCCAAACACGTAAGTAGCTTTATTTTTTCACGGATTTTTAAAACGCCCCTCGTAAATTCTGGAGTGTACCTATCTTGTTTTATCACTACAACTAGGCAGGGTAGCTGTCACGTATTGAACATGCCACACAACCAATATCTGAAAAATGTGTTGTTGGCCGATTCTCTGTTTACCGTCGACTGCCACGGCACGTATCATATACAGTTGACACTAGAATGACACCGCAGCATTGCGCAAGTATGCACAACTGCAATCTACACAATATTTCGCGTGATTAAAGTCGAAAAGAGCACTTTCTTTTTTTTGTACAGGTCCTGAAACGAGTTGGTCCACTGTACGCCGATACGGCCCTGATGCTTCAGGTACAGCCAGAGACCGAGAGTTTGAAACCGCCGCCAAGAACTGCAGCTTGGACGAAGACTCATTCCAGTCAGTAGTCCGTTGCCGATTGAGTGACAGAACTCATTCAGTATTCCGCACTTATAGTCGCAAGGCGTACGGATTTCTTCACTTGCCGTTTCAGCCATTAGCGATATAGCAGGAGGCCGTTCGTTAGCGAGCAATGTGGGTCAGGGATGGATGCCCCCGCCCTCTGGCCTAGCGCCTGCTGTTTATTCCCCACGCAGCCTCCACCGAGATGGGCACAGAGCTTCCCTTATGCACTTGCTTGTGCTGATGCAGCAATTCGGCTCACTCTCAATGCACCTCTGTTCGCGGTCTTCTCTTATTGAGTTCCTTCGCACACCCCGCGCCCTCTTCACCACACATCTACATTTACAAACCACAAACAGCAGAGCGTGTGTGGCGGCGGGTACCTGGTGAACGCACATTATCCCACCCCGCTTCCTATTCAGCGGCAAGGTACAATAAATACCGTCCCTAGGTCAGTTTAATAAGCCACGGCTGCAAAATATTAACACGAATTCTTTACAGACGAATGGAAAAACTAGTAGAAGCCGACCTCGGGGAAGATCAGTTTGGATTCCGTAGAAATATTGGAGCACGTGAGGCAATACTGACGCTCCGGCTTATCTTAGAAAATAGAGTAAGGAAAGGCAAGCCTACGTTTCTATTATTTGTAGACTTAGAGAAAGCTTTTGACAATGTTGGCTGGAATACTCTCTTTCAAATTCTGAAGGTGGCAGGGGTAAAATACAGGGAGCGAATGGCTATTTACAATTTGTACAGAAACCAGATGGCAGTTATAAGACTCGAGGGGCATGAAAGGGAAGCAGTGGTTGGGAAGGGAGTGACACATGGTCGTAGCCCCTCCCCGATGTTATTCAATCTGTATACTGAGCAAGCAGTAAAGGAAACAAAAGAAAAATTCGGAGTAGGTATTAAAATCCATGGAGAAGAAATAAAAACTTTGAGGTTCGCCGATGACATTGTAATTCTGTCAGAGACAGCAAAGGACTTGGAAGAGCAGCTGAACGGAATGGACAGTGTCTTGAAAGGAGGGAATAAGATGAACATCAACAAAAGCAAAACGAGGATAATGGAATGTAGTCGAATTAAGTCGGGTGATGCTGAGGGAATTAGATTAGGAAATGAGACACTTAAAGTAGTAAATGAGTTTTGCTATTTGGGGAGCAAAATAACTGATGATGGTCGAAGTAGAGAGGATATAAAATGTAGACTGGCAATGGCAAGGAAAGCGTTTCTGAAGAAGAGAAATTTGTTAACATTGAGTATTGATTTAAGTGTCAGGAAGTCGTTTCTGAAAGTATTTGTATGGACTGAAGCCATGTATGGAAGTGAAACATGGACGATAAATGGTTTGGACAAGAAGAGAATAGAAGCTTTCGAAATGTGGTGCTGCAGAAGAATGCTGAAGATTAGATGGATAGATCACATAACTAACGAGGAGGTATTGAACTAAATTGGGGAGAAGAGAAATTTGTGGCACAACTTGACTAGAAGAAGGGATCGGTTGGTAGGACATGTTCTGAGGCATCAAGAGATGACCAATTTAGTGTTGGGGGGCAGCGCGGAGGGTAAAAATCGTAGAGGGATACCAAGAGATGAATACACTAAGCAGATTCAGAAGGATGTAGGTTGCAGTAGGTACTGGGAGATGAAGAAGCTTGCACAGGATAGAGTAGCATGGAGAGCTGCAACAAACCAGTCTCTGGAATGAAGACCACAACAATAACAGGTCATGGCAAAAGTAATGTTACCGACGATAGTGCCACTAAAGAAAAGAACCAAGTTTTCCCCAATTTCCTTCAATCAAAGAGGCCGCAGTAAATATTCCCGGATTGGAGACAGGAACAGCTGCCGACATGAGAAATTTCGGAGTAGGTGTCAGAGCAACGAAGCAGCTCACCTTACTTGATAAAGGCAAATCTTCCAGTGCAGGAAATCTATCGATCAGGCCTAGGTTCCTTCCGGAAATAAGTCCATTTTCAGCGGTCATACACAACCGCTCGCTAGACGAAAGCTCCGCACCTGAAGTCTGGAAATTTGCAAAAGTCATACAAATATACAAGAAAGGAAACATAAATAATCCGCTGAATTGTACACCCACGCCACTGACATCCATTTGCAGCAGAGTTTTTGGAGCACCTCTAGGAAAACGCTCTATTGATATAAAGTCATCACGGATTCAGAATATACAGTTCTTGTGAAAAACAAACGGCCTTTATTTATACGATGTAATGAGTGCTATCGACAGGGGTGCTCAAGTTGATTCCAGATGTTTTGATTTCCACAAGACTTTCTACACCGTTGTTCACAAGCTCCTCATAATCAAATTCCTTGCTTACGGAGTACTGCCGCAGTTGCGCAACTGGATTTGTGATTTGCTATCAGACAAGTTACAGTGCGCAGTGATCGACGAGAAGTCACAGTGAAACAGAAGTGATATTTAGGTGATGTATAGGGTTGCCCGGGGAAGTGTTATCGCCCCCTCTTAAGTTCTTAATCCGTATTAACTATTTAGTACACAATATGAGCAATCTTCTTAAGATGTTTGCAGACGATGCTGTTGTTTAACATGTAGTTAACTCGACAGAACATCAATACGAATTATAAAACGATTTACATAAGGCGCGAAGATTGGAAATTGACCCTGAACAATTAAAAAACCTCCGCAAGAACAGTAAAAATAAAAAAATCTTTTAAGACATATGGTTGTAGTGCTGACACATTATCTGCGTAACCAGTAATGTTGGCAACTGATGTCTTATGCACGGGGATCACATAAACCTGTACAGCATCAAAAGCAGCATGAAGAGACTCGAACTCGGGCCCTTTGCCTTTCGCGGGCAAGTGCTTGTTACACAAACTCGAAAAAATTGAACGTAACTATAACATGTCACTACCGAGAGAGTTACGATTAGCGCATTAAAAACCTGTTAATCTCGTCAGAAGTTGGATCAAGGCCTTCGAAACACCACTACCTGTTAGCCAATTTGACGACAAAGAAACCGCAAACAGTAAACTCAATGCATTACGTCCCAGAAGTCACTACGTGCCCACGGTGGTCGACCACTAAGGTGGGCCGTGGTATGTAGTTTGGCAGCATTTGGCACTCAGCGTTAAGAGCGGTGAACTTGTTACGGCAAGGTTTGCCCTGTTTGCTAGGCCAAGTGGAGTGCAGCGAACGTTAGGACAATGTACGCCTCCACGCCCCGCGAGCTAAAGCGGTCGTTTCGAGAGCGAGGGAGCCAGCAAGCCAAGCCACTGCGCGAAACCAACACCGACTCAAAGGCAGGCCTCGCCGCTTGTTGGTGACGTCACGTCAGCTAGGCACGGCGAACGTTAGGTCTGTTGCAAGCAGAAACGCCTGGGCGTGCTTATCACTATAAATCTCTTATTTTTGGACAAAATGTTTGGTATTGTTTTGGATTCTGCAGTTTTATTTAGATGAAAGATTTCCTTACCATCGTAAAGCTACAAATGAAGATCATAGTTCTGTATTACTGAATCCTGTCGAAACAAACGTAGATCAGTATGAGAAGATGCTTTGCCCCATTGCAAGCTTCGGAAATTTTACATTCAAGAAACTATACTTACTTGATCCATTCTGTTATCGAAACTTACCCCAACCCCCTTACAATTAACTCGATTCTTTTATTTATTTTCGTTTGACATCGTCACTGGAAATGTGAACTAATTTACATGTGTAAATGTCCAACTGTTGCCAGTCATTAGATTACAGTCGTTTTCAACGAAAGGAATTCTAAACAGGAAACAAAATAGCTTCATACACCGAAAATACTGCTGAGCTTAAACGTTTTTAAACATGCACATTAGAAAATATAAATATTCCCCTCTTGCAACTGAAAGGAGAATATAAGATAAAAAATTTTATTTAATAAAACAAGTATCTCTCTTTTGCCTCTTCTTCTGTCGCCCACCCTCTCCCCCGACGTGTACAATCGCAAGATATTTCATTAACATTCAGTGCTCCTCACCCCACAGTCAACCAAGATTCCTAAAGAAGAGCACCAATATGTTCACAGTTTCTTGTAAAAGCAACCCAGTACAAACGTAACTTCCTCAGATATACAAATAAGGTAAAGAAGCACGAATTCTGTTGCTGCTGTACCATGAAGTTGTTTTTGTATGTCAATCCTTAAATCAGGTGGAAATTTAAGTTCAGGAGTACACTACTTGTTAAGAAGTGTAATGAATTGCGCAATTAATTGATTGCAGAAATCTCTCAGAACAATGTGTGTCGGTCAACTACCGCCAAAAGTTTCACATTTTCCTGTGTCAGAGAGGGAGACACCACCATTACGAGTATGCCCGCAACAGACCTGGCGTTCGCCGTGCCTAGCTGACGTGACGTCACCAACAAGCGCCGAGGCCTTCCTTTGAGTCGGCGTTGGCGAAAGGCACCTGTTGGCCGGAAGCGCAGGGGCCGATGGCAGCCCGTGTTGACGGGCAGGACGCGGCGGGGAGGAGGAGGGGGGGGGGAGAAGGGTTGACTGGAACCGGTCGTGGAGGAGGCGCGGAATGCGGCCGCGCCGAAAGGCTGCGCGCAGGCGCGGGCGAAACCAGTAGTACCAGCACGCGGGCTACTCCACAGGCGCGCCCACGCGCACTGAAACACATTCCGCGCGCACTTTGTGGCGCAGGCGTTTCAGAGACGTCTAGGCCAAGTTTTTACATTCTACACTCCTGGAAATTGAAATAAGAACACCGTGAATTCATTGTCCCAGGAAGGGGAAACTTTACTGACACATTCCTGGGGTCAGATACATCACATGATCACACTGACAGAACCACAGGCACATAGACACAGGCAACAGAGCATGCACAATGTCGGCACTAGTACAGTGTATATCCACCTTTCGCAGCAATACAGGCTGCTATTCTCCCATGGAGACGATCGTAGAGATGCTGGATGTAGTCCTGTGGAACGGCTTGCCATGCCATTTCCACCTGGCGCCTCAGTTGGACCAGCGTTCGTGCTGGACGTGCAGACCGCGTGAGACGACGCTTCATCCTGTCCCAAACATGCTCAATGGGGGACAGATCCGCAGATCTTGCTGGCCAGGGTAGTTGACTTACACCTTCTAGAGCACGTTGGGTGGCACGGGATACATGCGGACGTGCATTGTCCTGTTGTAACAGCAAGTTCCCTTGCCGGTCTAGGAATGGTAGAACGATGGGTTCGATGACAGTTTGGATGTACCGTGCACTATTCAGTGTCCCCTCGACGATCACCAGTGGTGTACGGCCAGTGTAGGAGATCGCTCCCCACACCATGATGCCGGGTGTTGGCCCTGTGTGCCTCGGTCGTATGCAGTCCTGATTGTGGCGCTCACCTGCACGGCGCCAAACACGCATACGACCATCATTGGCACCAAGGCAGAAGCGACTCTCATCGCTGAAGACGACACGTCTCCATTCGTCCCTCCATTCACGCCTGTCGCGACACCACTGGAGGCGGGCTGCACGATGTTGGGGCGTGAGCGGAAGACGGCCTAACGGTGTGCGGGACCGTAGCCCAGCTTCATGGAGACGGTTGCGAATGGTCCTCGCCGATACCCCAGGAGCAACAGTGTCCCTAATTTGCTGGGAAGTGGCGGTGCGGTCCCCTACGGCACTGCGTAGGATCCTACGGTCTTGGCGTGCATCCGTCCGTCGCTGCGGTCCGGTCCCAGGTCGACGGGCACGTGCACGTGCACCTTCCGCCGACCACTGGCGACAACATCGATGTACTGTGGAGACCTCACGCCCCACGTGTTGAGCAATTTGGCGGTACGTCCACCCGGCCTCCCGCATGCCCACTATACGCCCTCGCTCAAAGTCCGTCAACTGCACATACGGTTCACGTCCACGCTGTCGCGGCATGCTACCAGTGTTAAAGACTGCGATGGAGCTCCGTATGCCACGGCAAACTGGCTGACACTGACGGCGGCGGTGCACAAATGCTGCGCAGCTAGCGCCATTCGACGGCCAACACCGCGGTTCCTGGTGTGTCCGCTGTGGCGTGCGTGTGATCATTGCTTGTACAGCCCTCTCGCAGTGTCGGGAGTAAGTATGGTGGGTCTGACACACCGGTGTCAATGTGTTTTTTTCCATTTCCAGGAGTGTATCTCTTAGGCTGATCCATTACCTGTGTTCTAGACCTTCTGGCTGCATATTAAATGTAGAAAAAATATTTCAGGGTGTATACATGGACAAGGAAAAAAATTCCCAGATTTCTCGGTTGAAAATACACTTTCTCCCGGGTGAAAATACATTTTTCCCCGTTTTATGTGAGAGTATACTTTTTCTCGGCACTGTAAAACTTATCAGTCTTTTGAATGTTTATGGTTTTATACGCCGACGTAGAATTTCCCGGCACTTTAGAAAACATCACTCATAGGCGGGCGAGGGGGGGGGGGGGGGGAGACAGACACGTTTTGGAAAGATAATCTTTGATGTGCAGCAGCAACATGTACGCTGCATGTTTTCGTGTTAGGAAGATATAAATTCGAATTCCACCAAACACCGTATGTTACTTTCCAAGGCATTGAAATCTAGACTGCGGCGCGCTTTTGTATGCCAGTCATAGCTCATGTCGCGTGATCTCGCCAGCTGATGACAGCATAGGACACGTGGTGTAGTCAGCCATTGCAACATCACTCTTGAAGTAGCGCGAACACACAAATAAGAAGAGTTGATGGTTTAAATTAATATACATAACGTTGCTACAAGAAAAAGAAAGGTTTCACATATCATCGAAGTCTCTAAGATTAATAAGCTGCAAGAGAAGCTAAGCTTCCACGTATGATGTTGATCTTTCTTGCGCGTGTTAGACTTTACGATATACCACACAAATGTGCCAGTAAAACTTTTAATAACGACGTAAATGTCTGATCTTCTGCGCTCGAATTTTTTCTAGGTGGTCTTCCTCAAAGAGTTGATTTTTAACTGAGAGTCAGACGCTCTGTGATTTAAGAAATTCATCGTACATTATCGCATGTGGTTCATCTTGTTTAAAATGAAATTTACTTTGAAAGTAACGCTTTTCAAACGACCATCCGCAATGTTTTCCCGTGACCTGTTAGAAACTGATTGGTGTCAGCAGTTGCCAGATAGCGCCAGGTAACAGGCTTCACCGCTCTTGCGCAGATACGATGACACAGGAGGCCTGTGTTCTCGTACGTGTAAAACATTAAAAGATCTTGCTCTATGTCACAAGAGAAACAAGACATCAGAGGACACGTCAAGGTCATCGGAATTTCGTGAACCATACTAAAATGCATAATTGGGCTTAAAGTGCACATTCGTATGTCCAGATCCAGATGTAAATTTTCTTGAGTACTATGGCATAATGCCATGCGAGATAGAAGATGGAAAACGTGCACTTGAAATGCAGCGAACAGTTGAAACTAGCCAACTGTGTGAAATTAAACACTTCGTTTCAAATAAATTGACTGCCTCAGCGCAAAATATTAATAAAAGCCAAATATCTTTAGCAAAGCGACAAAAATAACTTCATTGTTCTGCAAGGTGATTAATGCTTGACTGTCAGAAAGGTGGAAATAAAACCTGAAAATAACATATTTTAGCCTTCCGTAATTACGCGAACGTATCATAATTCATTTGATAGTTCCCGGCCACAGCAATCCGTTTTGTTTTTGTTTGATGTGAGAGTAGTAAATGAAGAGGAAACAGCAAAATCACTAAACGTAAACACAGGTCACGTGGATACTACCCACCCCCGCACCGCAACTCAGACTGCTCTGTGCATCAGCCTCGGATGTCCGATATTTCCGAACCGGGGCAATAGTAGATAGTGGCGCCCAGCCACACATCCGTAGCCAGAAGCGGGAGCAGGTACTACCCATACGCGACTCAACTGCGCATTCACAAGTGCCCGCCCGCAACTGCTCGAAGGAATCTAATGTCAACAGCTGTCACGTCACGCTCATCGGAGGCAACTTGTCGTTATGAATCGGTGCACAGTATTTCTAAAGCCTCTGACACACTTTGCTGTTGGCAGACGCTTGTATGAGCACTATGTTTTGTTGTTGTATATGGGGGATTTCCTTTGCACCTAAGTTTTATTTCCGTTTTTTCTTCCTCTTGTTAATGTTTTGTTGCTGCAGTATTATCCTGCAGACGCGGGATATAGTAATACCCTTTGTTGGAGTATTGGTTCTTACCAGTCAAAATCAAAAAAATTTAACTGAAAACTAAAACAATGAAACATTGCTGGAATTCTAGAAAATTCCCGGCTTTTTCCCGGTTTTCTCCCGGATGAAAAAATTCCCGGGTTTTTCCCGGATCTCCCGGTTGTCCCGGGTCGTATACATCCTGTATTTGTTTATTCACACAAACTATTTTTTTGAACCTCGGTAGAGGAAGAGAGAGGAAGCTACGAAACAAGTAACAAGGAATCAGTGCATACTTATTTTCTAGAACACATCAGATGCGAGACATCCTTGTTCCACTACATAATGACATCAACCCACAATATTGTGGGCTATTCGTCGATAAGCTCTTCTGCTAGAGGGAACGTTCGAAACATAGAAACACTACACCAAAACAACGAAAAATAAATGTATATTCAATGAAACGAGGTGTACTACTGGGAGTAACTGAAGAGAGCGTTCGAGATTGGCCATAAGAAGTACAGTATACGGAACAAAGGGGAGTAAGCGACTTAATTCTTAGCACGTAACATCGTTGAACGCGTGAGACACATACTAGAGGCGTACTCCCGTAATAATGGGTGAAGGGGGGGGGGGGGGGGGCCGAAGTAGGAACGACAAGGCATAGCTGCTACTCATCTGAATTTGCACAAAGAGTGGTTCCACGATACCAGAAGCCAGTTCGTATCCAAAACTGGAGGCGGCATCTTTAGAGATACCGCCTAAGATCTCTATCAAGTGGTAGCGCCTACGGTAAGCAGTGAAAAATGGGCCTCGGAGGCCGTCTCTCTGTGGTTTTTGCACTCAAGACAGAGCCTACTCCGAAACAATGTTCCAACAGCCAACTACACTGTGTGGTAAGGGAGGGACGGAGGAAGGCGTGAAAACCGGTCCTGAGGCTTTCGGCCGTTCATTCCATTGCTCTCGTTTTACTTTTGCTGATATTCATTTCATAATTCTTTTCAAGAGGCTCTTCATTCCGTTCAAATGCTCTTCCAAGTCCTCTTGCTGTCTGCGAAGAAGTTACGACGTACAGTGTCACCTGCAAATTATTGGTACCTGAACCTTATGTATATAGTAATAATTACTTATGTCTCGAAAATACTATTACACATTTTATTTTACATTTTTGAATCAACAATCAGTAAGTAGAATCCTGTAATTGTCTCTGGATTCGGTTTTGTAGTAATGGCAGCAATCTCACAATTATTTCTGAATATTTCTCCATATTATGGTTCAAATGGCTCGTAGCACTGTGGAACTTAACACCTGAGGTCATGAGTCCCCTAGAACTTAGAACTACTTAAACTAAAGGACATCACACACAACCGTGCCCGAGGCAGGATTCGAACCTGCGACCATAGCGGTCGCGCGGTTCCCGACTAAAGCACCTAGATCCACTCGGCCACAGCGGCCGGCTTTCTCCATATTATCAATGTTTGATAGTATAAAAGAGGGTACGTCTTGTGACAAAAAGAAAAACATAAAATGATACAGTTTGCACCAAGGATCAAATATCTATCATAAATGCGAGTAGGCATGTGTAGTGACAATTTTCGCGTCTTGTTTTCAGTAAAAGTTATGTTATTTAATAAAAGAAGATACACCACGACAGCTGTATTTCGTTATCCAAAGAAAAAAATAAATTGAAAGAATTGTGATTTGCACTCCGCGCACGGCAGTTGCCTCTAGTCTAATCGCAGGCAATGTATCATTTGGCTACGTCCCAAATGTTTTTTCACCTTGAGTCTATATGCAAAGCCTAGAAAATCCTTTACTTTCTCGGAAAACTATTAGATAGCGCGCCTGATATGTGTAAATAAATTTTCCTTCTTCTCCAGTGTGCCAACGATATCGCCTGTTCTAAAACAGATCCTGCGTCACGACGGCTCTCCTAGAATTTCCGAAAACTTAAGTGTAGTGCTGTAAGTCTTCTCGCAGAAATTATTTTCGCGACGCCCGCGACTGATTCGTCAAAAATGGTGGCTCGCAGGATGTTGCCTCTCCACCTTGGCGTAAAAGAAGCGCTAACGCCATGCACACTGCTAGTCAACAAGAAACGATAAAACTTATGTTTCCGTCTGACGATGACTGTGCGACTCCTGAAACGCATGTTCTGCTTTATAGTAAGAATCCCGGACAGGCAGCTGCGACAGAACTTTTCAGTCCGTGGACACCTCGAGGCAGAAGGGTGAAATGTGAACCGCATTCGCTGAGAAGAAATGCGCCGACTACGCACCGAATGGTCTCTTCCCGTTAGAGCCATAAAACAGTCGCTGTTTTACGACACGTAACCTAAGGAAAGCCTTTCATTCGGATTCCGCACAGCAAGTTAGTCGGAGCGGTTGCGGCTCGCTTATTGTGACGGACGCAGCCGCTCCACAGAAAGCTGTCTGACATATCAAAAGTGCCGCTCCGGAGGGGGAGAGAGAGAGAGAGAGAGAGAGAGAGAGAGAGAGAGACGGTGGTTGTTCCCGTTCGCCAGAGCACTCACGCTCGCGCGCGACGCAGTACATGGACAAATGCGACGCCTCAGCAAACTACACCACTGGCCATTAAAATTGCTACACCACGAAGATGACGTGCTACAGACGCGAAATTTAACCGACAGGAAGAGCATACTGTGATATGCAAATGATAAGCTTTTCAGAGCATTCACACAAGGCTGGCGCCGGTGGCGACACCTACGTGCTGACATGAGGAAAGTTTCCAACCGATTTCTCATACACAAACAGCAGTTGACCGGCGTTGCCTGGTGAAACGTTGTTCTCATGCCTCGTGTAAGGAGGAGAAATGCGTACCATCACGTCTCCGACTTTGATAAAGGTCGGATTGTAGCCTATCGCGATTGCGGTTTATCGTATCGCGACATTGCTGCTCGCGTCGGTCGAGATCCAATGACTGTTAGCAGAATATGGAATCGGTGGGTTCAGGAGGGTAATACGGAACGCCGTGCTGGATCCCAACGGCTTCGTATCACACTAGCAGTCGAGATGACAGGCGTCTTATCCGCATGGCTGTAACGGATCGTGCAGCCACGTCTCGATCCCTGAGTCAACAGATGGGGACGTTTGCAACACAACAACCATCTGCACTAACAGTTCGACGACGTTCGCAGCAGCATGGACTATCAACCCGAAGACGCTGCATCACAGACAGGAGCGCCTGCGATGGTGTACTCAACGACGAACCTGGGTGCACGAATGGTAAAACGTCCTTTTTTCGGATGAATCCAGGTTCTATTTACATCATCATGATGGTCGCATCCGTGTTTGGTGACATCGCGGTGAACGCACATTGGAAGCGTGTATTCGTCATCGCCATACTGGCGTATCACCCGGAGTGATGGTATGGGGTGCCATTGGTTACACGTCTCGGTCACCTTTTATTGCCATTGACGGCACTTTGAACAGTGGACGTTACATTTCAGATGTGTTACGAGTCCTGGCTCTACCCTTCATTCGATGCCTGCGAAACCCTACATTCCAGCAGGATAATGCACGACGGCAAGTTGCAGGTCCTGTACGGGCCTTTTTGGATACAGAAAATGTTCCACTGCTGCCCTGGCCAGCATATTCTCCAAATCTCTAACGAATTGAAAACGTCTGGTCAGTGCTGGCCGAGCAACTGGCTCGTCACAATACACCAGTCACTACTCTTGACGAACTGTGGTATCGTGTTGAAGCTGCATGGGCAGCTGTACCTGTACACGCCATCCAAGCTCTGTTTGACTCAATGGCCATGCGTATCAAGGCCGTTATTACGCCCAGAGGTGGTTGTTCTGGGTACTGATTTCACAGGATCTATGCTCCCAAACTGCGTGAAAATGTAATCACATGTCAGTTCTAGTATAATATATTTGTCCAATGAATACCCGTTTATCTGCATTTCTTCTTGGTGTAGCAATTTTAATGGCTTTTGGTGTACTAGGATCGTCCAATAAATAATGCCCCGCGATGTCTGTCACGGAACATATCTACAATTTGACGACAATATCGATCAACATTTAGTTGAGCTTTACTATTTTTCTACAGTGTCTCCATCACCTCCTATGAACTTAGACCAGCCTTGGTATAACAGCACTTATTCCCTCTCGGTAAAGCTCTTGCTCTGTTCTCGCAGCCTTGTGTTTACTGAATGAATTAAGCTTATCATCACTCCAATGTGTGCCCCACACGGAGGATCCTTTATTGGCCCAAACAGACGGGAGTTCGATGGCGCCAAGTTGGGGTACACAGTGAGCGATGCAACGATGTCCTACCCAGCTTAGCGATGTGTTCCCAGTTTCTGACTTCTTGTGTGGGCGTGTACTGCGTCGGAGCAAGATTTCTTTTGGATTCTTGTCGGCCCGAAAACGTCGGAAACTGTTCTTGCGATGTTCAGAGTTTTCGTATACGCCTCTGAAATAGTGATTGATCTTTTCGCAGCACATCCACGAGAATGATACAATCACTATCCCGTAAGACATGTCTTCATGTCCTCGCCAGCAGAGGGAACAACCTTAAATTTCTTCTTTTCTGCTAATTGCTTGTGGTGTTACTCCAGACAGGGACTTTTTAGTTTCCGACTGATAGTTGTCAACCCAGGTTTCGTCACCTGTAACTATTCGTGTGTTCCACCACTTCAGACGAAATGATTGGCGACTCCATAGAGTACTGTGTGCACAAAGAGCATATACGTGAAATTATAAGGAAGGTTAGCGTGCGCCGTAATATTGATGGTTTATTGACAGCACAATCTATTTTCAATCACATAACTATCATCTTGAGTGCTGTGGTGTACAAATTAAACACATAGGCACTGGCGTCAAGGAGGAGGAGGATATTGGTGTTTAACGTCCCGTCGACAACGAGGTCATTAGAGACGGAGCGCAAGCTCGGATTAGGGAAGGATGGGGAAGGAATGCGGCCGTGCCCTTTCAAAGGAACCATCCCGGCATTTGCCTAAGGTGATGTAGGAAAATCACGGAAAACCTAAATCAGGATGGCCGGACGCGGGATTGAACCGTCGTCCTCCCGAATGCGAGTCCAGTGTGCTAACCACTGCGCCACCTCGCTCGGTCACTGGCGTCAAGTTATTATCAATAACCACAGCTAAGAAACGATCACTCACAATTATTATGAGTTATTGTGATCGTTTCTTAGCTTTGGTTACTGACAATAACTTGACACCAGTGCCTATGTGTTTGATTTGTACACCACAGCACTCAAGATGATCGTTATGTGATTGAAAATCGATTTTGCTGTCAATAAACCATCAATATTACGGCCACCGTTGACCTTCCTTTTAATTTCAGATGAAATGGCTTTTCTTTGAACCTTTTAGTATGCTATGAGCATTCGTGGAACCCATCTTGAGCACAACTTTGAATATCCAAAGCTCAATCACTGGACGCATATTTCCAATTCTCACCGACAGCTGGAGACCAAAATGAGATGTGAGGCGCCAGTCTGCAAGAACGATGGCACCTACGCGATTCATCAAAGTCAGGAGGTCCCAAACGTTAAGTCCAGGAGGTCCCGAGCGTGGAGCCATGTTTGTGCACGTCCTGGTGCTTCGACTCTCTTTACCCATCGCCCAACAATACTATCAACTGCACCATCACCAAACACAGCTCACGCACGTTCACGGAAGTTCACCATAGATTCTTTTTACACAATCAAGAATTCAATTACAGAACGTTGCCTGTAAAAAGTGTCTCGCGTAGGGGGCATTCTGATGGTTCACTAAGGCTCTGCCTATCTGTTGGAATTATCTTCGCAAACATCAAATTGAAAATGCAGTACCTAAAAAGACTTTTCTATATGTACTAAAGACCGTAAAAAAAGATAGGGAATTATTTATTTAACGAACCAAGTACATACGTCTGCGTTACAATACTCTCGCCTCCTTGCACTGCACAGCAGTATTCGATAGCCTGATACAATCAGAAGCGGTATAAACAGATTTAGTTGAAGGAGGCCCGCAATGTACCTCTACTTCTGTATAAGGTATTGCTACCGTCAACCTGAAGTTGGTTTGATCACGACAAGGCTTTACCTGGCATGGTCTACTGGAAGGGGTATGCCGTTGCCTTCCTCTGACCTTTGAACTGAATTAACCAACCGGTTACATAATGGAACCTACACTTAAACGAGGGCTCCGAACACGGAGAAACACGGTACTGTTCACATTATAAAACATTGCAAAAGTGAGGAGAGTGGTAAATAAAAGTAAGGAAAATCATAGGACTATGGTGGGTCGATCGGAAGACCTTTGGTACCTTATCCTGGCATTTTACCGATGAACCACTTTAAATAATTTGTTGTGCAGAAGTACATTGTAGTGCACTATTTTACAAAACTAGATACACAGCCTAACCATCACTAACACGTATTAACTACAATAGACAGATAAAGAATTTAACAGGTACATTTTCTAGCCAAGAGGATATATTTTAAACAACATATATTAATAAATTTCCATTATTTCTTCTTCAATGTACAGACTGAACGATAGGAGTGAAAGACTGCATTCCTGCCTTGCGTTTTTTATAAGCTGAGCAATTCCCTCTTGTAGCATTCTTACTGCTCCCTCCGCGTTCTTGTACATATTGTGTATCATTCTTCTTTCCCTAAAGCTTATATCTACTTTTCTGATAACTTCGATGTTGCAACATTTTACGTTGTTGAAAGCTTTTTCTGGGGAGGAAAATCCTACAAAAATGTGTGTATTGAAGGACTGCATCCATTTTGGAAGCATAACCTCAATTACCCGTCTTTTTTATATCGATGGTCATACAACAGTTACGCTATTTTCTATTTTCCCAACGTTTTCCTTGTTAGCAACTTGGCAGCCTAATGTGTTACGCTCATTACGACAGTTCCCTCATTTAGCTGACCGTGCTATTTACGACATTTTTTTGGAGGCTATTCTTCTGGTAGCCCAGTGATATGTTTCTATTCTCACTGATTCTACACACTAACTTGAATATTCGCCCAACGATTTTTAGGGAGGACGCAGCATATTATCTTCGACGGAGAGTTACTGGCAGACGCAGAAGTGACATCGGGTGTGGCCCAGGGAAATGTGCTGGGGCCCTTGCTATTCATATTGCATATTAATGTCCTCACAGGTAATATTAACAGAAACCTAAGCCAGTTTGCATATGAACTTATCTGTAATGTACTGTCTGAAAAAAGCTGCTAAAATATTCATTCAGCACCTGATAAGATTTCAGAGTGGTACAAAAATCGCCAACTTGCTTTAAATGTTAAAAATGTAAATCTGTGAACATCACAAAACGAAAAACATAGTATTCTATGACCTGCTTGTAACAGTAGGGACAGGAAATCGAACTATCGTAAAGGCTTAGTTCGGAGGTAAAGCATGAAGCAGACTTTGCTTTATTGGTAGAATACTAGGTATTGCTCACAGATCACTCTTGAGATCCATGCTAGAATATTACTAAAGTGTGGGGTCCCCTCACCAAGTAGGACTAACGGAGGACATTGACCGTATACAGAGAGAAGGGCAGCACGAATGCTCACAGGTTAGTCCGATGCATGGGAGAGTGTCACAGAGATGCTGAAGAAACTGAACTGGCAGACTTTTGAAGGGAGAGCGAGATTACTCCGAGAAAGTCTATTAAACACAGTTTCCAGGCCCAGCTTTTACTGACGGCGCTTAAAAAAAAAAAAAAAATCAGGTTCTCTCTTCAAAATGACGTGTACGGTATCTGTACAATGTGTGGTTCTTGTGAAATAAATAATTGAAAGTGTTCCCGGACTTTATGTACACCCTATATTACACATTTTATTAGATCGAGGAATTTATGAATACTTCTTTTTCGTTTTTATTCTTCACACATCTCGAGTTCGTGACGGAGCACTTAAAATACATTCCATTTTCTCGAGATTGGAAACAGGCAGTGATATCGCTACAAGTTTAAAGAAAGATTCAATGTTTTCTTCATTTAATACGCAGCAACATGTAACCTAAGCCGCACCAAACACAAATTAATACAGACACCGATTTTTCACTCCAAATTAAGAATTTCTAACAGTAGTTACCTACGAACGAAGTATCACAATAATTTTGGCCAATAACGAACTGATAGGCGTTTCATCATGAAGCTGACTAATTAAACTTTAAGGTGTGCGAGAGTTAGACCTTATTACCAATTGGGCCGGCGGCTGTGGCCGAGCGGTTCTAGGCGCCTTAGTCTGAAACCGCGCTGATGCTATGGTCACAGGTTCGAATCCTGCCTCGGGCATGGATGTGTGTGATGTCCTTAGGTTAGTCAGGTTTAAGTAGTTCTACGTCTAGGGGACTGATGACCTCAGATGTTAAGTCCCATAGTGCTTCAAGCCACTAGAACCATTTGATTCCAATTGGTTTCTTTAAAAAGCGTTTGATAATGATCGTAGCACGCAGTCAAGCGAGCCCGCCATTATACTATGGTCACCTGCCGACGCGACAAGCACACGTGATCAAAAGTATTCGGTCACCCCATAAGAAAAATACGTTTTTCATATTAGGTGCATTGTGCTGCCACCTACTCCCAGGTACTCCATATCAGCGACCTCAGTAGTCATTAAGACGTCGTGAGAGAGCAGAATGGTGCGCTCCACGGACTCCGACTCCGAACGTGGTCAGATGATTGGGTGTCAATTGTGTCATACGTCTGTACGCGAGATTTTCACACTACTACACATTCCTAGGTCCACTGTTCCCCGTGTGGTAGTGAAGTGGAAACGTTAAGGGACACGTACAGCCCAAATCGTACCGGTCGATCTCCTCCGTTGACTGACAGACTGCCGACAGTTGTACTGTGTAATAGGCAGACACCTATCCAGACCATCACACAGGAATTCCAAACTGCATCAGGATCCACTCCAAGTACTATTACAGTTCGGCGGGAGTTGAGACAACTAGGATTTCATGGTCGAGAGTGCCAACAATATAATTCGGAGGTGGTGGTGTTATGGTGTGGTCCTGTTTATTATGGAGGGGGCTTGCACCCCTTGTTGTTTTGCGTGGCACTGTCACAGCACGGGCCTACATTCATGTTTTAAGCACCTTCTTGCTTCGCACTGTTGAAGAACGATTCGGGGATGGCGATTGCATCTTTCAACACGATCGAGCACCTGTTCACGATGCACGGCCTGTGGCGGAGTGGTTAGGCGACAGTAACATCCCTGTAATGGCCTGGCTTGCACAAAACCCTGACCTGAATCCTATACAACTCCTTTGGGATGTTTTGGAATGCCGACTTCATGCCAGGTCTCACCGACCGACATCGATACCTCTCCTCACTGCAGCACTCCGTGAAGAAAGGGCTGCCATTCCCCCAATAAACCTTCCAGCACCTGACTGAACGTATGCCTGCGAGAGCGGAAGTTGTCATCAAGGCTAATGGTGGGCCAACACTCCGTCTTCAGACCACAAGTGGCCCATCGGTACCATCCGACCGCCGTATCATCCTCAGCTGAGGATGCGGATAGGAGGGACGTGTGGTCAGCAGACCGCTCTCCCGGTCATTACGATGGTTTTCTTTGACCGGAGCCGCTACTATTCGGTCGAGTAGCTCCTCAATTGGCATCACGAAGCTGAGTGCACCCCGACAAATGGCAACAGCACATGGCGGCCCGGATGGTCACCCATCCAAATGGCGGCCAAGCCCGACAGCGCTTAACTTCGGTGATCTGACACGAACCGGTGTATGCACTGCGGCAAGGCCGTTTCCAATGGAGGGCCAACACCATATTAAATTCCAGCAATCCCGATGGAGTGCGCCACGAACTTGTCAAGTCATTTTCAGCCAGGTGTCCGGATACTTTTGATCACATAGTGTACCTTGCCCTCACTCGCACTGCACTGAACTGTCAACGCACTATAGTAAAAAATAAACTGAGACCAAAGAAATACCGAAAAATACCGGTTATTCAGAACTAAAATACCGGTTTGGGTTTTGACCGGTCTGTTTTTCCCATCCCTAGCGTAAACCGTGGTCCGCGGCTGGCTGCGAGTGTTAACGACGGGCCGCAGACGCGACGTCAATTCCAGCCTCTGGACAACGAGCGGCGGCCTCCAAGAAGCCGGCAGAGGCAGAGGAGAGGGCAGTGGCGGCCGATTCAAGGACTGCCGCCTGCTGACTCACCCACCACTCCCTCATACGGCGTGCGGCTCCATCTCGCCAGCAGGAACAACAGACCGCCACACCTACTGACAAGCGCTAAACTGCTAAAAGCGAAATAAAACGATTTTAAAATACGCAGATGTGTTCCCGTCTACATCTACATAGATGTGTCCCCGTCGACATCTACATACATACTCCGCAATCCACCATACGGTGCGTGGCGGGGGGTACCTCGTACCACAACTAGCATCTTCTCTCCCTGTTCCACTCCCAAACAGAACGAGGGAAAAAATTACTGCCTATATGCCTCTGTACGAGCCCTAATCTCTCTTATCTTTGTGGTCTTTCCGCGAAATATAAGTTGGCGGCAGTAAAATTGTACTGCAGTCAGCCTCAAATGCTGATTCTCTAAATTTTCTCAGTAGCGATTCACGAAAAGAACGCCTCCTTTTCTCTATAGACTCCCACCCGAGTTCCTGAAGCATTTCCGTAACACTCGCGTGATAATCAAACCTACCAGTAACAAATCTAGCAGCCCGCCTTTCAATTGCTTCTATGTCCTCCCTCAATCCGACCTGATAGGGATCCCAAACGCTCGAGCAGTACTCAAGAATAGGTCGTATTAGTGTTTTATAAGCGGTCTCCTTTACAGATGAACCATATCTTCCCAAAATTCTACCAATGAACCGAAGACAACTATCCGCCTTCCCCACAACTGCCACTACATGCTTGTCCCATTTCATATCGCTCTGCAATGTTACGCCCAAATATTCAATCGACGTGAATGTGTCAAACGCTACACTACTAATAGAGTATTCAAACATTGCGGCATTCTTTTTCCTATTCATAGGAATATTCTATGACCACCGAGGTCATTTAATTATAAAACTCTATATCATGTTTTAACGTTGATGACTCTAAGACGACAGAACAAGCGTCTCACACGATCTCGAAATGGCTCTGAGCACTATGGGACTTAACTTCTGAGGTCATCAGTCCCCTAGAACTTAGAACTACTTAAACCTAACTAACCTAAGGACATAACAGACATCGATGCCCGAGGCAGGATTCGAACCTGCGACCGTAGCAGGAGCTCGGTTCCGGACTGAAGCGCCTTGAACCGCTTGGCCACAGCGGCCGGCTCAGTGTAAACATTTCCTTTTGACTCGCTATACGTGAATAACCGATTTGAAATTCATGACGCAGAAACATTGCGCATTATGTGGCTCCCTTTGACGATCCCTTTGGGAGAAGGATCATCTCAGCTAATGGTGTCCCTGACCTAAACGAGCACTTCTTGTTCTTTATATCCTGAGGAGAACATGTCCTATAAAACCCTTAGCCATGTACATCTCTATTAATTCCTATATAAACCTCCGTCTCTTCTCAACCCACAATTGACCAGAGTTAGAGATATTGTACAAAACTCCCATAAATGAAGCTGTCTAACTTTAAATCAAGGATACAGCATGCTCAGAATCTCACACTGAAAAAGTCACCCAAAACTCTACAACTAATAGCAGACCTGCGATTTTCTCTTGTTTACTCCTCATAAAACGTCTGGAACACGTGGTGTAGGAGCGTAGCAATGGTAAGCTAATGACAGCTATCACATTCTATTACACTTTTTAGAAAAATAAATCATCCTCTCAAACAAAATAACTGAGAGAAAACTGTTTAAATAAAAGAATGTAAGATAACTAGCTTCAAGTGAAAGTACACTTTCTGATCAAATACATCCGCTCATCCCTTTGTAATGCGAAATGGGAAAGTATAAAAAGGGGGGGGGGGGCTGAGTATTTTGTTGTCAGACTACCTGCAGTAACAGCAGAATGGGTAGCTCCAGGAAGCTCAGTGTCTTCGAACGTGAACTCTTCGTTGGATGTGAGCTGATGAACAAATCTATCAGGGACATTTCATTTCAGCCCCTTTACAGCTGTCCAGCTCGACTGTTGGTGACGTTATAGTGAAGTGTAAACGCGAAGGAACAACGACAGCTAAACCGAGACCAGGTACGTCTCATGTACTGACGAAGAGGGAAAGTGGAGTGTGTCGGAGGGTGGTTGTAAGAAATCGCATGACATCAGCGCAAAGAACCACCCGCGAGTTCCAAAGTAGTCCCAGCAGTCCAGCCAGCACAATGACCGCGTGTAGAGAGTAAAAGAAAGAACTCGATACAGTTGTCATAAGCCACACATTTGTGAAGCCAATACTAATAGATGCTGGACGTGGCGTAAACAGCGACGCTACTGGGAAAGAGTGATGTGGAGTGGTCAATCACGCTGCACCCTGTGACAATCAGATGGAAATGTTTGGGTTTGGCAAATGCTTGAACAACGTTAGCTTCTATCATGTGTGGCGCGAATAGTCAACTACGGAGTTGGTATGGGGGGGGGGGGGGGGGGGTTCGTGGTTGCGGTATGTAGCACTTAAGAAAAGCCTAAATTCTAAGGATATGTACACACAAAACAATACTGTGTATCGCATACAGCAGAGGATCGGTTCTCAGACGATGATTCATCATCATGAGAATGCACCCTGATTTAAAGCAGCATCTGTGAGGCAATGGTCTTTGGACAGCAACATTCCCGAAATCGGTGCCCGGAGTCCAAAAACGTTCAGACACCTAATTGAATGTCCCCAGCAGAGTTCCAGCAGTCATAAAGGCGAATAGTGGAAACATTATATATTAATGTCCACTCATATTGTAACAACAACAACGCTGTACTATTGTACATATAATAATTTTTTCTTCTGATTTTTGGTAAATTAATGTAATCGATATTCTGATTTCATTTCTTTTTCTTTTCTTGCGATTGTGTTAAAGAAACTGTAAACAATTTTCGATATGAATATTAATGTTTATGTCAAATTGCAAGCAATATTATAACAAAATGGAAATGTAAGAAATGTTGAAAGTGTTGTAAGATGTTAAAGTTGTAATTGTGCGCCTGGTCCATACGTAGGCAATGTATTAGGATATGTGGAATGCAAAACCTTTGGTGAATACCCTGTCTGTAGGGGAGCAGTAAAAGGTGGATGGCAGGCGAGCGCGGGAAAATGCACACGGGCGCGGCATGGCGTAACGGGCTCTGCAGTAGTAGTAGTCGGAGTTGGGCATCGGTCTGAGTAACACGTTCTGGACCGAGGAGGCTCTCCTGGAAGACGTAGTTTCATTGAGCCTCGGATGTGCCGTTTCCGACGACTATACAGCATGGCAAAATTACATAGGCACTAAATGGAAAAATATTGCGACGCTATGAAGAAGTAAAGTGCCGATACATCAAGAGCCATAGCTGTGATTGTATGTGTGCTCTGTGCCTCGCCATCTCGCCGCCCGCCAACCGCCGCATCGATACGAACAGGTTGAATCTTTTAGTACTGTATTCGTGTGGACCAGTGTTACTTTTGTTCCTTACTGTTCAATAACAACTTAACTTTTACCAGAACTGTCCTAACATTTATTTATCCTCATCAATAACCTAGACAGGGTCCTTTCCAAATGTTGTGCAATCCGAGTGTCCCGAGATGAAGATTTAAAGTTTATGTTAATAATAAGTACCTGCAGACCTAGCGGTGTTAGTATGATGTTTAAAGAACTTTATTGTTAATGAATATATAAGCAAAGAACAAAGGTCTGATAAAGTTGGAAGATAATGTTGAAATTGGTTTAGTAATGAAGATTAATTTATTTGAGACAAAAATAATGGTAATTAAATGAGCAGGAAATAAGCTAAAAAGAGCTATAGCTCATATATTGGAAATCTTGAGTGCTTAACGATTTCGATAATAAAAAAAAAATTCAGTACAGTGATCATAACAGTTTCAGGGTCCCCCCCCCCTTTTTCTTTTCTATTCAGTTAGATTCTGAAGTGTACTGAACTGATTTGACCAGCAAATTTAAAGTCAATATAAAATCAAAATTTATTAGTGTTTCACTTTTTCCAAAATTGACATTATATGTGTGTTTCGAAAGTGCTATTTCTAGGGTAACCTATGCCCGATTTTAATCAGATCAATAGACAGTACGAAGTTTGTAGTAAACATTATAGTGTATTGTTGTGTATTTATGGCTTGTCCATATTAGTACAGAAAGTGAAATTATTAGTTCAGTAGATTTTTGGTTCTAAAAATTACCATATTATGCAGTGTTGTTTTGTATAAAAGTACATCAACTTGTACAGGGGAGAAACTCAGTTAATGCCTAATTAGGCTGGCGACCTTATTATTAACAATTTGGTAGCATCTGCTGTGTCGTTTTGTAGGGAAGCAGCCTACTCACGCTGTAGTAAATTCACATCAGTCTTTCTATTGTGTGCCAGCCAGTCTCCTGTAACTAGCTCTGACGTCATAAATGTTGCGCAATACTTTAAAAATCAAGCAAATAACCTAAAACTTTTCTAGCATGTCAGAAGTAATACTAAACTAATGTGTGTTGAATATCAGTTCGATAACTTAAGCCATTTCCGAAATTTGGACGTTTTTCTGTAAAAATCATTGGCGCAACAGAAAAGAGCTAGAGACTTCAAAATTTATATTTAGATTCATCTTTCATAATGATTTAATAAAAACAGTACTTTGGATTTCACAAATTAAGATTTTAGTGGAAATTCATGATTTTGTGGTTTTCGTCTCAAAACTGAAGGAAGCAAGATAGATTAAGTAGGCTAATAAATAAGGCTAGGATGTTTAGATTTAAATAGGTTGGAGGTCCGCTATGACTATGTAGATGTGAAAAGTTTCTTTTGAATACCTATAAAATTATAGCGATAGCGGATCTCAAAAGGGCCAGTTCAGAGCTCATCTACTGCGTGCAGTGTAATTTAATTAATTCTCTCGCCCAAAATATTTAACTTAGCCACGTCAAAAATTTATTATCAATACTTACCTGCGTGCTGAATGCACATTTAAATTAAGAGCTTCAGCGGCCATCAGCAAAAGAAGCTATAATTTATTATGTAACTTGAAGTGGTGCGTTACTAGCCCAGCGGCTAGTCGGGAGAGCCGATTTGATCAGGCGTTCCCTTAACCGTCCGCACCGCGGCTTTATACACTCCTGGAAATGGAAAAAAGAACACATTGACACCGGTGTGTCAGACCCACCATACTTGCTCCGGACACTGCGAGAGGGCTGTACAAGCAATGATCACACGCACGGCACAGCGGACACACCAGGAACCGCGCTGTTGGCCGTCGAATGGCGCTAGCTGCGCAGCATTTGTGCACCGCCGCCGTCAGTGTCAGCCAGTTTGCCGTGGCATACGGAGCTCCATAGCAGTCTTTAACACTGGTAGCATGCCGCGACAGCGTGGACGTGAACCGTATGTGCAGTTGACGGACTTTGAGCGAGGGCGTATAGTGGGCATGCGGGAGGCCGGGTGGACGTACCGCCGAATTGCTCAACACGTGGGGTGTGAGGTCTCCACAGTACATCGATGTTGTCGCCAGTGGTCGGCGGAAGGTGCACGTGCCCGTCGACCTGGGACCGGACCGCAGCGACGCACGGATGCACGCCAAGACCGTAGGATCCTACGCAGTGCCGTAGGGGACCGCACCGCCACTTCCCAGCAAATTAGGGACACTGTTGCTCCTGGGGTATCGGTGAGGACCATTCGCAACCGTCTCCATGAAGCTGGGCTACGGTCCCGCACACCGTTAGGCCGTGCCGTCTTCCGCTCACGCCCCAACATCGTGCAGCCCGCCTCCAGTGGTGTCGCGACAGGCGTGAATGGAGGGACGAATGGAGACGTGTCGTCTTCAGCGATGAGAGTCGCTTCTGCCTTGGTGCCAATGATGGTCGTATGCGTGTTTGCCGCCGTGCAGGTGAGCGCCACAATCAGGACTGCATACGACCGAGGCACACAGGGCCAACACCCGGCATCATGGTGTGGGGAGCGATCTCCTACACTGGCCGTACACCACTGGTGATCGTAGAGGGGACACTGAATAGTGCACGGTACATCCAAACCGTCATCGAACCCATCGTTCTACCATTCCTAGACCGGCAAGGGAACTTGCTGTTCCAACAGGACAATGCACGTCCGCATGTATCCCGTGCCACCCAACGTGCTCTAGAAGGTGTAAGTCAACTACCCTGGCCAGCAAGATCTCCGGATCTGTCCCCCATTGAGCATGTTTGGGACTGGATGAAGCGTCGTCTCACGCGGTCTGCACGTCCAGCACGAACGCTGGTCCAACTGAGGCGCCAGGTGGAAATGGCATGGCAAGCCGTTCCACAGGACTACATCTAGCATCTCTACGATCGTCTCCATGGGAGAATAGCAGCCTGCATTGCTGCGAAAGGTGGATATACACTGTACTAGTGCCGACATTGTGCGTGCTCTGTTGCCTGTGTCTATGTGCCTGTGGTTCTGTCAGTGTGATCATGTGATGTATCTGACCCCAGGAATGTGTCAATAAAGTTTCCCCTTCCTGGGACAATGAATTCACGGTGTTCTTATTTCAATTTCCTGGAGTGTATATAAGAACGCTGCGCGAGGAAGCAAGGCCCGAGTTCTCTCCAGACGCTGAATAACACGCCATCTGTGTCGGGAGTCGCGTCGCGTCTGTATCACTGCGACAAACAGCCTCGGATGCCGTATTCAGTTACTAGAGATGCGCGTAACCAGGAAATCATTTCAAGTGAAGTGTTAATTCTGGGATGATTTTCATTATCTAGCTTCAGTTTGCGTATTGTCGTATTTTCACGTGCCGTCGCGGGGCAGACATTCTACCAATTATTTAGCGTGGCGTTTGATGAAATATTCTCATCAAATTATGGCCAGCATTCATTTCAACATTTAATTCGGACATTTATAGTTGCATCAGCGCATTAGACTCTGAACTGCTCTGTTAGTTAGGTTGTAGGGATACTTGTGTTTTTTTTTTATCAGTGACTTTCAGAATATAATCAACTATTTTGGAATATCGTTTTTGATTATAAATCCCGGACAATCTCCTAATTCCTCAGAGCTATAAGCTGCAGCTATAATTGTATTCTCAGATGAAGTGGGCACTAGGAACTCTAATTACAGGCTTCACGTTTTGTTAAATCACTTTCTGGGTGCTAAAAAGTAAATAGAGAGCCAGTGTTGAGAACGGCGAAAGACAGCATAAATAACATTCTAAATAATAGGAACTGATTCAACATTCAAACATTTAGACAGCAACCATATTTTCTATACAAATACGCCGCCCCACAGTTTCTTGTCCGTCCAAACGTGTTGTTGCACTTCAGACTTGCTTGACGTATCATTGTTGTTACTGAGTGGGTGAAAGTCTGATTTTGCCTCCATTCAGGTACACGCGGTCAACATATATACCAAAATCCTTTCTTATAAGGTGAAGCCCGTCAACTTAACATAGTACAGGCTTTAAAGAGTATCGTGCGCAGTAGCGTAGTGTTACAATACATGTCTGGATACTTCTGATCTGTTAGCGCACTTTTACTCAGAACTTATTTTTTTGTTCGACTTCAATTACTGCGATCTGTTCTTTTTACTATTTTACCATTTTCACTATTTTATTCCGGATGAATTCTTGTCCTTTACTTTACTTGTAAGTTTCTGGTACGGAAGCACACCCGACACTACGAGGTGTGATTGCAAAGTTTTATGAATGGATCCGCTACTGCTTACTGGTTTCGCGGGCAGGTACACGGAGAGTCGGGAGTGAGTCGCTGCCCTGTCTTTCAACGCTCTCTGACAGGAAACTACGTTTCGTTTATTCAGTTCCTTGTGGCAGTTGGTTGAGTGTGGGTCTGTTAGGGCTTGTTGCCGGATTCTGTGTGCGTAAAAATGGACGTAAAAAGGGAGCAACGAGTTTGTGCGAAATTTTGTTTTAAAACCGGGAAATCAGCTTCTGAGACTTACGAACCATTAAAAACAGCTTTCGGAGATAACTGAATGAGCCAGTCAAATGTTTTTGTCTGGTTCAACAGATTTAAAAATGACCGCGAATCATTTGCAGATGAACCACGGTCCGGCCGCCCTCCCACCTAAGAAACGAATGAAAATATTGTGAAAGTTCGCGACTTAGTGCGCTCTGATCGTAGACTCACAATTAGGGAAGATGGCCGATGAAATTAATTAAAGTTTCTATGCAATTCAGGCAATTTTAACTGAAGATACGAACATGCGTCGAGTGCCCGCAAAATTCATTCCAAAAGTGTTGTCAAGTGACCGGAGACAATACCGACTTGAAGTGTGCCAAGAACTGGTTAATTGGACTAAAAATGACCCAGATTTGTTAAACAGGGTAATTACAGGTGACGAATCGTGGGTATACGGATATGACCCTGAAACCAAAGTGCAGTATTCGCAGGTTCACCACGACCGAAAAAAGCACGACAAAGTCGGTCGAAGGTGAAGACAATGTTAGTGATTTTTTTCGATTCTACCAGTATTGTGCATCATGTGTCCTTGAGCGCTTGTGCGAAAAGGTGTGGAAAGAGAAGACAGGAGTTGGGTGTTACAGCATGATAATGCTCCGGCTCATCGTGCCTTCTCCATCGTTGAATTTTTGACCGAATTCAAAATTCCTGTGCTTCCACAACAGCCATATTCCCCTGATTTGGCCCCTGCGGATTTCTACCTGGTTCCTTAACTGAAATTTTCACTGAACGGGAAGCGATTTGACTAGATAGAAGACATCCAGGCAAAGACGGAGAGCGTCCTTAACACACTTCGGGAAAAAAATTACAGTAATGTTCCCAAAAGTGGAAACACCGATGAAATCGGTGTGTTCAGTCAGGAGGGGACTATTTTGAAGGAGATGCATCACAGTAGCCATGTAAGTACCACTATTGTACAAGTACAAGTCCATTCTTAAAACTTTCCAATCACACCTCTTACTTAGCCACATGTAAGAGTGTATGTGTGTGTGTGTGTGTGTGTGTGTGTGTGTGTGTGTGTGTGTGTGTGTGTGTACTCTTATTAAATGTCTCACAAAAATGCATACATTAAGGCAAGCCGGCTGAAACAACGAGTTAACATAAAGATGAGAACTGTCACAAGCATCTGTCGTTCTCCAAAGCACGAATGATTCGTTAGTCGAAATACACTCCTGGAAATTGAAATAAGAACACCGTGAATTCATTGTCCCAGGAAGGGGAAACTTTATTGACACATTCCTGGGGTCAAATACATCACATGATCACACTGACAGAACCACAGGCACATAGACACAGGCAACAGAGCATTCACAATGTCGGCACTAGTACAGTGTTTATCCACCTTTCGCAGCAATGCAGGCTGCTATTCTCCCATGGAGACGATCGTAGAGATGCTGGATGTAGTCCTGTGGAACGGCTTGCCATGCCATTTCCACCTGGCGCCTCAGTTGGACCAGCGTTCGTGCTGGACGTGCAGACCGCGTGAGACGACGCTTCATCCAGTCCCAAACATGCTCAATGGGGGACAGATCCGGAGATCTTGCTGGCCACGGTAGTTGACTTACACCTTCTAGGGGTGGCACGGGATACATGCGGACGTGCATTGTCCTGTTGGAACAGCAAGTTCCCTTGCCGGTCTAGGAATGGTAGAACGATGGGTTCGATGACGGTTTGGATGTACCGTGCACTATTCAGTGTCCCCTCGACGATCACCAGTGGTGTACGGCCAGTGTAGGAGATCGCTCCCCACACCATGATGCCGGGTGTTGGCCCTGTGTGCCTCGGTCGTATGCAGTCCTGATTGTGGCGCTCACCTGCACGGCGCCAAACACGCATACGACCATCATTGGCACCAAGGCAGAAGCGACTCTCATCGCTGAAGACGACACGTCTCCATTCGACCCTCCATTCACGTCTGTCGCGACACCACTGGAGGCGGGCTGCACGATGTTGGGGCGTGAGCGGAAGACGGCCTAACGGTGTGCGGGACCGTAGCCCAGCTTCATGGAGACGGTTGCGAATGGTCCTCGCCGATACCCCAGGAGCAACAGTGTCCCTAATTTGCTGGGAAGTGGCGGTGCGGTCCCCTACGGCACTGCGTAGGATCCTACGGTCTTGGCGTGCATCCGTGCGTCGCTGCGGTCCGGTCCCAGGTCGACGGGCACGTGCACCTTCCGCCGACCATTGGCGACAACATCGATGTACTGTGGAGACCTCACGCCCCACGTGTTGAGCAATTCGGCGGTACGTCCACCCGGCCTCCCGCATGCCCACTATACGCCGTCGCTCAAAGTCCGTCAACTGCACATACGGTTCACGTCCACGCTGTCGCGGCATGCTACCAGTGTTAAAGACTGCGATGGAGCTCCGTATGCCACGGCAAACTGGCTGGCACTGACGGCGGCGGTGCACAAATGCTGCGCAGCTGGCGCCATTCGACGGCCAACGCCGCGGTTCCTGGTGTGTCCGCTGTGCCGTGCGTGTGATCATTGCTTGTACAGCCCTCTCGCAGTGTCCGGAGCAAGTATGGTGGGTCTGACACACCGGTGTCAATGTGTTCTTTTTTCCATTTCCAGGAGTGTATTTTGAAGGAGATGCATCACAGTAGCCATGTAAGTACCACTATTGTACAATTACAAGTCCATTCTTAAAACTTTCCAATCACACCTCTTACTTAGCCACATGTAAGTGTGTGTGTGTGTGTGTGTGTGTGTGTGTGTGTGTGTGTGTGTGTGTGTCTGTGTGTGTGTACTCTTATTCAATGTCTCACAAAAATGCATACATTAAGGCAAGCCGGCTGAAACAACGAGTTAACATAAAGATGAGAACTGTCACAAGCATCTGTCGTTCTCCAAAGCACGAATCATTCGTTAGTCGAAATATAAGCACGCACTTTTCTCTCTGAAGGGCAATGTGTGGACGTCAGGTAGGGGGACTGCTGCAGTTTTGCTATGAAAACGACAAGGTGGTCACGTGTGTAAATACAGGTGGTTGTCGAACGACGTCACCTGGCTTAATTCCCGTAATTAATTTGAACTTTCCAACATCTGTTACATAAGAAGTTCTTACATTTTTGCCAGAAGGCTGCAACTTAACAAATGGTTCAAATGGCTCTGAGTACTATGCGACTTAACTTCTGAGGTCATCAGTCGCCTAGAACTTAGAACTAATGAAACCTAACTAACCTAAGGACATCACACACATCCATGCCCGAGGCAGGATTCGAACCTGCGACCGTAGCGGTCGCTCGGCTCCAGACTGTAGCGCCTAGAACCGCACGGCCACTCCGGCCGGCGCAACTTAACAGAAGCGCGGTAAACGTGAGTACGAAATGATCGAAGAAAGTTCCTACGTTTCTCCTCCTGAATTTGACTGGCTGGAAAGTATGGAAGTAAAATAATTTTGCAGCGTGGTTTCTCGGCGAAATCGAGGAGACGGTGGCAATCCTCGTGGGGTTGAGGCAGTAAGTCGTAGGCCCTCTGGGCGATCTGTTTTAAAGTGGTTATTTCCGAAGTGTGGAGTCAGTAATCCTCCATGATCAACAAGGTTATTTTCTGGCACGGAAAGCCTACAAAATTTACCGGCCAGTGTGGCGCTTTAGTGAACGTAAACTTGTTTTATACAGAGCGAGACCGCGGAGAAGAGCGTTGAGCCACTAGCGAACTGGAAGCGGTGTTGGATAAACATGACGGACTTGGCTAGAGTTAGGTTCGCAGGAGAGCTTCTGTAAAGTTTGGAAGGTAGGAGACGCGGTACTGGCAGAAGTAAAGCTGTGAGTACCGGGCGTGAGTCGTGCTTCGGTAGCTCAGTTGGCCGAGTCCAGGTATAGCCGGTACGGTAGCTCAGCGTGTTCGGTCACAGGGCTAGCTGCCCTCGGTAATAAAAAAACTGAGTTAGTAGATCAACAACGAACTGAAATGGGTGTCTTTCGACGTCCGCTCAGAGCAGATACAACAAACGAAAACGAACAAAATAAGATTAAAAAAAAAAGTTGGTAGAGCACTTGCCCGCGTAAGGCAAAGGTCCCGAGTTCGAGTCTCGGTCGGGCACACAGTTTTAATCTGCCAGGAAGTTTCATATCAGCGCACACTCCGCTGCAGAGTGAAAATCTCATTTTGGCTAGAGTTAATCACGCCAAAAAATTTCATTTCTTGCCGTGCAGTTCTGAGAATGGTGGTTCTGTGTGGCTGTTTCATTACCAATTGAGTCAGAACTGTATTTTGTTTGGATGTTGTCATCGGTGAGAGTTGATAGTGGACAATTGCAGGAGGTGCATGGAGTGTTAGCAGTGTACATATACAAGTCCAGTGGTCAGATCTCGGACTGGGTTGTTACACGGCTTTGAGTGTTGACGCTGTCTCGCGGGTCAAAGCAAGACTAGCGACTGTTATTTAGACGGATCTGATGGTGAAGCAGGGCAGATAATGAATACGTGTCCGCCTACGAACGTTTCCAATTGAATCCATATAGCGGTACGTCGAGTAATTTGCCTCGCGCGGCGCACACCAACAAGAGTGCGTGGATTTTGGTCGCGTACCCGAACGTGACTTCGTGTGAAGGTGAGGAAACTTCGAGGCACAGACGAAAACAAGATTTCAACGGGTTTTCAACTTCTTAACATGCCATCAAAATATGGTATGAAAAGTTACTGGACAAGCCGGGAGAGGCGACCCCAATGTGAAGATGACTTGCTAACAAGTCGAAACTTGCAGTGAAACTTTTTGTGTGTGGCTCAGACGAAAAGTACGACAAAATAACTTCGTTTACAAATTGATTCAAATGGCTCTGAGCACTATGGGACTTAACTTCTGAGGTCATCAGTCGCCTAGAACTTAGAACTACTTAAACCTAACTAACCTAAGTACATCACACACATCTATGCCCGAGGCAGGATTCGAACCTGCGACCGTAGCCGTCGCGCGGTTCGAGACTGTAGCGCCTAGAACTGCTCGGCCATCCCGGCTGGCAATTTCTAAGAAGTTGCTGCCTTTCACGTCCTTTGTTCTGGAAGTACCAGTTCGTAGCACTGATCTGGATAGTTTAATCACTACGCGTTTTGACACTGGACTGCTACAATGAGGATACATTGAAAACGATTCAGCATGTCCACATCTTGCAACCGTAAGTATGCATACTGTTCCACTAACTTCTACTTCGGAGATAGGACACTTATCTACAGCATGTGCTAACATATATTCTTTCGAGCAAACATTCAGCTTGTTGGCGAACACGACATCATTTATGACTCTCTTGAAACTCTTAGAACTGATTGTTGCACGATATTGTTTCTTCGCCGACTTGTGCGTCTACATTTTCTGAAGCTTAACTCCGGTGTTCAAATAATGAAACAGACTTTTATAATCTCTTAGGACTGAGAGTAAATGTGAAACTATATTGGAAGTAACACGTTCAGAATCTTGGGCAGGAACTTATTGCTATTGTTTTGGCTTCCACTGTCTCTGACAATAGATCGCGACGGCTTATTTTTAACTCTTATTACCTCATATGGCGTTATTTTGCGGCAACTCCCACCTACCAAACAAGAATGCTCCCAGCCCACAAAGAGGTGGTCAGACAGACCAGAGTTGGCAGTTCGCGGATTCGCGCAGGTCGTTCGTGAGTGTGGTTCAATGGTTCAAATGACTGAGCACTATGCGACTTAACTTCTGAGGTCATCAGTCGCCTAGAACTTAGAACTACTTAAACCTAACTAACCTAAGGACTTCACACACATCCATGCCCGAGGCAGGATTCGAACCTGCGACCGTAGCGATCGCTCGGCTCCAAACTGTAGCGCCTAGAATCGCAAGGCCACTCCGGCCGGCTCGTGAGTGTGTGTGTGTGTGTGTGTGTTTTCTAACTCTGCCTTTCCTTTACGTATATCGCAACATATGATTTGTTGTTGACAATAGAGAATGAGTCAAATGAAACTGCAACAATCATAGAGTGAAGACATCATCTGACGGAATATGGCGTTTAGTAGGCGCCCAGTTTGGAGTTTCCTGAAGCCGTGATATAACAATACACGACAGTTCCCACGCCAGGCACAATAAGGAGAAAGGAGCTGTAGCGACTCGTTCGTTAGTTCGTTCGTCGCGGTGTGAAATCTGCCACGGCCAGAAGATCCCCCCAGCGACCACGTGCATACTGCGCGCTCTCCAGGACGCTTCCAGACCTGCCAGCCGCGCCGCCATGTGCTTCCTCCGGTCGTGGCCTGGAGTTTTTGTGGCGGCGACCCCGGCACCCTACACCGGCAACTTGTAACCCGCCTACGGGCTGCCGCACAAAAAAGAACACGGCAGGCACATCGGCCGAGGCGGCGCCGACCCCCGCCGAAGACGGCCGAACGCGCTTCGCTTTCCGACGACCACTTTCGCTTTCCGCAGCCACAATGGCTGCCGCCGCATGCCCGACGAAGTCCACAGCGATGCGTGTAGTTCCGTCGCCAATGGCGTACCAACTATTTTGTTAGGGGGGAGGTTTAGTTGGGAAGACCTCACCTTCTCACAGACTTCAACCACGAATACGACCGAAAATACATCTGATTACCTCGCTTGTGAAAAATGAAAAGTTATAACAACAAACTATCTTTCGTGACAAACAACACACACTACTCCATAGATGAATTTGTGAGTATATATTACGAGGGTGGTTGGTTAACATTACCAAATTTGGCTGAGTTTAAGATTAAAACGAAAAAAAATTAAATTATCGAGTGGTATAAGAATAAAGCTAGTTCCCATGCCAGGAGAAGAGACCTCTGCTCACTGGTTCATTAAACAAAATGTACTTGGAAGGAAAATCAGCATTGGCCGTATTTTGTTGTTTTATTGTCAGCAAAATATTTCAGCACTGAGGATGGTCACTAAGTGACCGAAAATCGATTTTGCTGACAATAAAACAACAAAATACGGCCAATGCTGATTTTCCTTCCAATTCTATTCACTATTTGGTCGTGGTGCACAGAACACTCCATGGAGTCGCCAAAATGTACTTAATTGTAAAGCTATTACGGGAGACGGAAGGCAAACGGGCTCAAAAAATCAATTTATAAATTGTTGCGTATTTGAAATTCCCGCTACTTCCTGCGTAAAACTGTTTGTTTCATATAAATATGTCAATTTTTTCTTGAGTTATGATGGTTTTTCTGACGCTCTGTGCGATCTGCCATTTAAATGGCACGCCTCTTTTTTTGCACCATGCAGCGACGTTGCACAGCTTTCTTTTATTGCTGGTACATTATGTCCTGCTTCATGTCCGGAAGAGAATGAGGTCCAGGTTGAGAAGGCTTTTAAAAGGAAAGTCGAAAACAAAAGTGGAAGGTGGTAAGAAGATAGGTGGTAAAGAGCGCCTGACAAATGTTGGAATAGATAAATTACAGAATTATTATGGCTCGGCCATAAGAAGAAACGTCGGGAATGTAGAAAACACGAAAAAAGCTGTATGGCGTGTCTATCAGCTTTCCACAAATGAAAATGTCCGCCCCCTGGTAGATGAGTGGTCAGCGCGACGAATGTCATACCTAACGGCCCGAGTTCGATTCCCGGCTGGGTGAGGGATTTTCTCCGCTCAGGGACTGGGTGTTGTGTTGTGCTTATCATCATCATTTCATCCTCATCGACACGCAAGTCGCCGAAGTGGCGTCACCTCTAAAGACTTGCACCACGCGAACGGTCTACCCGACGGCACGCACTAGTCACATGGCATTTCCTATAAATGAAAATATTCAGCACAGTCTTTGCCCAAATGATCATGGTACAAGTACAGGAGACGTGCAACATATGAACACATTCTTTACCTGCAGCAGTAATGAATGAAATTAAACCTTTATTTAGAGATCTTTGCAACGATACTTTGTTGAAGAAATGTCTTTATGGGGAAAACGTAAAATTTAAATGAATGTGCGAGTTCTATCGTTTGGACCCGGTTATTGAAAACTGTATTTGTTCAGATTACGACTCTCAAACTTGGTGTCTGTGATGCTAATTTATGCTTCAACGATAGTGTAACACGAAAATTTGATGTTCAGGAAGTATTGCGCATAAAGTCTAGTGGAAATACAGCAAAATCTTTGGTGCAAACAGCTAAAGAGAGAATCTGCAAAGTAGAAATTCCTAATTTAAAATGGACAAAACAAGGTAGACAGAAAAGAAGAGAAACCAAGAGCAGAAAAGGTAAGTATGATTCAGATAATGCAGGAAAATATTAGTGATAAGTAATTCTTATCAATAGCTATACTAAAATTGCAATATTAAACTTTAAATTTATTTTCCTTTTTTAATTTTGAGGTACCATTATTTTCTGAACTAACTGGGCTAGAAATATGTTATACTCAGGACCTGTATAAGATATTACAAGTAAACTGAGAACCACAGACCCAACAGAAACTGTTTTATAATATTCAATGTATTAAAAAAGTGAAATTTTACTAGTGAGAGAATAAAGAAAATTTTTCATATCCATAATGAGAGGTATTCTGTTCATCTTACTTGCAAATGCAGGCATATATGTTACATAAATTCTGTAAAAATTTCACTGTTTTGCCTTCGTCTCCCCTTAAGACGTTTCACGTCATAACAATTGGCTCTGAGCACAACGGGACTTAACATCTGTGGTCATCAGTCACTTAGAACTACTTAAACCTAACTAACCTAAGGACATCACACACATCCATGCCCGAGGCAGGATACGAACCTGCGACCGTAGCAGTCACGCGGTTCCGGACTGAAGTGCCTAGAACCGCACGGCCACCGCGGCCGGCAATCCATGGAACAATCAAAGAAAAGTACACTGCTCTTATGGCGGCCGATACTCCGGAACGTGTTTTGGGATCTGATGCGCCTTAAACACATGGGATAATTCTCACAGGACAGACGCTTCCAGTGGTGACGAAATGGTGAGTGTAAATGTTGCGCCACACACTCTGGGAGGTAACCTGTTGCCTCAAAGGTCAACCGGCTGACTCAAATGCAATGGCAGACTGCGCGAAGTGTCACCACGGTGCCAGCTCCAACCAAGACATTTCAGTATGTTGCTACTGGGAAGACATCATCACTATTAGAAACGTCTACGTTCCATAAAATGTCCTATGCGTATAAGCCCAATCAGAAGTGCCGAGAACTGCTACTGTCTCCTTACTGAAATTGTTTTCAGCGAACACAATAATTCATAGTGAGTTAAGTAATGACTGGGCGCTTCAGAGCAAAAAAAGACTCACGGTGCGTCAGAGCTGTTACTCACATATTACTTTGAATGTGAATTGCTGCGCAAACACGCCCAAGTTTTCGTACTTCGATTCCTCTGAACTGAAGCATGATCATACGCCTACATAAAACAGCAGTCGATGCAGTCTCCCCATTTATGAACATTTCCGTGTAAACATCTCTTCTTAGGAAGGGAACGAGCGACGGATAGGGTACTGTTACGCCGACAAGGTCATTAGCTCAGAATGAACAAGTGTGGGGAAAAATCTGGATACATGAATGTGAGGCCTATGCCTTGCCCTGCTAGCTCAGCCTCTTGAAAAAGTGTCTCTGCATATTCACACCAGATTTTTCTTTCTTTTTGTGTGTGTGTGTGTGAGAGAGAGAGAGAGAGAGAGAGAGAGAGAGAGAGAGAGAGAGAGAGAGAGAGAGAGAGCAGCCTATAAAATCGCTCAGCTATCTTCACTTACTGTTATTTGTATTTTGCCCATACTGACCCTTTTATACTGAGATGTTTCCCACGCCACCTTGTGTTGTGGCTTTATATGTATTAGTGATTGTCTGTGTGTGTGTTTGTGGCAGTGAATACGTACACCGTTGGTGGGACACAGGGCGATGGGTAAACTGCTTTCACACTATACACTTCCGTTGTTATGGCGATCTGCTCCAACTGCTGTACTGAAGCTGAAAGTGTTAATCAAAGTTGTGGAGAAATAGTCGTCGGGGCTCTGTTGCATAGCAATCAGATTTGCCTTCCGTTCTTAGAAACATTGGTGGAAAAAAATCCCGTGAAATCACTTCTTTTCCGAAGAAAGCATCAAATTAGTTAATTACAACTGAACGCTCCCGTCGGAATTGTTCTGGAGTTGTTGTTCATTAATAGATCACACTTGAGTATACGTCGTTTGAAGTTTTCTTGACCTTAGTGTCAATGAAATTCTTCTCGCACATGAATTAGCGATTCTCTATGATATATATATAGTTGTATATACAAAACGCACTACGCCACAGAGTAATAAAAAAATCTCTCTCTCTTGCTGTCACGTTAATGCATAGCAATCTGATTACATGATACATCATAAACCTTAATGCATTCGCATATATATGGTATCTCGCAAGCCCTGATGATAAAATATGAAGCTAGTGTGATCTACCACTGAACGCACAAATGCTGTGTGTTCCTTGGAGGTACTACGGAGTGTTGCTAACAGATTTCATGGACGCAGTTTGATTTTTTCGAGCCGATAATTGAACTTAATGAATACCCCTAGTATGAACAACAGTTATTTGTAACCACTACGTAATGATAACGTGAAGCAAATGTTCAAATATAAGCTGAACTTAAAAAGTGCAACTGAGAAGGCACTGCAGCAATATTAATGTTGACGAAGTAACACTTCACTCGATCGATTGACAATTGTAAATATACAGGGCTATTACAAATGATTGAAGCGATTTCATAAATTCACTGACATTCATTGACATTTGGTCACGACACACTACAGATACGTAGAAAAACTCAAAGTTTTGTTCGGCTGAAGCCGCACTTCAGGTTTCTGCCGCCAGAGCGCTCGAGAGCGCAGTGAGACAAAATGGCGACAGGAGCCGAGAAAGCGTATGTCGTGCTTGAAATGCACTCACATCAGTCAGTCATAACAGTGCAACGACACTTCAGGACGAAGTTCAACAAAGATTCACCAATTTCTAACTCCATTCGGCGATGGTATGCGCAGTTTAAAGCTTCTGGATGCCTCTGTAAGGGGAAATCGACGGGTCGGCCTGCAGTGAGCGAAGAAACGGTTGAACGCGTGCGGGCAAGTTTCACGCGTAGCCCGCGGAAGTCGACGAATAAAACAAGCAGGGAGCTAAACGTACCACAGCCGACGGTTTGGAAAATCTTACGGAAAAGGCTAAAGCAGAAGCCTTACCGTTTACAATTGCTACAAGCCCTGACACCCGATGACAAAGTCAAACGCTTTGAATTTTCGGCGCGGTTGCAACAGCTCATGGAAGAGGATGCGTTCAGTGCGAAACTTGTTTTCAGTAATGAATCAACATTTTTTTCTTAATGGTGAAGTGAACAGACATGTGCGAATCTGGGCGGTAGAGAATCCTCACGCATTCGTGCAGCAAATTCGCAATTCACCAAAAGTTAACGTGTTTTTTTGCAATCTCACGGTTTAAAGTTTACGGCCCCCTTTTCTTCTGCGAAAAAAACGTTACAGGACACGTGTATCTGGACATGCTGGAAAATTGGCTCATGCCACAACTGGAGACCGACAGCGCCGACTTCATCTTTCAACAGGATGGTGCTCCACCGCAATTCCGTCATGATGTTCGGCATTCTTAAACAGGAGATTGGAAAACCGATGGATCGGTAGTGGTGGAGATCATGATCAGCAATTCATGTCATGGCCTCCACGCTCTCCCGACTTAACCCCATGCGATTTCTTTCTGTGGGGTTATGTGAAAGATTCAGTGTTTAAACCTCCTCTACCAAGAAACGTGCCAGAACTGCGTTCTCGCATCAACGATGCTTTCGAACTCATTGATGGGGACATGCTGCGCCGAGTGTGGGAGGAACTTGATTATCGGCTTGATGTCTGCCGAATCACTAAAGGGGCACATATCGAACATTTGTGAGTGTCTAAAAAAACTTTTTGAGTTTTTGTATGTGTGGGCAAAGCATTGTGAAAATATCTCAAATAATAAAATTATTGTACAGCTGTGAAATCGCTTCAATCATTTGTAATAACCCTGTACTTCTGGCGTTTCATCAGATCGTGATTGATATTTGCGTCCAACGTAAGTCTGTCAACATTCTACAAGGTGATGGATGGGGGAATCAAATGTTAAATTATCACCTCGAAAAAAAGTACGTAATATATTTTCGTTTTATTTGCAAATACATGCCTGCAGTCCTGGTACAAACTGAAAGCCGCGAACCACAATACCGAAACTCGCCGCTGGTAAGATTGAATAAAATAAAATAAAAAATGCCGCAGCCCGTTGATACGGTGGTGGATCGTGCGATACTCGTTTCCTGCATTTGAAGAAGAACAATTCTCTAACAACGCATGTCGTTCAAGTGTATAGCAACAATGTACCACCGTAAGGCAGTTCTTACCTGACGCGGACATATCAAGTGTGGTCACACTAAGCTCAATAGCGAAGAATTAAGCACCAGACGATTTCTCTGCGAAAAATCGAGAATCGCAATGGAAGTGGAGAACCTGGTGCTCGAAGATGGGCGTGGCGCTAACCAGGCGACAGCGTAAAAAATGAAAATAACCCGTCCACTTCTTTTCAACTTTTAACACTACATTTGAAACACGACAAAGTTTACCGCCAGCGGCGTTCCACGACCCATTCAGAAAGCCCGCCGAACAAAGGAAGCAGATCAAACTTAGCATCTGTTTCATGCCAATCCAGGTGACTTCTTCGGCTGCCTAATCATCGTGGACGAGCGTTGGGTCAATCACTGTAAACCCGGGTCAAAGGAACAAAGCAGGCAATGGAAGCCCGTAAATTTACCACGTCCAAGTGATGTCGTGTGTTCTTTGCGGTTACTACGGAGTGTTGCTAACAGATTTAAGTTCGTAAGGGGCAAACTGTCACACGAGCTTATTAGTGAAATCTACTGGTGGCTGCCATCATGGGAACGTGCATTGGCTCCACAAAACCAAAGCTCATTTTGAAAGGCTGCTTCTTTGGCATATCAAATTTTACCTTGTTGTTGTTGTTGTTGTTGTTGTGGTCTTCAGTCCTGAGACTGGTTTGATGTAGCTCTCCATGCTACTCTATCCTGTGCAAGCTTCTTCATCTCCCAGTACCTACTGCAACCTACATCCTTCTGAATCTGCTTAGTGTATTCATCTCTTTGTCTCCCTCCACGATTTTTACCCTCCACGCTGCCCTCCAATGCTAAATTTGTGATTCCTTGATGCCTCAAAACATGTCCCACCGACCGATCCCTTCTTCTAGTCAAGTTGTGCCACAAACTTCTCTTCTCCCCAATCCTATTCAATACCTCCTCATTAGTTACGTGATCTACCCACCTTATCTTCAGCATTCTTCTGTAGCACCACATTTCAAAAGCTTCTATTCTCTTCTTGTCCAAACTGGTTATCATCCATGTTTCACTTCCATACATGGCTACACTCCATACAAATACTTTCAGAAATTTACCTTATCCCCCACATTCTCCTAACTTGCACCTACTGGCTTCTTTCTCTTTTCTCGTATGAAGAAATGTATGCTTGGCAGGCATTTCCAAAACGACGGCGATGTGGTTTTGAAAGTGGTCCGTTGCCAAATTTTACAAATTGTAGACTTCTAGAACAGGTCTCTGACACGCCATCTATACCGTTGCGAAAAATATTATCGCAGTGGACGTTGAACACGTAGAGGAAAACTAATCTCTACACCAGATTTCATGGACGCAGTCTGATTTTTTCGAGGCGATAATTGAACTTAATGAATACCCCTAGTATTAGCAACAGTTATTTTTGTAACTTCAATTACTACACTCACGCACAGGAGCTGCTAAACGACTTGTCACATGGGCACCAGCAGGAAGCTTACCTGGAAAAGAAAAGAAATTTAGTTATCATTGTGTGGCCAGTCTTAATTGCGTTATTACTTTAATTTTATATATACAGTATTCTATTCAGTATTGTTGTGTTAAATGTTGGACAGTGTGACGCAGTAGCAGCTTGGAAGGAATAAGAAGAAAATAAAATGCAGTACAATTTATGCAGGCGTTACAATTAAAATCTTGTGCATATAATTCAGTAAATACAATTCGTTGTTTTGCTTAGCCGTCGCTTCTAGAGTTCATAAATGGTCAATTCGTTGAAATGTGCCAAAAATAAAATACGTGTCAACTCGAACATTCTAAGTAACACGACTCTCTGAAGTCAGCTAAAGAAAGACATACAACTGTAGATGTTGGGGTAGGTCGTTAAATATTTCTTTTGCTTGAGTTGAATACCTCTTCAACAAAACGTTTGGACACACACACACACACACACACACACACACACACACACACACACACACAAATAAAAAAAGAGTTGTGTTTGCGATGTTTCCATATTTTTGTCCACTTCCTGTATGTAATTATACGTTGCGGCAACATCGTGTTACTGACGACACCGTTGGAAGTGTGTAATGGCCTGTTGTCGTCACTCCTAAGGCTCCACCCAGCAATACTAAAGAAGCGGAGGTCCCGTTCTATCAAAGGTTGATGCTTAGGAACAAAAATCCCATTTACATTTGATTCATCCTCGTACATCAAATAACACACTCCTCGATAAAACTTCTTAAATACTGACCCACCTTATCTTTTACCCGTTCATTTCCCGCGACTATGCGCAGATGTACTCAGCCGATCTCGACTTCTAATTCAAAACCGTCACTTATTTCGCGTGCTCTCTACTGCCAGTAGTCAGATTCCATATTTTTAAACTTCCAGAAGGCTTTCGACACCGTTCCTCACGAGCGTCTTCTAAACAAACTGCGTGCCTACGGAGTATCGCATCAGTTGTGCGACTGGATTCGTGTTTTCCGTCAGAAAGGTCGCAGTTCGTAGTAATGGACGGAAAGTCATCGAGTAAAACAGAAGTAATATCCGGCGTTCCCCAAGGAAGTGTTATAGGGCCTCTATTGTTCCTGATCTACAGGGTGATTCAAAAAGAATACCACAACTCTAAAAATGTGTATTTAATGAAAGAAACATAATATAACCTTCTGTTATACATCATTACAAAGAGTATTTAAAACGGTTTTTTTTTCACTCAAAAACAAGTTCAGAGATGTTCAATATGGCCCCCTCCAGACACTCGAGCATTATCAACCCGATACTCCAACTCGTTCCACACTCTCTGTAGCATATCAGGCGTAACAGTTTGGATAGCTGCTATTATTTCTCGTTTCAAATCATCAATGGTGGCTGGGAGAGGTGACCGAAACACCATATCCTTAACATACCCCCATAAGAAAAAATCGCAGGGGGTAAGATCAGGGCTTCTTGGAGGCCAGTGATGAAGTGCTCTGTCACGGGCTGCCTGGCGGCCGATCCATCGCCTCGGGTAGTTGACGTTCAGGTTTCATAACTAACCTTTTTCGTAGGACTCTCCATATAGTTGATTGTGGAATTTGCAGCTCTCTGCTAGCTCTGCGAGTCTATTTTCCTGGGCTGCGAACAAATGCTTGCTGGATGCGTGCTACATTTTCATCACTCGTTCTCGGCCGTCCAGAACTTTTCCCTTTGCACAAACACCCATTCTCTGTAAACTGTTTATACCAACGTTTAATACACCACCTATCAGGAGGTTTAACACCATACTTCGTTCGAAATGCACGCTGAACAACTGTCGTCGATTCACTTCTGCCGTACTCAATAACACAAAAAGCTTTCTGTTGAGCGGTCGCCATCTTAGCATCAACTGAAGCTGACGCCTAGTCAACAGCGCCTCAAGCGAACAAATGTACAACTAAATGAAACTTTATAGCTCCCTTAATTCGCCGACAGATAGTGCTTAGCTCTGCCTTTTGTCGTTGCAGAGTTTTAAATTCCTAAAGTTGTGGTATTCTTTTTGAATCACCCTGTATATTAACGGCATAGGAGACAATAAGAGTAGCCGTCTTAGATTGTTTGCAGATGATGCTGACAGTTACCGTCTTATATAGTCATCAGACGATCAAAACGACTTGCAAAATGATTTAGATAAGATATCTGTATGGTGCGGAAAGTGTCAATTGACCCTGACTAAAGCAAAGTGTGAAGTTATTCACTTGAGTACTAAAAGATATCAGCTAAAATTCGATTACGCGATAAGTCACACAAATCTGAAAGGCTGTAAATTCAACTAAATGCTTAGGGATTACAATTACAAAGACCCTAAATTGGAACGATCACATAGATAATATTGTGGGTAGAGCAAACCAAAGACTGCGATTCATTGGGAGAACGTTTAGAAGATGCAACAGGTCTATTAAAGAGACTGCTTACACCACGCTTGTCCGCCCTATTCTGCAGTATTGCTGTGCGGTGTGGGATCCGCATCAGGTGGGACTGACAGATGACTTCAAAACAGTACAAAGAAGGGCGTTTTGTATTATCGCGAAATAGGGGAGATAGCATCACAGACATGATACGTGAATTGAAGCGGCAATCATTAAAACAAAGGCGTTTTTCGTTGCGACGGGATCTTCTCATGAAATTTCTATCACCAGTTTTCTCCTCCGATTGCGAAAACATTATGTTGCCACTCAGCTACATAGGGAGAAATGATCATCACGATGAAACAAGAGAAATCAGAACTCGCACAGAAAAATTTAAGTGCTCGTTTTTCCCGCGTGCCGTTCGATAGTGGAACGGTAGAGAGACAGTTTGAAGGTGGTTCACTGAACTCTCTGCCAGGCACTTTATTGTGAATAGCGGAGTAATCACGTAGATGTAGATGACGGCGTGACAAGAGCACGGCATAGCCGCAGACCACATGCGTAACACTGGAAGATTTACCGGTTAGCTCATGCTAAGCCTACGAGTGCAACGGTCTTACAAGTCGCATGGTTTAACGTCAGTAGTGGAGGCCTGGTGGCTGTTGTGGTCTTCAGTCCAGGGACTGGTTTGATGCAGCTCTCCATGCTACCCTATCCTGTGCAAGCTTCTTTATCTCCCAGTACTTACTGCAACCTACATCCTTCTGAATCTGTTTTAGTGTATTCATCTCTTGGTCTCCCTCTACGATTTTTACCCTCCACGCTGCCCTCCAATGCTAAATTTGTGATCCCTTGATGCTTCAGAACATGTCCTACCAACCGGTCCCTTCTTTTTGTCAAGTTGTGCCACAAACTCCTCTTCTGCCCTATTCTATTCAATACTTCATCATTAGTTATGTTATCTACCCACCTAATCTTCAGCATTCTTCTGTAGCACCACATTTCGAAAGCTTCTATTCTCTTCTTGTCCAAACTATTTATCGTCCCTGTTTCACTTCCATACAAGGCTACACTCCACAGAAATACTTTCAGAAACGGCTTACTGACACTTAAATCTATACTCGAAGTTAACAAATTTCTCTTCTTCAGAAACGCTTTCCTTGCCATTGCCAGTCTAAATTTTATATCCTCTCTACTTCGACCATCATCAGTTATCTTGCTCCCCAAATAGCAAAACTCCTTTACTACTTTAAGTGTCTCATTTCCTAACCTAATTCTCTCAGCATCACCCAACTTGATTCGACTACATTCCATTACCCTAGTTTTGCTTTTGTTGATGTTCATCTTATGTCCTCCTTTCAAGACACTGTCCATTCCGTTCAACTGCTCCTCCAAGTCCTTTGCTGTCTCTGATAGAATTACAATGTCATTGGCGAACCTCAAAGTTGCCTGGTAGCAGTTCTGAAACACCTGTCACTTCACATTAAGATAACATATAGCGCCATACTTGTAGTAAGCATTGTCATCATCATTTAAATCTCTTTTATGGGAGTGACTAATATTCTATCCAATGAACTTAGCTTCCTGATAGGTTATGTCTCTGCAGCCCCCCCCCCCCCCCCCCAATAACGCTTCGACAGCAATCATCAATACAAGACTAAGTAACAATTCGCGCCGAGGTCAGAAGTAAACGGAATATATGGAACCGGTGACACGGAGTACTGTGTAGAGGTATCGCGAGGCTCGGAGCGACTGGCTGGGTTTTACGGGTGAGAGGGGGGGGGGGAGGCGAACAGAGCGGGTGTCCGCCGCTGCATTGACGGCTGGGCACCGCAGTTCCGGCCCGGCCCGGCCAGACGGGAAATGTCCTCGTCAGTCCGCTGTCCTCGCTAGCTGCCGCCACTGGTTGCCATGCTGCGGGTCGTCTTCAGAGGCAGCGTGAGCAGTCTACTGCTAATAACATGGCGGACTCGCACAAATCCTGCCCAGTCTTAGCTGCAACTGGTAACAATTACGGCCAAAAGTGCTCATCCACCTGGAGGTTACTGTCAATCGAGATTACGGTGTCAAGTCGTGAACGACAGAGCAAGACTCGCACTGCTCAACGGTAGGGCAGCAGATCCCCCACTACAGTGTATATGCCTGAAAAAAATATAGCGAAAGCGTGGCATACACAGGCCAAAATGGTCAGACTGGCGTTTGAACCCACTCCTCTAGAATGATATTCTTAACCACTGTTCCACCGAACTCGAATAAGAGGTTTGAATGATTATCACAGTGCTTATTACAAGTACACTACTGGCCATTAAAATTGCTACACCACGAAGATGACGTGCTACAGAAATTTAACCGACAGGAAGAAGATGCTGCGATACGTAAATGATTAGCTTTTCAGAGCATTCACACAAGGTTGGCGCCGGTGGCGACACCTACAACGTGCTGACATGAGGAAAGTTCCCAACCGATTTCTCATACACAAACAGCAGTTGATCGGCGTTGCCTGGTGAAACGTCGTTGCGATGCCTCGTGTAAGGAGGAGAAATGCGTACCATCACGTTTCCGACTTTGATAAAGGTCGGATTGTAGCCTACCGCGATTGCGGTTTGTCGTATCGCGACATTGCTGCTCGCGTTGGTCGACATCCAATGACTGTTAGCAGAATATGGAATCGGTGGCTTCAGGAGGGTAATACGGAACGCCGTGCTGCATCCCAACGGCCTCGTATCAGTAGCAGTCGAGATGACAGGCACCTTATCCACATGGCTGTAACGGATCGTGCAGCCACGTCTCGATCCCTGAGTCAACAGATGGGGACGTTTGCAAGACAACAACCATTTGCACGAACAGTTCGACGACGTTTGCAGCAGCTCGGACTATCAGCTCTGAGACTACGGCTGCGGTTACCCTTGACGCTGCCCATCACAGACAGGAGCGCCTGCGACGGTGTACTCAACGATAAACGTGGGTGCAGGAATGGCAAAACATCATTTTTTCGGTTGAATCCAGGTACTGAAAATGTTCGGCTATTGCCCTGGCCAGCACATTCTCCAGATCTCTCACCAATTGAATACGTCTGGTCAATGGTGGCCGAGCAACTGGCTCGTCACAGTACGCCAGTCACTACTCTTGATGAACTGTGGTATCGTGCTGAAGCTGCATGGGCAGCTGTACCTGTACACGCCATCCAAGCTCTGTTTTACTCAATGCCCAGGCGTAACAAGGCCGTTATTACGAGGTGGTTGTTCTGGGTACTGATTTCTCAGGATCTATGCACCCAAATAGCGTGAAAATGTAATCACATGTCAGTTCTACTATAATATATTTGTCCAATGAATACCCGTTTATCTAAAGGCCAGTAGTGTATGGTACTACATGTTATCTTACTGCGGAATGACAGGCAGTCATTCAACTGATAAGCTGATTGAAAAGATGTGTTCACTAATTCTACAATAGCGACAGTCTACCATCCTTATAATACACCGACTCGCAAGCTACCCCTAAGCGTACAATGAACATTTTCTGAGAGGTAGATACAAAACGAAATCGACGAAGATTTAGCTATCACTCTAGATTAATTTGCCAAAAACAGTATCTATACGGCAGATTCTAATAAACAGAGCGTAACGGACGTAAGTGCAGATATTCTTACTGGTAACGGACGACGGTGTACTGAATAACATTACATCATTATTGACGTCATTTGCACACTAATAATTGTAGGTACTAGTAGTAGTATGTTTTTAGGTTGGTTAGTACCTCCAAGTACATGCGGCAAGATCAAGGCATTAATGCTTATTTTCCCATGGGCAGCAGGTCAGATGTTTAACTGTGGACGCAAAACCGTTAGTCTACACTGTCGGACACAGTCAACTTAGTGGTGTAGTTATGACTGTGGAGAAAACAGCAGGTTACGTAACATGTTTGCGTGAAGACTATTAGCTGCAGAGAAAAAACAGCCAACACATTGATATGTGTACGTATTAAGGTACCACATATAAAAATATCTGTGCGTATACCCGTACATCCTGTGTAACATATTACAGTCATCAATCATTAGCCATTTTATACAGACTGCGGGATGAACGCCTGCTCCAGATATTTCCACTCACTTCGCTCTTCAGCGATATGACTCAATGTTGTTCCTGCATGCCTTCTAATGTCATCTAGCCACCTTCCATGAGTTTCTCTTTTCTTATTTCTTGACATCCAGAATATAACTTCCTTTTGTCACCTGCCATATATCTTGTTGGGTATTGTCCAGATGATTTCTAATTTTTTTCATCACAATCATAATTTTCTCTCCCAGTCTAAAAGTGCTCCCTAATCCGTTGATTTGCTCCCCTGTCTCTCCCAGTAATTTGCAACATGCGTCCATTAGTCGACGAGCCACCCTCAAATTTTGAATGGTGGTCTTGTTGAAAAGGTCACGCCTCACAGTCATCAACAAAATATATTAACACGAACTGTTTATTAATGTTCAGTCTCATACACACTGAAAGCTTCATTTTGAAAAATTCTTTACTTTAGCAACAGCAATCAAGGTAAGCTTTACTCTACTACACTCCTGGAAATGGAAAAAAGAACACATTGACACCGGTGTGTCAGACCCACCATACTTGCTCCGGACACTGCGCAAGCAATGATCACACGCACGGCACAGCGGACACACCAGGAACCGCGGTGTTGGCCGTCGAATGGCGCTAGCTGCGCAGCATTTGTGCACCGCCGCCGTCAGTGTCAGCCAGTTTGCCGTGGCATACGGAGCTCCATCGCAGTCTTTAACACTGGTAGCATGCCGCGACAGCGTGGACGTGAACCGTATGTGCAGTTGACGGACTTTGAGCGAGGGCGTATAGTGGGCATGCGGGAGGCCGGGTGGACGTACCGCCGAATTGCTCAACACGTGGGGCGTGAGGTCTCCACAGTACATCGATGTTGTCGCCAGTGGTCGGCGGAAGGTGCACGTGCCCGTCGACCTGGGACCGGACCGCAGCGACGCACGGATGCACGCCAAGACCGTAGGATCCTACGCAGTGCCGTAGGGGACCGCACCGCCACTTCCCAGCAAATTAGGGACACTGTTGCTCCTGGGGTATCGGCGAGGACCATTCGCAACCGTCTCCATGAAGCTGGGCTACGGTCCCGCACACCGTTAGGCCGTCTTCCGCTCACGCCCCAACATCGTGCAGCCCGCCTCCAGTGGTGTCGCGACAGGCGTGAATGGAGGGACGAATGGAGACGTGTCGTCTTCAGCGATGAGAGTCGCTTCTGCCTTGGTGCCAATGATGGTCGTATGCGTGTTTGGCGCCGTGCAGGTGAGCGCCACAATCAGGACTGCATACGACCGAGGCACACAGGGCCAACACCCGGCATCATGGTGTGGGGAGCGATCTCCTACACTGGCCGTACACCACTGGTGATCGTCGAGGGGACACTGAATAGTGCACGGTACATCCAAACCGTCATCGAACCCATCGTTCTACCATTCCTAGACCGGCAAGGGAACTTGATGTTCCAACAGGACAATGCACGTCCGCATGTATCCCGTGCCACCCAACGTGCTCTAGAAGGTGTAAGTCAACTACCCTGGCCAGCAAGATCTCCGGATCTGTCCCCCATTGAGCATGTTTGGGACTGGATGAAGCGTCGTCTCACGCGGTCTGCACGTCCAGCACGAACGCTGGTCTAACTGAGGCGCCAGGTGGAAATGGCATGGCAAACCGTTCCACAGGACTACATCCAGCATCTCTACGATCGTCTCCATGGGAGAATAGCAGCCTGCATTGCTGCGAAAGGTGGATATACACTGTACTAGTGCCGACATTGTGCATGCTCTGTTGCCTGTGTCTATGTGCCTGTGGTTCTGTCAGTGTGATCATGTGATGTATCTGACCCCAGGAATGTGTCAATAAAGTTTCCCCTTCCTGGGACAATGCATTCACGGTGTTCTTATTTCAATTTCCAGGAGTGTATTTATTGCTTTAGCTATACGTCTAGTGGTAATAATCACATGCCATCAGTAATGAATAGCAACTTTTTTTCAGATTTGAAAAACTTATCAGCATTCTAATACCTGTTTCAGTGGACAAAGAAATACTTTCAGTTCGTCAAATTCTTCACGTCAAAGTGTATTTTTGGGACCTTCAACGTCAAAGTGTAGTTTTGGGACCTTCCGAAGACAACAGCTATAAACAGGTTTTCATACAACAGAACTGACATTGTTTTAGCGAATGATCTGTCGTTAGTTGGTATTACTACGGGAAGAACTCTTAAGAATACCGATTCCATATGTCACGACACACAGGTGTGAAAGGAGGCTTTATCAATGAAAAGAAAAGTGAAAAACTGATGAACTTGGTAGATGACTTCCGCTGTGCAATGGCGTACGCCAAACAAAGTAAAAAAAAGGACTGTTAGGAATAACCAGAACCAAAAGCCACATTGACTCATCTTCTGGATTAGTGAAAAACGTGACCTTCAGGTATATTAACGTTAACTACTGTAAATAATTAGTCACTTTAAAAATAGGACTTTGTTTAGGGTTCTACTGGATGACGTATCGTTCAGGAGTTGGGAACCACTGGAATTATAGCTTATAGTGTACTCAAATGGGACTGGAGTACTTCGGGCATCCGTGGTGCTGCGGCTTCGACGTTTACAGAAGGAAAGAGAAGTAGGAAGGAAGATTTGGATTTGACGCCTTGTCGACAATGTCATCAGATACGGAACTCAATTCTCAGATTGGGGAAGGAAATAGGCCTTACCCTTTGAAACAACTATCTTGGCATTTGCCTCAAGTGACTTCGGTAAACCGTCGAACACTTAAAATCTGGATGGGCTTCACGGAGCTCTTTAACCGCTGTCCTACCTAGGGCGAGTACAATGTCATACCACCACGCCACCATGCTCGGCTATACAAGGGAGGGAGGCAGGTTCAAATGGCTCTGAGCACTATGGGGCTTAACATCTGAGGTCATCAGTCCCCTAGAACTAAGAACTACTTAAACCTAACTAACCTAAGGACATCACACACATCCATGCCCAACACAGGATTCGAACCTGCGACCGTAGCGCCTAGAACCGCTCGGCCACAACGGCCGGCAATGGAGGGAGGGACGGGGGAAGGGAGGGGGGAAGGGAGGGGGGAGGGGGAACGAGGGAGAGGGAATTAACGTGTTCGCAGAGCCGCGCTCTCAACGGCGGGTTTAATTTTAGTGGCAAGGTCGGCCATTGGGAATAGCCGACTGCCCACCTGCTGATCGTCCGCACGTCACAGGGACGATGGAGTCCCTTTCTTCGCCACTCGTCCGCGCCACTCTCGCTGGTACTTCAAAAGAGCTTATTGAAGCTACCGGAGATTGAAGCTACCAGCTGCAAAGAACAGCAGCAGTCGGTTACACATATTTATTCAATGATCCACATAATAGTGCACTGAAACTTACACATGTCAACCTACCGGCGACCGATAAGATCTTAAACATGGCGAGAAACATGATCTTTATCAGGGTATGAAGGCGGTATGAGAGTGATACAACGAAGCTGTAAAGCGCGTTCAGACGTTCAGTTTGGAGTACAGTTGTTCAGCTCATGTTACAGCAAGCATACGTTTTAAATACGCGTGCAAATATAAGAGTACTTTGAGACTCTTACGCTTCGATCGCCAGAGACAGTTTTTATTTTCGTTTCCTTTTGGATTATCCTCGAAATACGGGTAAGAATGCTTATACAATATTCCTGTAGCACAGTGAGGAATAATACCAGTTGAACTGTGACGTATTTTAGAGTCCAACCTGATCTGGAGACTTGTCTTAAGAAATAACTTTTAATTTCGTTTATTAGCTCTTTGAAGGAGAGAGTATTTCGATAAGCAGCAGTCCACTACTGTCTCATTATCAAGTCACTGGACCCAGAATTAGCGGAGGAAGTACGGTATCTTAACATTAAATGTCTTGTCTACGTTCAGGTTATTATGGACCGAGTACTAGCTCAGATGGGCTGGGTGTAAAATGCAGTCTTCGCCTCTTTAGACTTTAGAGGGAGAGTTCTTGCCCTCGCAGTGTGACTCTCCGGTACGCAAATCGGGTTACTTACAAAAATTAGATGAACAAGTGTCGTAACACAACCTCAATGACGTCATAACATATGAAGCACCAACTCCGACTGGATAAGATTGAGAATAAAATCGACAGTGAGTTTCAACAGAACAGATGCGACATTTGCCGTAAATGGATGGGTAAACTTCGAAAAGCATAAACCTAAAAGGTGCGACATGATTTTGAACATAGGACCTTTCCAACGTAAGCCTATTTCCTCAAGCCGCACCACACAGCCTAGTTAACGCGAGAAAAGTGATGATGTATAGCAAGCGTTGTTCAGGGAGTAATTAGTACCGCGAATGTATTGTTACTCTTCAGTAGCTGAATCGATAGTCTGGTCAGATCGCTGTGAGCTAGCTGTCTCCCTGACATTTACATACCATTCTGCCAATGCCGTTGGGAGAGGAGGGTGGCGGATACGTTTTAGTACCAGACTTTGGTAACTGAGTGCTCCATCAGTTCCTGTCCATCATATTAAAACTACAGGAGTAACTGCTGTTGTTGTTGTTGTGGTCTACAGTCCTGAGACTGGTTTGATGCAGCTCTCCATGCTACTCTATCCTGTGCAAGCTTCTTCATCTCCCAGTACCTACTGCAACCTACATCCTTCTGAATCTGCTTAGTGTATTCATCTCTTGGTCTCCCCCTACGATTTTTACCCTCCACGATGCCCTCCAATACTAAATTGGTGATCCCTTGATGCCTCAGAACATGTCCTACCAACCGATCCCTTCTTCTGGTCAAGTTGTGCTACAAACTCCTCTTCTCCCCAATCCTATTCAGTACCTCCTCATTAGTTATGTGATCTACCCATCTGATCTTCAGCATTCTTCTGTAGCACCACATTTCGAAAGCTTCTATTCTCTTCTTGTCCAAACTGGCTATCGTCCATGTTTCACTTCCATACATGGCTACACTCCATACAAATACTTTCAGAAACGACTTCCCGACACTTAAATCTATACTCGATGTTAACAAATTTCTCTTCTTCAGAAACGCTTTCCTTGCCATTGCCAGTCTACATTTTATATCCTCTCTACTTCGACCATCATCAGTTATTTTGCTCCCCAAATAGCAAAACTCCTTTACTACTTTCAGTGTCTCATTTCCTAATCTAATACCCTCAACATCACCCGACTTAATTCGACTACATTCCATTATCCTCGTTTTGCTTTTGTTGATGTTCATCTTATATCCTCCCTTCAAGACACCATCAATTCCGTTCAACTGCTCTTCCAAGTCCTTTGTTGTCTCTGACAGAATTACAATGTCATCGGCGAACCTCAAAGTTTTTATTTCTTCTCCATGGATTTTAATACCTACTCCGAATTTTTCTTTTGTTTCCTTTACTGCTTGCTCAATATACAGATTGAATATCATCGGGGAGAGGCTACAACCCTGTCTTACTCCCTTCCCAACCACTGCTTCCCTTTCATGTCCCTCGACTCTTATAACTGCCATCTGGTTTCTGTACGCTAAGAAAATAATATTCCTGAGTCTGCAAACGAAACCGCACACAAGACGCTAGTGCGACCAATTCTAGAGAAACGATCAAGCATTTCGCGTTGTTATGAAGGGGAGAAACCAGCAGACATCCAATATATTCAAACTCTACATCAGTACTCCCGCAAGCCATCTGACGGTATGTGGCGGAGTGAACT